>NC_140005.1:14632185-14694839 GCF_964263955.1 Coregonus lavaretus
CTCCTGAGATGTGTGCAAACCTGGTGGCCAACTAAAAGAAATGTCTGACCTCTGTGATTGCCAACAAGGGTTTTTCCACCAATTACTAAGTCATGTTTTGCAGAGGGGTCAAATACTTATTTCCCTCATTAAAATGCAAATCAATTTATAACATTTTTGACATGCGTTTTTCTGGATTTTTTTGTTGTTATTCTTTCTTTCACTGTTCAAATAAACCTACCATTCAAATTATAGACTAATAATTTCTTTGTCAGTGGGCAAACGTACAAAATCAGCAGGGGATCAAATACTTTTTTGCCTCACTGTACATTACACTTACTGAATTTCTAGGACAGAGGAATTTATAACTGAATTTCTCCGACATAACATAGGTACAGCAAATCCCCTTATTGTATGGGACACTTTTAAATGTGCCTTTAGAGGCCATGCAATTCAGTACTCATCTCGAAAACAAAAGCAATTTAGGTCAAAAGAGTCCATACTAACAAAGGAAATAGAAGGTCTAACAGAACAGATAGATAGCAATAAAAAAAACTGTAACATAGAGGCTCAGAATAAATTAGAAATGGAGGAACTTATTCAAGAAAGTGTAATATATTATAAAAATAAAGCAAACTGGATGGAATATGGGGAAAAATGCACAAAATTCTTTTTTAATCTTCAACATAGAAATGCAACCAAAAATAATTTACTGAAATTACAAATGACATAGTCACCCATGATTCACCAAAGGATATTTTGAAGGAGGAAGCAAAGTACTTTAAGAATATGTTTTCGTTTCAGTCGCCTCCATCTTCTCTAACTGAAGCTAATTGTATGGATTTGTTTTCTATTGATAATGTAAAATTAACAGCCATACAGAAAGACTCATGTGAAGGTGAAATTACAGAGGAGGAACTTCTGGATGCAATTAAAGACTTTAAGTTTGGGAGAACTCCAGTGTTGGATGGCATACCAGTTGAGGTATACCAAACCTTTTTTGATATACTCAGAAGACCGTTATTACCATGTTTTAACCACTCATATTTAAATGGTAGATTATCAGACACTCAAGAAGAAGGTCTGATTTCATTATTACTGAAACAGGATACAAGTGGGAAATATAAAGATCCAGTCCATAAATAAAATTGGAGGCCCCTTACACTTCACTGTTGTGATGCAAAAATTCTAGCAAAATGTATAGCGCATAGAATAAAGGTATTGTCGGACATTATTCATTCTAATCAGACAGGTTTTTTACATGGACGATACATTGGAGATAATACAGTGCCTTGCAAAAGTATTCATCCCCCTTGGCGTTTTTTCTATTTTGTTGCATTACAACCTGTAATTTAAATGGATTTTTATTTGGATATCATGTAATGGACATACACAAAATAGTCCAAATTGGTGAAGTGAAATTAAAAAAATATCTTGTTTCAAAAAATTCAAAAAAATAAATAATGGCAAAGTGGTGCGTGCATATGTATTCACCCCCTTTGCTATGAAGCCCCTAAATAAGATCTGGTGCAACCACTTACCTTTAGAAGTCACATAATTTGTTAAATAAAGTCCACCTGTGTGCAATCTAAGTGTCACATGATCTGTCACATGATCTCAGTATATAAACACCTGTTCTGAAAGGCCCCAGAGTCTGCAACATCACTAAGCAAGGGGCACCACCAAGCAAGCGGCACCATGAAGACCAAGGAGCTCTCCAAACAGGTCAGGGACAAAGCTGTGGACAAGTACAGATCAGGGTTGGGTTATAAAATAATATCAGAAACTTTGAACATCCCACGGAGCACCATTAAATCCATTATTTAAAAATTGAAAGAATATGGCACCACAACAAACCTGCCCAGAGAGGGCCGCCCACCAAAATTCACGGACCAGGCAAGGAGGGAATTAATCAGAGAGGCAACAAAGAGACCAAAGATAACCCTGAAGGAGCTGCAAAACTCCACAGCAGAGATTGGAGTATCTGTCCATAGGACCACTTTAAGCCGTACACTCCACAGAGCTGGGCTTTGCGAAAGAGTGGCCAGAAAAAAGCCATTGCTTAAAGAAATAAATAAGCAAACACGTTTGGTGTTCGCCAAAAGGCATGTGGGAGACTCCCCAAACATATGGAAGAAGGTACTCTGGTCAGATGAGACTAAAATTGAGCTTTTTGGCCATCAAGGAAAACGCGATGTCTGGTTCAGCAATCCCAACACCTCTCATCACCCCGAGAACACCATCCCCACAGTGAATCATGGTGGTGGCAGCATCATGCTGAGGGGATGTGTTTCAGACTGGGAAACTGGTCAGAATTGAAGGAATGATGGATGGCACTAAATACAGGGAAATTCTTGAGGGAAACCTGTTTCAGTCTTCCAGAGATTTGAGACTGGGATGGAGGTTCACCATCCAGCAGGACAATGACCCTAAGCATACTGCTAAAGCAACACTCGAGTGGTTTAAGGGGAAACATTTAAATGTCTTGGAATGGCCTAGTCAAAGCCCAGACCTCAATCTTAAAGATTGCTGTACACCAGCGGAACCCATCCAACTTGAAGGAGCTGGAGCAGTTTTGCCTTGAAGAATGGGCAAAAATCCCAGTGGCTAGATGTGCCAAGCTTATAGAGACATACCCCAAGAGACTTGCAGCTGTAATTGCTGCAAAAGGTGGCTCTACAAAGTATTGACTTTGGGGGGGGTGAATAGTTATGCACGCTCAAGTTTTCTGATTTTTTGTCTTCAAAGTGGTAGGCATGTTGTGTAAATCAAATGATACAAACCCCCCAAAAAATCCATTTTAATTCCAGGTTGTAAGGCAACAAAATAGGAAAAATGCCAAGGGGGGTGAATACTTTTGCAAGCCACTGTACATGCCAAATCCCCCAAACTGTGCTCTTTCACAAAAGTTCTCAACCTATATACTTAGGGTGGCTATTTGAAAAATCTCAAATATAAAATATATTTTGATTTGTTTAACACTTTTGTTGGTTACTACATGATTCCATATGTGTTCTTTCATAGTTTTGATGTCTTCACTATTATTCTACAATATAAAACATTTTTTAAATAAGGAAAAACCCTTGAATGAGTAGGTGTGTCCAAACTTCTGACTGGTAGTGTATATACAGTGAGGGAAAAAAGTATTTGATCCCCTGCTGATTTTGTACGTTTGCCCACTGACAAAGAAATTATCAGTCTATAATTTTAATGTCAAAAATGTTATAAATAGATTTGCATTTTAATGAGGGAAATAAGTATTTGACCCCTCTGCAAAACATGACTTAGTACTTGGTGGCAAAACCCTTGTTGGCAATCAAAGAGGTCAGACGTTTCTTGTAGTTGGCCACCAGGTTTGCACACATCTCAGGAGGGATTTTGTCCCACTCCTCTTTGCAGATCTTCTCCAAGTCATTAAGGTTTCGAGCCTGACGTTTGGCAACTCGAACCTTCAGCTCCCTCCACATATTTTCTATGGGATTACGGTCTGGAGACTGGCTAGGCCACTCCAGGACCTTAATGTGCTTCTTCTTGAGCCACTCCTTTGTGGACTTGGCCGTGTGTTTTGGGTCATTGTCATGCTGGAATACCCATTCACGACCCATTTTCAATGCCCTGGCTGTGGGAAGGAGGTTCTCACCCAAGATTTGACGGTACATGGCCCTGTCCATCGTCCCTTTGATGCGGTGTTGTCCAGTGCCCTTAGCAGAAAAACACCCCCAAAGCATAATGTTTCCACCTCCATGTTTGACTGTGGGGATGGTGTTCTTGGGGTCATAGGCAGCATTCCTCCTCCTCCAAACATGGCGAGTTGAGTTGATGCTAAAGAGCTCTATTTTGGTTTAATCTGACCACAACACTTTCACCCAGTTCTCCTCTGAATCATTCAGATGTTCATTGGCAAACTTCAGACGGGCCTGTATATGTGCTTTCTTGAGCAGGGGGACCTTGCGGGCACTGCAGGATTTCAGTCCTTCACGGCATAGTGTGTTACCAATTGTTTTCTTGGTGACTATGGTCCCAGCTGCCTTGAGATCATTGACAAGATCCTCCCGTGTAGTTCTGGGCTGATTCCTCACTGTTCTCATGATCATTGCAACTCCACGAGGTGAGATCTTGCATGGAGCCCCAGGCCGAGGGAGATTGACAGTTATTTTGTGTTTCTTCCATTTGCGAATAATCGCACCAACTGTTGTCACCTTCTCACCAAGCTGCTTGGCGATGGTCTTGTAGCCCATTCCAGCCTTGTTTAGGTCTACAATCTTGTCCATGACATCCTTGGAGAGCTCTTTGGTCTTGGCCATGGTGGAGAGTTTGGAATCTGATTGATTGATTGCTTCTGTGGACAGGTGTCTTTTATACAGGTAACAAACTGAGATTAGGATCACTCCCTTTAAGAGTGTGCTCCTAATCTCAGCTCGTTACCTGTATAAAAGACACCTGGGAGCCAGAAATCTTTCTGATTGAGAGGGAGTCAAATACTTATTTCCCTGATTAAAATGCTAATCAATTTATAACATTTTTGACATGCGTTTTTCTGGATTTTTTTGTTGTTATTCTGTCTCTCACTGTTCAAATAAACCTACCATTAAAATTATAGACTGATCATTTCTTTGTCAGTGGGCAAACGTACAAAATCAGCAGGGGATCAAATACTTTTTTCCCTCACTGTATTTGCGAGAAAAAAACAACATATGGGGGATTGGAAGTGATGCAGACAATTACATTGATGGAAGTTACAATCTATATACAATATTAAAGCTGATCTACCCCCTAAAAAAAGAAATAATAATAGAGTTAGCCTAAAGACAAGATTAAATGGACAGTAGTCTGATGGGTGAGAATAGGATCAATTGTTAAATTGTATATGAAGAATCTGATGAACAGCGCAGTTTGGAATTGACACAAAGGCAGGAAAATGGAACGGAGTGCCAAAAAGTGACTTTTGCTAATTGTCCTACAGAGTAACAAGCAAGTAAGACGTTTTAATGTCAATATAGTATCAGAAAGAGCAGAATCTGCAATTCTTTAAAATGACCCCTTGAACTTTTTTTGTGGCATAATTAGTGCTGTTACATGTGCTCCCTGCGTGCACTTGCAACACTCAAATCACATAAATATATTTATATTTTACCCCCCTTTTTCGATCTTGTCTCATCGCTACAACTCCCCAACGGGCTCGGGAGAGGTGAAGGTGGAGTCATGCGTCCTCCAAAACATGACTCACCTAACCGCGCTCCTTAACACCCACCAGCTTAACGCGGAAGCCAGCCGCACCAATGTGTCGGAGGAAACACCGTTCAACTGGCGACAGCCTGCAGGCACCCAGCTTGCCACAAGGAGTCGCTAGGGCGCGATGAGCCAAGTAAAGCCCCGCCAGCCAAGCCCTCCCCTAGCCCGGATGACACTGGGCCAATTGTGCGCTGTCCTATGGGACTCCTGGTCACGGCCGGTTGTGGCACAGTCCGGGAATGAACCCAGGTCTGTAGTAACGCCTCTAGCACTGCGATGCAGTGCCTTAGACCGCTGCGCCACTCGGGAGGCCCCACAGAAATATATTTCAATTAAAAATATTCCATTATGATTTTTTGAAATGAATTTTCTTAAATTCATTCCTTAAGACCTGCCCTTAACAAATTGATAATGAATGATCTTTGTGGTGGTGTTTATTTAATGGATTTTAACACTTGAATTGTGGTGTTTTAGTGGTTCTTCTTTTGTACATATAAACTACAGTTACATAAACTAATGAAAATACTATTGTGTTATTTGAAATACATTTCCTTTCGTATTTTAATGTTACCTAAGACCTTCATAAACACAACCAAATGATTATTCTTCCAATAGCATATATGAAATGTATTTATTAGATTGTTAGAATGTTGACTTTCAAAAGACACGTCATTGGCCTGATGGAAGATCCAACAAATCCAGGCTTTTCTAGGGTTAATCACTGGCACGGAGGCCAATGAAAGTAGATCAGGTTTGCATTAGGTTACACGCTGCATATTAAACACCATCAAAGGAAACTTAAATTATAGCCTAACGGTATGCTAATACACATAATAACAGGCCATAGCCTATATAGACCAGAACAGTGGTCACCAGCCTTTTCTTAGTAGAGATCACTTTATGAGTTAAAATGCAAGCCAAGTGCAATTCTCTGCTGGGCGCGTGAGATCAAGTGCGCCTACAATGTATTGTATGATATCAATTAAATGATCAATAGCCTATAGGGCCTAACTATAGTTCATGAGCGGAGAAGCACAGGTCAAAGTTATATTTCCAATTAAATCCCCCAAAACGATAGGCTATTTACATTGACTGAACATAAATATTGTTTCATGCATTTGCCTATTTTCATATATAATAAGAGAGGTCTGATTTTCTCCATGTAGGCCTACCACTTATTATAAATAACCTAGAGTCCCTTATATATCTAAACTTGAGTCTCAAGCTAGATGTTATGATGAGTTTCTGGTATTGAGAAGTTCAGAATATGTTACACAGATGGAGATTTGATTCAGTCATTATTTAATGGTTACAATATTGGATTCAATGACAGGCCGTACGGACGTAGCCTCCTGCCATATGAATGACTTCCTTACAAAATCTCTCAGTTTATATAATGCTCTCCCGATCTACTTCTGTCCAACATCTGCCAACCATCATTGAGTGTCACTCATCTACCACAATAGCATCACCCTACATGGTATAGTGTGGCACCCTAGCCAGGCCATTCCATCACGTACACCTTCTAAGATTAGCCCAAATGGCCCCCAATCTATCTTGGCCCGCAGACCTTCTGTTACTCACTCGTGACATCAATAACACATGGCGTGTCCTTGTCCTCTGTCACTCACATACAGCTTATGATTTTACATACATTAATAAATCCTTTATCAAAACTCGTTATATCACTAGACTATATGATAACACTGGTAATAGGTCAGTTGTTGTATCTAATTACTTGTGAGGCACATCGGAGCATAATTTGAAATAACTAGTTTTTTATTTCATGTGTCAGTGGAGGGAGTCGAAGTGGAGAAGCGTGTTTCATGATTTCTACAAGTGTTGAATAGAAACAGTGTTGTAGTGCTGATCATTGTCCCTGAATGTACCGAAACGGTACGCATGCACACACACACACACACACACACACACAAATAAACACACACACACATAAACACACACACACTCATCCATTTGATGGATAAAAAGATGAAAAGGAGAGAAAAAAAGAATACAACATTATAGTTCTAGGAAGAAGAGGCTCCGGGGAGAGAGGGGAGGAGATAAGGAAACTGCCATCCCTAGATGCTTGTCCGATGTGATTATGATAACGAAAAAGTGAAAACGCAGCCTGGAGGAAGGAGAGAGGTGGATGGGTAATGTGACTCTAAGGCATTCTGTGTTTGGGGTGCCAGGGGGTGGTGTGTGTCAGTAACACTAAGAGGTGAACAGTAGTGTAATGTGTGTGTGTCACCTCAATCAAATTAATTTATAAAGCCCTTTTTACATTTAGCAGACGCTCTTATCCAGAGCAACTTACAGTTAGTGAGTGCATACATTTTTTCATACTGGCCCCCCATGGGAATCAAACCCACAACCCTGGCGTTGCAAGCGCCATGCTCTACCAACTGAGCTACACGGGATGTCACAAAGTGCTATACAGAAAACCCAGCCTAAAACCCCAAACAGCAAGCAATGCAGATGTAGAAGCACGGTGGCTAGGAAAAAAAACCTAGAAAGGCAGAAACCTAGGAGGAAACCTAGAGAGGAACCAGGGTCTGAGGGGTGGCCAGTCCCCTTCTGGCTGTGCTGGGTGGAGATTATAATAGCACATGGCCATTAAGACAAGATTTTTCACTAAGATGTTCAAACATTCATAGATGACCAGCAGGGTCAAATAATAATCACAGTGGTTGTAGAGGTTGCAACAGGTCAGTACATCAGGAGTAAATGTCACTTGGCTTTTCATAGCCGGGCATTTAGAGGTTGAAATAGCAGGTGCGGTAGAGAGAAAGAGTTGAAAACAGCAGGCCTGGGACAAGGTAGCACGTCCGGTGAACAGGTCAGTGTTCCATAGCCGCAGGCAGAAGAGTTGAAACTGGAGCAGCAGCACGACCAGGTGGACTGGGGACAGCAAGGAGTCATCAGGCCAGGTAGTCCTGAGGCATGGTCCTAGGGCTCAGGTCCTCCGTGAGGGGAGGTAGAGAGGGAGAGAGAGAGTATTAGAGGGAGCATACTCATATTCACACAGGACACCGCATAAGACAGGAGAATAAGACCAGATATAACAGACTGACCCTAGCCCCCCGGCACATAGACTATTGCAATATAGAAACTGGAGGCTGAGACAGGAGGGGTCGGGAGACACTGTGGCCCTGTCCGACGATACCCCCGGACAGGGCCAAACAGGCAGGATATAACCCCACCCACTTTGCCAAAGCACAGCCCCCACACCACCAGCGGGATATCAACAGACCACCAACCTACTACCCTGAGACAAGGCTGAGTATAGCCCACGAAGATGTCCTCCACTGCACGAGCCCGAGGGGGCGACAAACCGGACAGGAAGATCATGTCAGTGACTCAACCCACTCAAGTGACGCACCCCTCCTAGGGACGGCATGGAAAGCACCAGTAAGCCAGTGACTCAGCCTCTGTAATAGGGTCAGAGGCAGAGAATCCCAATGGAGAGACAGGAACCGGCCAGGCAGAGACAGCAAGAGCGGTTTGTTGCTCCATTTCCTTTCCGTTCACCTTCGCACCCCTGGGCGGGTAGAGACCGACCGATATGGGATTTTTGTGTCCTATACTGATACTGATTTTAGGGAGGCAAAAGTCACAGATTACCGATATATCTGCCAATATATGGTTTTTTAGAGGTGGACTGAAAAACAGACCTTTTTTTCCACACATTGTGCTCCAAAGGATTAACATTATTTAAGAAAATGATATTTGTGGTTGACATGATGAACACCAAAAAGCTAATATATCCTCTATAAATAAGAAAGTAAATACAAAACACTTGTTCAGTTTACCTTCTTAGGTACAACTTAAAGGTTTGTCTATCTATGGCGGTGGATAAGAATGCAGAAGTGTTTGTGCTGAAACACCACAAGCACACTAATAAACAAGAAGGACTGAATGAATTCAACTCTCTCAAAGTAAATCTGAAACTGCACTTTTCACAAACTATGCAGTGAAATCCTATAACATGCAGTTCATGTCACCACTTTGTATTGAGTAGATTCACTACAGTGCTTTACAACAGTCAAAGGTCATGGAAAGATACTTTTGAGGAGATGGGAAACTCCATTGGAATCGTATTAACGCCAATTGTGTATGTTTCCCTTGCGTCGTCAATGGACCGCACGGTGCATTTTGGGCGATTCTGAGACAAGGTGAGCTCTCCTTCAAAGAGTGTATGGGAGTCAATTGGGCGCTAGCTCAAAAACCCAACATTAGCACGAATGTTCGTCAACAAGAAGTACAACTGTACAAATATTTTTCGAGATGTGAGATAATTAACTTGTTCTCTGTAATATCGTATAGCTTTGGAATTGTGACAGGCAGGTTTCTCGACTCATACCCTGACTTTGAGAAGGGATTGCGTGACGCAGCATGACAACGTTTAGTCTGCTGTGTGAGGCGTTATACGGTCATTGCCCACTGGGATTCCTATCTCCTCTTTTCTCTATCTCTTGTTATCACAATGTACTGTCTGTTGTTATGACAAGCACACGCTAGCTGTTCAATACCAAAATGTTTTCTTACTAAAACCATTATGTAAATTACACTGTATATTTCAAATGTAAATGGCATTTGCTGATGACTGAAAATGCAAGAAAATGCTTGCCGCACTGGTTTTAGTCACACGTTATAATTTTGCTAGCTAGTTAGATAACAATCTTATCTCATCATGAATGAAGCACTTGACCTGAATGATAGATCTGCGCCAACTAACGTAACTAAACAAACATAATAGGCCCAGACAGTAAGTGTTATTTTTGTAGCACAGATTGCTTGCTAGCTAGCTAGCTAGCTAGGCTAACTACCTTGCTGGGTAGATAGAGCCTAATTCCATTGCTGGTTAGCTAGCCAGCTAACGTTAACCAAGTGAGCATGTGATGTGGACAGGGCTGCTTGCTTGGTGAAGTTTACTTTTGATGATTTACTTATTCAAATACGCTGTCGATGGCTATGGCGAGCTACTCACCGTCAAACAACCATGCCCACTCTCTGATTCTCACGTTATGACTTACGGGGCTGAATGATGTTGAATGAGCAGCTCGTAGAGCGCCTTCTTCATTTATAAAAATGACCACAAATGAGCACATGTATTTGTTCATTCTGTGTATATAATATCAGTGCTTTATCAGTGGAATAAAGAGAAGAGGAGGTAGGAGAGAGGGGAGGTGAGGAGGGGGTTTAGAGGGGGAGGGAGGTGAGAAGGAGGGGAGAGGGGGAGGAGGTAGGTGCGAAGGGAGGATTAGAAGCCCTGTTGCGTTTCCTCTGTTTCTCTGTCTCAGTCTCATTTTATTGTTTCTCTGGCTCTGGGAACCTGTTTTGGTGTCACATTGCTGCTGAGGACTACTGGCAGGTCACGCCACTTTGAACAATGGAGAGAGAGAGACAGAAGGAGGGAGAGAGAGAGAGAGAGGGATGGAGGGAAAGTAAAAGAGAGAGAGAGAAAGAAACAGAAAGAGAGCAAGAGAGAGAGAATGAAGAGGAAGAGAGCAGTAAAAGACAGAGTTAGAGATGTAAATTCCGTGGGAGTCATCAGTGTGTCAGTGATGGAGCATGCCTGAAGAACCCCAGAGGCAGTCTCCCATGTGCCTGTCTATATCAGCATTATCATATCAGTGTGTCAGACAGCCGTCACTGTAAAACAGCCCACGTTAATCTTTAACAGCATACAGGCCTTTCATGTTGACATCGCCTTCCTTCCCGTCTGCTCTCATGTCTTTAATATTGCAGATAGATTTTGGCTTAGTGAACATATATATATAGTGAACAAAAATATAAACGCAACATGCAACAATTTCAAAGATTTTACTGAGTTACAGTTCATATAAGGAAATCAGTCAATTGAAATAAATTAATTAGGCCCTAATCTATGGATTTCACATGACTGGGCTGGGCAGGGGTGCAGCCATCGGTGGGCCTTGGAGGGCATAGGCCCACCCACTTGGCAGCCAGGCCCACCCACTGGGGAGCCAGGCCCAGCCAATCAGAATTAGTTTTTCTCCACAAAATGGCTTTATCACAGACAGAAATACTCCTCAGCACACAAAATCTGAGAGAAATAAGGTTTTCGTGAGTATGGAATATTTCTGAGATCTTTTATTTCAGCTCATGAAACATGGGACCAACACTTTACATGTTGCATTTATATTTTTGTTCAGTATATTTTTTTAAATATATTTTCCTTCTTTATTATTTTCCCCTAACCCTACCACACATTCCCTAATTGGAGTAAACTAATGGACAACAATACTTAGGCTTCCACTTCCAGCTTATACATACTACATAAGTTTCACGGACAGTATATTTTACATTAGTTATCTTTTGTTTGTTTTTAGTCTTCAGCCTTCAGCTACCCTCAACCCCTATCTCTGAAGACCATCCAGTTTTGATTTCTAGCTGCCAAATATTTTTCTACTGTGCTGTGATGTTCACAAAAGGTCATGGTGTGGTAGTGTTAAAACTAGATGACATGGTCATGGTGTGATAGTGTTATAACTAGATGACATGGTCATGGTGTGATAGTGTTATAACTACATGACATGGTCGTGGTGTGTTATAACTAGATGACATGGTCATGGTGTGATAGTGTTATAACTGCATGACATGGTCGTGGTGTGTTATAACTAGATGACATGGTCATGGTGTGATAGTGTTATAACTAGATGACATGGTCATGGTGTGATAGTGTTATAACTGCATGACATGGTCGTGGTGTGTTATAACTAGATGACATGGTCATGGTGTGATAGTGTTATAACTGCATGACATGGTCGTGGTGTGTTATAACTAGATGACATGGTCATGGTGTGATAGTGTTATAACTGCATGACATGGTCGTGGTGTGTTATAACTAGATGACATGGTCGTGGTGTGGTAGTGTTATAACTGCATGACATGGTCGTGGTGTGTTATAACTAGATGACATGGTCATGGTGTGGTAGTGTTATAACTAGATGACATGGTCGTGGTGTGGTAGTGTTATAACTACATGACATGGTCGTGTGGTTGTAGTGTTATAACTACATGACATGGTCATGGTGTGTTATAACTACATGACATGGTCGTGGTGTGGTAGTGTTATAACTACATGACATGGTCGTGGTGTGGTAGTGTTATAACTACATGACATGGTCGTGGTGTGGTAGTGTTATAACTACATGACATGGTCGTGGTGTGGTAGTGTTATAACTACATGACATGGTCGTGGTGTGATAGTGTTATAACTACATGACATGGTCGTGGTGTGGTAGTGTTATAACTACATGACATGGTCATGGTGTGTTATAACTACATGACATGGTCATGGTGTGTTATAACTACATGACATGGTCGTGGTGTGGTAGTGTTATAACTACATGACATGGTCGTGGTGTGGTAGTGTTATAACTACATGACATGGTCATGGTGTGGTAGTGTTATAACTACATGACATGGTCGTGGTGTGGTAGTGTTATAACTACATGACATGGTCGTGGTGTGATAGTGTTATAACTACATGACATGGTCATGGTGTGGTAGTGTTATAACTACATGACATGGTCGTGGTGTGGTAGTGTTATAACTACATGACATGGTCGTGGTGTGATAGTGTTATAACTACATGACATGGTCGTTGTGTGGTAGTGTTATAACTACATGACATGGTCGTGGTGTGGTAGTGTTATAACTACATGACATGGTCGTGGTGTGGTAGTGTTATAACTACATGACATGGTCGTGGTGCGGTAGTGTTATGGTCATGGTGTGGTAGTGTTATGGTCATGGTGTGGTAGTGTTATGGTCATGGTGTGGTAGGGTTATGGTCGTGGTGTGGTAGTGTTATGGTCGTGGTGTGGTAGTGTTATGGTCGTGGTGCGGTAGTGTTATGGTTGTGGTGTGGTAGTGTTATGGTCGTGGTGCGGTAGTGTTATGGTCGTGGTGTGGTAGTGTTATGGTCATGGTGTGGTAGTGTTATGGTCGTGGTGTGGTAGTGTTATGGTCGTGGTGTGGTAGTGTTATGGTCGTGGTGCGGTAGTGTTATGGTCGTGGTGTGGTAGTGTTATGGTCGTGGTGTGGTAGTGTTATGGTCGTGGTGCGGTAGTGTTATGGTCGTGGTGCGGTAGTGTTATGGTCATGGTGTGGTAGTGTTATGGTCATGGTGTGGTAGTGTTATGGTCGTGGTGCGGTAGTGTTATGGTCGTGGTGTGGTAGTGTTATGGTCGTGGTGCGGTAGTGTTATGGTCGTGGTGCGGTAGTGTTATGGTCGTGGTGTGGTAGTGTTATGGTCGTGGTGTGGTAGTGTTATGGTCGTGGTGCGGTAGTGTTATGGTCGTGGTGTGGTAGTGTTATGGTCATGGTGTGGTAGTGTTATGGTCGTGGTGCGGTAGTGTTATGGTCGTGGTGTGGTAGTGTTATGGTCGTGGTGTGGTAGTGTTATGGTCATGGTGTGGTAGTGTTATGGTCATGGTGTGGTAGTGTTATGGTCATGGTGTGGTAGTGTTATGGTCGTGGTGCGGTAGGGTTATGGTCGTGGTGTGTTATAACTACATGACATGGTCGTGGTGTGGTAGTGTTATAACTACATGACATGGTCGTGGTCGGGTAGAGCAGCAGATACTGTATATTGTGTAGCTGACATTGTAGCTGGCTTGCTGGAGGCTAGGTGTGTTGGGTGATAGGATGAGATGAGGACAATCAGGTTGATGAGACTGCTGCTGAGAGCACAGGCTACCTGACTACCTTACATGGCCTAAAATTAACACCCGCCAACTGCGGGTAGATTTTGGCATTGGAGGGTAAGATGTCTATTTCACCAGCCACGTTGGCGGGTGGTCAAGGCTCCACAGTGCAAGCATTTCACTTGCAGTCAAGAAGTCAAGTGTGAGCACATTTATAGCTAAATGAATGCAGCAGTAGCTTTTTTCAAAGTGTGTCTGTCGTTTTGTTTCATAGCTGGAAACTAATCACACAAAGACCTACGAATCCTATAATATATATCCCACCTTGCGCAACGCACAGCAACACTGCCTGGCTGGGGAGCTGTGCGCACTGTGATTGAAGATTCATTATTAGAAGAGCTGTGCACAGGCATAAAAGTTGCTCTAATTTACTTGAAAATACTGAAAGTGAGAATGTCTGGGAGCAGGGAGTTGCACTGCTCTTCTCTCTCTCTCTCGCTCTCTCTCTCTCTCTCTCTCTCTCTCTCTCTCTCTCTCTCTCTCTCTCTTCTCTTTCTCTCTCTCTCTCTCTCTCTCTCTCTCTCTCTCTCTCTCTCTCTTCTCTCTCTCTCTCTGTCTCTCAGCCAATGACCATTTCCTCCTTATTCCTACTGTGTTCTTTCTTCTCTTCTTTCTTTCTTCCTCCAGATAGTGAGGCTTCTCAGTTCTCTCAGAGGGTCTCTGGCTGCTGAAAGAACGTCCACCCTGCCATCCTCTTTCCTCCATCCTCTATATTCCTCAACCTTAATGAACATTTGCACGCACAATTAGACCTGTAGCGCACGTCTGGGCATATAAAAATAAGAAAAACACAATAAAGTAAGTAAGCATACGATGTACAGGGTCAGTTCCAGTACCATATTTACAATGTGCAGGGATACTGGATCGATAGAGGTAGATACAGTATGTATAGAGGTAAGGTGACTAGGCATCAGGATATATGATAAACAGAGTAGCAGTAGCATATTTGATGGTTGTATGTGGGTGGGTGTGTGTAGAGTCAGTATAAATGTATGTGCATATTATGTGTGTGTGAGCAAATTATGGATTGAGTGTTTGTATGTGTGTTTGAGTATCAGTGTGTGTTGGGCCCTGTGAGTGTGCACAAAAATAAGAATACAATACAAAGGTCAACTCAGATAGTCTGTGTAGCCATTTTGTTATCTATTTAGTTAGCTGTTTAGCAGTCTTATGGTATGGGGATAGAAGCTGTTCAGGAGCCTGTTGGTATCAGACTTGATGCACCGGTACCGCATGCCGTGCGGAAGCAGAGAGAACAGTCTATGGCCTGGGTGCTATTGCCATACCAAGCAGTGATGCAGCCAGTCAAGATGCTCTCAATGTACAGCTGTATAACTTTTTGAGGATTTGAGTGCCCATGCCAAACCTTTTCAACCTCCTGAGGCCCGCCTTCTTCACGACTGTGCGCGTGTGGACCATTTTAAGTTCTTAGTGATTTGGACACCGAGGACCTTGAAGCTCTCCATCTGCTCCACTGCAGCCCTGTAGATGTGGATGTGGGCGTGCCCCCCCCCCCCATTTCCTGTAGTCCACGATCAGCTCCTTGGTCTTACTGACATTGAGGGAGAGGTTGTTGTTTTGGCCCTACACTGACAGGTCACTGACCTCCTCCCTGTAGACTGTCTCATTGTCACCGAGTAATGTAGTGGTAGGCCAAAGCTAGAGCAGGCTAAAATGGCAGTGGCTATATAGTGTAGCATATAGCATGTGGGGTATACATCAAACAGTAGATAAAACGAATAAAGCTAGTAGGAAAACAAGCCAGCAGTATAAACTCAATAGCTGCCCTTAATTTGCAAATAAAACAACTGCTCGAAAGGTGCAAACAATGACGTGTCAATTAACAACTACATGTAGCATCAAGAACTTGGACTATTAGCATTAGGATACATTTGCACCATATTTGCAAATATGCACATATCTGAGCATAGATTTGCACCATATTCATTAATAGGCTATACAAGGCATGGAAAGGCAAACATCATCATCTCTGCTATTTCTGTTTACTCCAATCGCAACACATGTTTTCTGTATAGATGCCAATCTTTGCTAAAAATGTATTTTATTTATTTAACAAAAAATAAAAGTTGCACCCCCTCAATACCCTTGAGAGTTTTAATCTATATTTTTTGTAGCTGTCTATTTACCACCACAAACTGATGCAGGCACTAAGACCGCACTCAACGAGCTGTATAAGGCCATAAGCAAACAAGAGAATGCTCACCCAGAAGCGGCTCTCCTAGTGGCCGGGGACTTTAATGCACGAAAACTAAAATCCATTTTACCTAATTTCTACCAGCATGTCACATGTGCAACCAGAGGAAAAACAACTCTAGACCACCTTTACTCCACACACAAAGACGCGTACAAATCTCTCCCTCGTCCTCCATTTGGCAAATCTGACCATAATTCTATCCTCCTAATTTTTGTTTACAAGACATAACTCAAGCAGGAAGTACCAGTGACGGAAGTGGTCAGATGACGCGGATGCTAAGCTACAGGACTGTTTTGCGCTCCTTAACAGCTTCTACCCCCAAGCCATAAGACTGCTAAACAGTTAATAAAATGGCTACCCGGACTATTTGCATTGACCCCCTTTTTTTATGCTGCTGCTACTCGCAGTTATTATCTATGCAAGTCACTTTACCCCTGCCTACATGTACGTATGACCCCAATTACCTTGACTAACCTGTAACCCTGCACATTGACTTGGTACCGGAACCCCCTGTATATAGCCTCGTTATTGTTATTTAATTGTGTTCCTTTATTTTATTATTATTATTATTATTATTATTATTATTATTATTATTATTATTATTATTTTGTGCAAATATTTTCTTACCTACTTAAAAAAACTGCATTGTTGGTTAAGGGCTTGTAAGTAAGCATTTCACGGTAAGGTCTACACCTGTTGTATTCAGGGCATTCGACAAATACAATTTGATTTTATTAGATTTTAGGATTTGTGCTGTTTGTTATGGACGATGGATGCGATGGGTGCAGATTGGGTCATCAGCGGCGGTCTCTTGCAGTCCAGACCCAACGTGGTGTTAGTATTGGTCTGTGATCCACTGGTAGCCAAAGCGCTAGTTAGCTAGCTAGCTAAGCAATTTCGTTATTTCTTAGCTAGCTAGGCTACCAGTTAGCGTTACCCCCTATCAAGCCTAGATAGCTAGCTAGCCCTACAGGCTGCTTGCCAAATTAGCTAACGTTCTTGATTCTAGTTACTAAGATAAATAAAACATTTCAAATTAGTTACTCACTTAGCATTTACTTATTTTAAGTATTTTCTGAACAGCTTCTTATTTCTTTGTTTCTCCAGTTGTCAATTCGACCACACACCGTTTACACACTAATTTGTGGCACCCAAATTCAAAATTGCCAGTTGGAACTCCACAACAGAAAATACGTGATTCTTGTTGCTAGGCTACCAGTTACAGTGCTTTTAGCTTGTGGTTTGTGTGCACCTTTATCCAGAGGGAATACAACAATTATAGCTAGTGTCTGAAATAATTATATGGATTTAATATTTTTGAAATTATTGAGAATGTCCTCAAAACTCAAATAAGCATCAGAAATTGTCCTTATTTAGCATATCAAAATGCATATCAAGATCCTCATATGGACCTCAGTCAAGAGCATATGCGTTGTATGTGCTGAGAAAAATTACTCTCCTATATCAGGATATCTAATGAGTCAATATCCGGCCATACCATGTATGATATCCGGAGGGAATCCAAAAATGATTTGTGCATGAAAGAAAAATATGGATTTAATCAGAAACCGTCCTTATTTTCAGCATATCGAAAAGCATATCATAATTTGGATATGGACCTCAGCCAAGAGAAGCATATCTGGAATCAATATAGCTTCATATCTTGAGTGTGCTGAGAAAACACAGACATGCAATGTATACATTCAGTATTTGTCAACATGAAGAGAGAAAATAGGATATTGAATGAGTCCATAGGAAATGTCCATGTGTGATATTCAGAGTAATCCCAATATCATATATGTCTAAAAGACACATCTGGATTCAAAATTTGTCAGGATATGGTGCATATCCACAAAACTCAAACCACATATCACTATTTCTAAAACAAGCCATAGAAAGTTGGTTGCAATTTCAATTTAATCCTCCAGAAACGACAGAACAAATAATGCAACAAATATTGTGGTTAAACTCAAATATACTAATTGACAAAAAACCTTTTTTGTTCGTAAATTATATCATCGGTAGGACTGGTGGAGTTATGTCGCACATGCAGCTAACAAAAACATATTGAAATGTCTACTCTACCCAAAATTACAACCAAATAATTGCAGCCTTACCGCAAAAATGGAAGAGGAAAGTGGAAGGGGGAGAAAGTAAGGCAAGAAGGTTTGCTGTGTCTGTCAGCGTAGTGTCCAGAGCATGGAGGCGCTACCAGGAGACAGGCCAGTACATCAGGAGACGTGGAGGAGGCCGTAGGAGGGCAACAACCCAGCAGCAGGACTGCTACCTCCGTCTTTGTGCAAGGAGGAGCAGGAGGAGCACTGCCAGAGCCCTGCAAAATGACCTCCAGCAGGCCACAAATGTGCATGTGTCTGCTCAAACGGTCAGAAACAGACTCCATGAGGGTGGTATGAGGGCCCCACATCCACAGGTGGGGGTTGTGCTTACAGCCCAACACCGTGCAGGACGTTTGGCATTTGCCAGAGAACACCAAGATTGGCAAATTCACCACTGGCGCCCTGTGCTCTTCACAGATGAAAGCAAGTTCACACTGAGCACATGTGACAGACGTGACAGAGTCTGGAGACGCCGTGGAGAACGTTCTGCTGCCTGCAACATCCTCCAGCATGACCGGTTTGGCGGTGGGTCAGTCATGGTGTGGGGTGGCATTTCTTCGGGGGGCCGCACAGCCCTCCATGTGCTCGCCAGAGGTAGCCTGACTGCCATTAGGTACCGAGATGAGATCCTCAGACCCCTTGTGAGACCATATGCTGGTGCGGTTGTCCCTGGGTTCCTCCTAATGCAAGACAATGCTAGACCTCATGTGGCTGGAGTGTGTCAGCAGTTCCTGCAAGAGGAAGGCATTGATGCTATGGACTGGCCCGCCCGTTCCCCAGACCTGAATCCAATTGAGCACATCTGGGACCTCATGTCTCGCTCCATCCACCAACGCCACGTTGCACCAGAGACTGTCCAGGAGTTGGCGGATGCTTTAGTCCAGGTTTGGGAGGAGATCCCTCAGGAGACCATCCGCCACCTCATCAGGAGCATGCCCAGGCGTTGTAGGGAGGTCATACAGGCACGTGGAGGCCACACACACTACTGAGCCTCATTTTGACTTGTTTTAAGGACATTACATCAAAGTGTGGTTTTCCACTTTAATTTTGAGGGTGACTCCAAATCCAGACCTCCATGGGTTGATAAATTTGATTTCCATTGATAATTTTTGTGTGATTTTGTTGTCAGCACATTCAACTATGTAAAGAAAAAAGTATTTAATAAGATTATTTCATTCATTCAGATCTAGGATGTGTTATTTTAGTGTTCCCTTTATTTTTTTGAGCAGTGTATATTTTTTAAGGGTATGTATGTATATGTACAGTGGGGAGAACAAGTATTTGATACACTGCCGATTTTGCAGGTTTTCCTACTTACAAAGCATGTAGAGGTCTGTCATTTTTATCATAGGTACACTTCAACTGTGAGAGACGGAATCTAAAACAAAAATCCAGAAAATCACATTGTATGATTTTTAAGTAATTCATTTGCATTTTATTGCATGACATAAGTATTTGATCACCTACCAACCAGTAAGAATTCCGGCTCTCACAGACCTGTTAGTTTTTCTTTAAGAAGCCCTCCTGTTCTCCACTCATTACCTGTATTAACTGCACCTGTTTGAACTCGTTACCTGTATAAAATACACCTGTCCACACACTCAATCAAACAGACTCCAACCTCTCCACAATGGCCAAGACCAGAGAGCTGTGTAAGGACATCAGGCATAAAATTGTAGACCTGCACAAGGCTGGGATGGGCTACAGGACAATAGGCAAGCAGCTTGGTGAGAAGGCAACAACAGTTGGCGCAATTATTAGAAAATGGAAGAAGTTCAAGATGACGGTCAATCACCCTCGGTCTGGGGCTCCATGCAAGATCTCACCTCGTGGGGCATCAATGATCATGAGGAAGGTGAGGGATCAGCCCAGAACTACATGGCAGGACCTGGTCAATGACCTGAAGAGAGCTGGGACCACAGTCTCAAAGAAAACCATTAGTAACACACTACGCCGTCATGGATTAAAATCCTGCAGCACACGCAAGGTCCCCCTGCTCAAGCCAGCGCATGTCCAGGCCCGTCTGAAGTTTGCCAATGACCATCTGGATGATCCAGAGGAGGAATGGGAGAAAGTCATGTGGTCTGATGAGACAAAAATAGAGCTTTTTGGTCTAAACTCCACTCGCCGTGTTTGGCGTAAGAAGAAGGATGAGTACAACCCCAAGAACACCATCCCAACCGTGAAGCATGGAGGTGGAAACATCATTCTTTCGGGATGCTTTTCTGTAAAGGGGACAGGACAACTGCACCGTATTGAGGGGAGGATGGATGGGGCCATGTATCGTGAGATCTTGGCCAACAACCTCCTTCCCTCAGTAAGCGCATTAAAGATGGGTCGTGGCTGGGTCTTCCAGCATGACAATGACCCGAAACACACAGCCAGGGAAACGAAGGAGTGGCTCCGTAAGAAGCATCTCAAGGTCCTGGAGTGGCCTAGCCAGTATCCAGACCTGAACCCAATAGAAAATCTTTGGAGGGAGCTGGAAGTCCGTATTGCCCAGCGACAGCCCCGAAACCTGAAGGATCTGGAGAAGGTCTGTATGGAGGAGTGGGCCAAAATCCCTGCTGCAGTGTGTGCAAACCTGGTCAAGACCTACAGGAAACGTATGATCTCTGTAATTGCAAACAAAGGTTTCTGTACCAAATATCAAGTTCTGCTTTTCTGATGTATCAAATACTTATGTCATGCAATAAAATGCAAATTAACTACTTAAATATCATACAATGTGATTTTCTGGATTTTTGTTTTAGATTCCGTCTCTCACAGTTGAAGTGTACCTATGATAAAAATTACAGACCTCTACATGCTTTGTAAGTAGGAAAACCTGCAAAATCGGCAGTGTATCAAATACTTGTTCTCCCCACTGTATGTATGTATGTATGTATGTATGTATGTATGTATATATGTATGTATGTGTGTATGTATGTGTGTGTGTATGTGTGTATATGTGTATATATATATATATATGTATATATATGGGGGATTGGAAGTGATGCAGACAATTACATTGATGGAAGTTACAATCTATCTGCAATATTAAGCTGATCTACCCCCCAAAAAATAAAAAAATAAAAAATAACAAAAACTATGCATTGGAAATGGTCTGTTTTCTCTAGAATATCAAAGACGTGTCATGTAAAGATATTCCCTGATATGGCTCTTTTCAGACTGCATGCAGAGACATAAAAACGGTATCCATCTGACTCTGGGGAAGTAGATAAAGGGCTTCATTGCCAAAATCCCGAAATATCCCTTTAAGTCTACTTATCTCACGTCTGATTCGGGCCCCATGTGATCAGTGTAACATGGGTGGTTCAGCACAACAGCTTACTCCTGAAGACTGACTGTGGACTAAGGCAGTGTTTTGACAAGGGTTCACATCCACCTTCTCACATGAATACCAGTGATCAGAGTGTGAATTATACCGTGACAATAATTGTTTTAATGTCCATGAACACAACCAGTCATGATATTTTCATCTGATTGTCAAACAAATCACTTTAAAAAGTAGGCTACCTGTGCATGTTCGTCTTCTCCAAAATAATTCCAGCATCCAAACTGCATGTAGCCTATACTCGCACCATTTGATGAATAGAAATATACATCTGTTACAAAACACCAAAAAGTTTGCCTAATGACATTCCGTTATTGCCATTGATTATGCCTACATTAATTGATACGTATTGCTGACAAATTTACCTTTTTTGTAGCCTGAAAAGTCAGGATACCTGAAATAGGTCTGAAACTGTCCTGGGAAAAACAGGATGCTCACCCTAACACACACAGTCAACATACTAGACTAGGCTACAATGTGTATTACTATGAACTTCAAATAGGCCTACCGGTAGCCAGTGATGTAGTGGTAAAAAATAGGTGGGTAAACTATGATTGCGGGTTGCGGTAAAAAAAAGTTACGCTCCCTATACCTTCAATGCATTTTTCTGAAAAAGGTGGGTAAACGGCATTTAGGCTACTTGCGTTTACCCTCCGCTAGGCCTACACCACTACCCTCTCAGCCGAGGTCATTTTATTTTTATTTTACACACATGAACACATGCAGAAGAGGTAGCCTTCATTCAATATAATACATGATTGAATCAAAACATGTTTTACACCCTAGTTCATAAACTGTCCATAATTCATGAGTTAATGCTTGGAGTCTCTGCTGCAGAGGATACGTTCATTAGAGTTACCAGCCTCAGAAATTGCAGCCCAAATAAATGCTTCACAGAGTTCAAGTAAAAGACACATTTCAACATCAACTGTTCAGAGGAGACTGCGTGAAATCAGGTCTTCATGGTCAAATTGCTGCAAAGAAACCACTACTAAAGGACACCAATAATAAAAAGAGACTTGCTTGGGCCAAGAAACACGATCAATGGACATTAGACAGGTGGAAATCTGTCCTTTCGTCTGATGAGTCCAAATTTGAGATTTTTGGTTCCAACCGCTGTGTCTTTGTGAGACGCAGTGTAGGTGAACAGATTATCTCTGCATGTGAGGTTCCCACAGTGAAGCATGGAGGAGGAGGTGTGATGGTGTGGGGATGCTTTGCTGGTGACAGTGTCAGTGACTTATTTAGAATTCAAGGCACACTTAACCAGCATGGCTACCACAGCATTCTGCAGCGATACACCATCCCATCTGGTTTGCGCTTAGTGGGACTATCATTTGCTTTTCAACAGGACAATGACCCAACACACCTCCAGGCTGTGTAAGGGCTATTTGACCAAGAAGGAGAGTGATGGCGTGCTGCATCAGATGACCTGGCCTCCGCAATCACCCGACCTCAACCCAATTGAGATGGTTTGGGATGAGTCGGACCGCAGAGTGAAGGAAAAGCAGCCAACAAGTGCTCAGCATATGTGGGAACTCCTTGAAGACTGTTGGAAAAGCATTCCAGGTGAACTGGTTGAGAGAATGCCAAGCGTGTGCAAAGCTGTCATCAAGGCAAAGGGTGGCTACTTTGAAGAATCTGGGTCTTCTATTCCTGTGGCGGTCCTTATAGCCAGTTAAATCATAGTGCTTGATGTTTTTTGCGGCTGCACTTGATGAGACTTTCGAGGTTCTTGAGGTGTTCCGTGTTGGCTGACCTTCATGTCTTGAAGTGGTGATGGACTGTCGTTTCTCTTTGCTTGTTTGAGCTGTTCTTGCCGTGATGTGGACTTGGTCTTTTACCAGGTGGGGCTATCTTCTGTATACCCCCCCCCTACCTTGTCACAGCACAACTGATTGGCTCAAACACATTAAGAAGTCCTGTGTAGCTCAGTTGGTAGAGCATGGCGCTTGCAACGCCAGGGTTGTGGGTTCGATTCCCACGGGGGGCCAGTATGAAAAAATGTATGCACTCACTAACTGTAAGTCGCTCTGGATAAGAGCGTCTGCTAAATGACTAAAATGTAAATGAGTCTTCACAGATCGTGTGACATAAAACACTTTCTTTCCTTACATTAATGACATTTATGACAGAATTATTTGTCATGATTAAGCATATAACAATTGAAATAGAACATTGAACTTAAACCCTGTGCGAATCATGGATCTTGGAGAGCTCGGAAAATGCACTGTAAGTGTAACTATGCCTACGTAACATTGCATTATGTTTCGCCGTGAAAACAGTTTTCATGGGCACACAAATCCAAAATAATGTAGGCCTATGCCATTGCAAAATCGAATGCTTCTAACCAAACGTTAACCTCTTCTAACCGAAAGAGTCACCTTATAGGCCTACTGTCATTAATGTATAGCCTACTTGTTGGATGGATTGGATGCACGTTGGTGTCTAGCTGTAGATTAGTTGTCAAGGGATATTGTCGACCATCATCAGCTGATCCAGGAAAGAAAACAAATATTGATAGAAAATAATAAAGCTAAATAAATGGTCGACGACTTCTGACCAAGGAAACACCTGAAAAACAAAGCAAACAATGATAAATCAACGAATAAATCGAATGCATTGGAATAAAGGCTATTTTTATCAAGGACGCATGGCAAACAAATGGCGAAAATGAGGAAGTACAAAGGAAAATCTATGCGTAATGGAGCTCAGCTGAGGCCGAAATTCAGCACTACTGAGTGGACAGTGCTGCCACATAGAAATACATGGTTTAAACCATGACAGAGAGGTGGGGGTGGAAGCTTTTCTTTTCATATTTACCACTGTAAAACATATTTACCACTACATTTGAAAAAAATAAGAGAATGTTTAAATTAGCATTATTTAGAGACCCCCCAAAGTTAGACTTTTGTTACATTTAAGGGAGCTAACGTTTCATCCAGGGGAGCTGAATTCTGTTACCTGTAATTCGCACTTTGCCAGTGATGGAGGCTCACTTTATACACGTTACATCATGTGTACCTCTGCTATAACATACATAGCCCTAAACATTTTTTTGTTTAATATATAATAAAATATTTTGATTGTAACATTATTTATAATCTCACAAATTTGCCTGTCAACTGTAGCCTATAATTAGTGCCAAAGACTACCTTAGGAAAAGTATTCAATTCACAGTGTCTTCTTTAAAATAAAATATTGACTGAAAATTAAATCAATATTTATAATCAATCAATATTTGTGCTATAAATCATTTGCAATTTAAAAACATTTGATTATAATATAATATATGAGAGACACAGTCTGCCAAAACATTTTGTGTTTGCATGCTGCCTTTTACATGCATTGAAATCAGGCCTGGAATTTCATGATTTTAGGGGCAAGGCCATTTGGACATCAAGAGCTGCCCAATCTGCCAGGGCACCAAGGCCATCTGCTAGGACATCAAGGCCATTAACCAAAATAGCCATTTAAATTGATTGTCTATATAAGGTTCCACAGTTGACAGTGCATGTCAGAGCAAAACCCAAGCCATGAGGTCGAAGGAATTGTCCGTAGAGCTCCGAGACAGGATTGTGTCGGGCGGCCAGCTCTAGGAAGAAGCTTGGTGGTTGCAGACTTCTTCCATTTGAGAATGATGGAGGCCACTGTGTTCTTGGGGACCTTCAATGCTGCAGACATTTTTTGGTACCCTTCCCCAGATCTGGGCCTCAACACAATCCTGTCTCGGAGCTCTACGGATAATTCCTTCGACCTCATGGCTTGGTTTTTGCTCTGACATGCACTGTCAACTGTGGGACCTTATATAGACAGGTGTGTGCCTTTCCAAATCATGACCAATCAATTGAAATTACCACAGGTGGACTCCAATCAAGTTGTAGAAACATCTCAAGGATGATCAATGGACACAGGATGCACCTGAGCTCAATTTGGAGTCTCATAGTAAATGGTCTGAATACTTATGTAAATAAGGTATTTCTGTTTAAAATGTTTAATACATTTGCTAAAATGTGTAAAAAACGGTTTTCGCTTTGTCATTATGGGGTATTGTGTGTAGATTGCTGAGGAAAATGTTTTATTTAATCAATTTTAGAATAAGGCTGTAACGTAACAAAATGTCAAGGGGTCTGAATACTTTCCGAAGGCACTGTAAGTGTATGTAAATGTAAATAAATAATTAGCCTACATGTCAAGGTGTAGGGGATAGCCTATGTGTATTGGCTACAGCCTGTCATGTCCTTTTTTTTTTTTTTTTTTTTTTGTCAGCCAACCTGACTATGCAGACATGGTGTGGTGCATCCCATCTTGTTAGCCGAGATGATTTCTGGTCATCTCAGTCCCACTTTAAAATAATGCGGGTGTATGCTTTGTGCTTAAAGGAAAAGTCTCCCCGGAGTTATAGCCGTTATTAAAACACTGACATGTCCTTTTATATATGTGGGACTCTTCCCTCTCCCCGGAGACAATTTTATTTTCTTAAATAAACTGTCATGCTAGTGTCCTCATAGCGCTATGGGCCGGCGGTGATATGAAACATATATTCTGGACTGGTAATTGTATCTTTAGTGTACTTGAGTAGAACAAATGTGTTTCTCCCATGGCTGTGCTAATGTTATAAAGGGAAAAATTGGCAGTTCATCAGAGCTTCTGCTGAGACGGGGGACAGGGGGAGAGAGGAATGGAGAGATGGAGAGAGAGAGAGGCCTTGCTGCTTCCTTTCCTCTATACCTCCTTTACAGCATCAATATCCACTGTGTGACTCTATTCCATCTTTCTATATACAGAAGATTCCCCTCTCCTCCCCCTCTCTTTTTCCCTCCTCCCCTCTCTCTCTCTTCTCTATATTCCCGAACCTCTCTCTCCCTCCCTCTCACCTCTCTACCTCTCTCTTTGTGTATCTACAGTGGGGGAAAAAAGTATTTAGTCAGCCACCAATTGTGCATGTTCTCCCACTTAAAAAGATGAGAGAGGCCTGTAATTTTCATCATAGGTACACATCAACTATGACAGACAAAATGAGAAAGAAAAATCCAGAAAATCACATTGTAGGATTTTTTATGAATTTATTTGCAAATTATGGTGGAAAATAAGTATTTGGTCAATAACAAAAGTTTCTCAATACTTTGTTATATACCCTTTGTTGGCAATGACACAGGTCAAATGTTTTCTGTAAGTCTTCACAAGGTTTTCACACACTGTTGCTGGTATTTTGGCCCATTCCTCCATGCAGATCTCCTCTAGAGCAGTGATGTTTTGGGGCTGTCGCTGGGCAACACGGACTTTCAACTCCCTCCAAAGATTTTCTATGGGGTTGAGATCTGGAGACTGGCTAGGCCACTCCAGGACCTTGAAATGCTTCTTACGAAGCCACTCCTTCATTGCCCGGGCGGTGTGTTTGGGATCATTGTCATGCTGAAAGACCCAGCCACGTTTCATCTTCAATGCCCTTGCTGATGGAAGGAGGTTTTCACTCAAAATCTCACGATACATGGCCCCATTCATTCTTTCCTTTACACGGATCAGTCGTCCTGGTCCCTTTGCAGAAAAACAGCCCCAAAGCATGATGTTTCCACCCCCATGCTTCACAGTAGGTATGGTGTTCTTTGGATGCAACTCAGCATTCTTTGTCCTCCAAACACGACGAGTTGAGTTTTTACCAAAAAGTTATATTTTGGTTTCATCTGACCATATGACATTCTCCCAATCCTCTTCTGGATCATCCAAATGCACTCTAGCAAACTTCAGACGGGCCTGGACATGTACTGGCTTAAGCAGGGGGACACGTCTGGCACTGCAGGATTTGAGTCCCTGGCGGCGTAGTGTGTTACTGATGGTAGGCTTTGTTACTTTGGTCCCAGCTCTCTGCAGGTCATTCACTAGGCCCCCCCGTGTGGTTCTGGGATTTTTGCTCACCGTTCTTGTGATCATTTTGACCCCACGGGGTGAGATCTTACGTGGAGCCCCAGATCGAGGGAGATTATCAGTGGTCTTGTATGTCTTCCATTTCCTAATAATTGCTCCCACAGTTGCTTTCTTCAAACCAAGCTGCTTACCTATTGCAGATTCAGTCTTCCCAGCCTGGTGCAGGTCTATAATTTTGTTTCTGGTGTCCTTTGACAGCTCTTTGGTCTTGGCCATAGTGGAGTTTGGAGTGTGACTGTTTGAGGTTGTGGACAGGTGTCTTTTATACTGATAACAAGTTAAAACAGGTGCCATTAATACAGGTAACGAGTGGAGGACAGAGGAGAAGTAGAAGTTACAGGTCTGTGAGAGCCAGAAATCTTGCTTGTTTGTAGGTGACCAAATACTTATTTTCCACCATAATTTTCAAATAAATTCATTAAAAATCCTACAATGTGATTTTCTGGAAAAAAAAATGCTCAATTTGTCCGTCATAGTTGACGTGTACCTATGATGAAAATTACAGGCCTCTCTCATCTTTTTAAGTGGGAGAACTTGCACAATTGGTGGCTGACTAAATACTTTTTTCCCCCACTGTATATATTTTTCCTCCTCCCCCCCTCTCTTTTCAGACAGTGGTGATATTTCACTCCTCTCTTGGCCCTGGCCCTGCTGTATACTAAAGCCTGTGATAATGTAACAAATTACAAACAGGAAAACATTTCTGCTTCATTTAAATGATAAGAGTCAGTCACACAGAGAGGACGAGACAGGACCATAAATAAAACATGGAGAGGATTCTGGGTCTGTTTGTGCACGCATGTGTGTGTGTGTGCATGTCGGTCCGTAGCCTCATCCAGCAGCACAGGAGTATCTCTCCTTCTGATATCTCCATCCCTTCTTCCCTCCCTCCATCCCTCCTTCCTCTGTTGAGTGTCTCTCTCCCCTCTGACAGCTCTCCCGGCCCTGGAATAAGAGTGTGTTATCAGTGAGTAGTGTGTCAGTCACAGTGGGGGAGAGGAGGGGTTGTGGGAGGGGTGAGGAGGGGGGCTGAGCTAGGTCAGGGAAGGCAGTGGGGGCTTGTTTGGAGTGTCAGAGACACAGGCCTCTCTATCCTGTGCGTGAGACGTGCGTGTATGTGTGTGTGTGTATGTCAGAGTCGGAGGCCTCTCTATCCACTGTGTGCGTGTATGTGTATGCATGTGAGTATGTGTGTGTGCGTGCGTATGACAGGCGCCTCTATTGAGCTAGTGTCATCTGCAGGGCAGCAGGAAAGGGCATCTGTTCTAATGCTAAGTCCTAATACCCACTAATATCATACATCCTAATAGAAATCTTAAGCTCTCCGTCTGTTCCCGGCCTATTTGCACAGTAATGTATTTACACATCCTCAGCTCAATGCATTTATTGTAATACGCTCTGGATAAGACCCTCTGCTAACTGACATCAATGTAAATATACAATAATACCCTTCCTCTGTGTGTCTAGCATACTAATATACTAATGTAGGTAGATCTGACTCAAACCTGCTCGGATTCACTCCTCTGAATAGCTTCTGTTGCTAAATCAGCCCATATGGGATCTCATTTCAAATACAGCGTATAAGTACTTATTTGTAAATTATTTTAAATGCCTAGGGTTGCAAAATTCCGGGATTTTCCCCCAAATTCCAAGGTTTTTCAAAAATCTTGGTTGCAAGATTCCCAGAATCAGGAGGGAATAAGCACGAAATCTGGAATCCTCCTATCAGGATTTCTGAAAAACCTAGGAATTTCAGAAAGTTACAGGAATATTGCAACCCTATAAAGGCCTATAATGTTTATAAAGTGTAGTCCTTTTGGAGAACTAATGTACTAATAGAATCTCATACAAAAGCACAGAGAGCTAACTGGGAAATTACTCTAAAACAGAGTCAGGCTCCAGGTGTACGATTCACACAACAGGAACAGCCTTATCATTCATACTGACATAAAGCCTCTGCTAGTAACTACCTTAATGACACTTCATCAGGTTTCACCATCTCTCTCTCTCTCTTTCTCTCTCTATTCTCTCTCTCTCTCTCTCTCTCTCTCTCTCTCTCTCTCTCTCTCTCTCTCTCGCTCTCTCTCTCTCTCTCTCTCTCTCTCTGCTCTCTCTCTCCCTCCATCTGTCTGTCTGTCTGTCTGTCCCAGATCACAGTCCACAGCAGATACGTGACTCCCAACCCTGCCTTGTTACATCAGCAGATAAACTAATGGGTCAAAGGGACAGGTCAGACAATGGGACATTCTACCACACACACTCAACTCATCTTCCCCTCACACCCCCGACACACACACACACACACACACACACACACACACACACACACACACACACACACACACACACACACACACACACACACACACACACACACACCTACACAGACACACATGCACACACACACACACATACACATACACACACACACATACACACACACACACACTGAAAGCGGAGAGCTTTTAAAGCTGTTTGATTGCCAGTGTCCAGTGATCAGTGATCAGTGCTCAGTGAGTCATTCAAAGCTTTCCACTGCCACTGGCCAGGCCTTGGGTTAATCTGGGCATGTAAAACACACTGTTCTACTGCACAGCTACATTCAATGGACTGGCTATGAGAGATGACATGTGAGAGAGAGAAAAGTGAGAGCGACAGATAGGCGACAGGTGAGAGAGAGACAGGTAAGAGAGACAGGTAGGAGGCAGGCGAGAGACAGGTGTTAATCTGGGCCGCTCTCTACAGCACCTGCTGTCAATGGGACAGGTGAGAAATACAAGTTAGGGAAAGAAGAAGAAGAAGAAGAAGAAGAAGAAGAAGAGGAGGAAGAAGAAACTCAAGGGTCTCTTGAAGCAACAGTAGTTGAAAAAAGAGTGAAGGCAGCAAAGAGAGGTAAAAAAGAAGAAGAGAAAAAATTGCATTTTCTAAAACTAACAAAGGAGTGCTGGCCAGTGTTTCAAAGGGGTGCGCGGCGCTAAGCAGGATGAAGCTCTTTCCAATTCATTTACATCACCATGACAACTCTTCAGATCTCCATGCACACCATTGGCTGGTTACAGATTCCGAGAGCGGCCTTCTCTCTACGTCCTTCTCTTTCTCCGTCTTTCCATCTCTCTCTCTCTCGCCGTCTCCGCAGACTTCAATCAGCCGTCATGAAAGTGCAAAGCTTAAGTATCTTCCAGACAGACAGGCAGTTGTTGAGTCGAGCCGAGCGCCGCCTTGCCTTCATCCCCAAAGACGTTTTGAGACAGACTTATTTCCCCTGCACCTTTTTCAACTCCTCTAAAGAGGCGAGGAGAGAAGAGGTGGATAGGAAACACAAACTTGAGAGAGAGAGGGAATGTGTTAGAAAAGAGAGAGAGTGGTTTTATCTGTGCTACCACAGTGCATGCTAGCCAGACACAGCAAGAGGGGGATAGACAGAAACATTTTGAGAGAGAGAGGGGAGAAAGAGAGAAGAGACGTTGAAGTTTTCTAAGGTCTATGAACATATTTTTCTGGAGTTTTGATCTGAATGGAAGCATTTGCTTTGACTGTGTTTGTGTTTTAATATTCATGGCCGGGGAGAGGAGGGGTTTTGGTCAACAGGAAGCTCATTTGTGGCTGAGGTTTTTGCCTGAGGGGGTTTCTGGTAGGGAAATGAACTGGAAGATTATCCCTGTGTATAATTCACTCCTAGCGTCAAACTGACTGGCAGACTGAACGCTGAAGGCTGCTGGGCTATACGTCTTACTCTCCTTCAGAGACAGGATCATCACACTGTTAGATACTCTTTATAAAGCTTGTATCAGGACAAGGCAAGGACCAAGAGATGGTCAAAACCTTGTCAGTGAAATTGTAACTTTTTAACACTTCACTGTATAAAAGTTCATCTAAATGTCTGAAGCACAGAATAAAGTAATGTCTCAAGCACAAAGTAACATTGAGTTCTGTTTGATCCACAGAATAATTTTGCATTCTAATTGGTCCACAGGTGCATGGCAAAAGCGTCAGTCTCTTCCTGGATGGACTGGAGGAGGACGGGACGCCCTTTGACACTCGACCTCTGACCTCACCCATCTCTGACATCAATACGGACAGTGCCATGAGAGTCGGACTGAGCTCTAACGGTAACAACAAGATAACACATGATGCATACATACCGTACCAGTCAAAAGTTTGGACACACCTACTCATTCAAAGGTTTTTCTTTATTTTTTATATTTTCTACATTGTAGAATAGTAGTGAAGACATCAAAACTATGAAATAACACATATGAAATCATGTAGTAACCAAAAAAGTGTTAAACAAATCAAAATATATTTTATTTGTGAGATTCTTCAAATAGCCACCCTTTGCATTGATGACAGCTTTGCACACTCTTGGCATTCTCTCAACCAGCTTCACTTGGAATGCTTTTCCAACAGTCTTGAAGGAGTTCCCACATATGCTGAGCACTTGTTGGCTGCTTTTCCTTCACTCTGCCGTCCGACTCATCCCAAACCATCTCAATTGGTTTGAAGTCGGGGGATTGTAGAGGCCAGGTCATCTGATACAGCACTCCATCACTCTCCTTCTTGGTCAAATAGCCCTTCCACAGCCTGGAGGGGTGTTGGGTCATTGTCCTGTTGAAAAACAAATGATTGTCCCACTAAGCCCAAACCAGATGGAATGGCATATCGCTGTAGAATGCTGTGACAGTGTCACCAGCAAAGCACCCCCACACCATAACACCTCCTCCTCCATGCTTTACGGTGGGAACTACACATACGGAGATCATCCGTTCACCCACACCACGTCTCACAAAGACACAGCGGTTGGAACCAACAATCTCTTAAAAGGACACATTTCCTCCGGTCTAATATCCATTGCTCGTGTTTCTTGGCCCAAGCAAGTCTCTTATTCTTATTGATGGCCTTTAGTAGTGGTTTCTTTGCAGCAATTCGACCATGAAGGAATGATTCACGCAGTCTGCTCTGAACAGTTGATGTTGAGATGTGTCTGTTACTTGAACTCTGTAAAGCATTTATTTGGGCTGCAATTTCTGAGGCTGGTAACTCTAATGAACTTATCCTCTGCAGCAGAGGTAACTCTGGGTCTTCCATTCCTGTGGCGGTCCTCATGAGAGCCAGTTTCATCATAGCGCTTGATGGTTTTTGCGACTGCACTTGAATAAACTTTTCCATATTGACTGACCTTCATGTCTTAAAGTAATGATGGACTGTCGTTTCTCTTTGCTTATTTGAGCTGTTCTTGCCATAATATGGACTTGGTCTTTTACCAAATAGGGTTATCTTCTGTATACCCCCCCCCTACCTTGTCACAACACAACTGATTGGCTCAAACACATTAAGAAGGAAATACATTCCACAAATTAACTTTTAAGAAGGCACACCTGTTAATTGAAATGCATTCCAGGTGACTAACCTCATGAAGCTGGTTGAGAGAATGCCAAGAGTGTGCAAAGCTGTCATCAAGGCAAAGGGTGGCTATTTGAAGAATCTCAAATATAAAATATATTTTGATTTATTTAACACTTTTTTGGTTACTACATGATTCCATATGTGTTATTTCATCGTTTTGATGTCTTCACTATTATTCTACAATGTAAAAAAAATAAAATAAAGAAAGAAAAACCCTTGAATGAGTAGGTGTGTCCAAACTTTTGACTGGTAGTGTATATATTTTTTTTATGGCACATGAGACACCTGTCTAATTCACGCCCATCTCAGTGAACTAATCCATTGCGGAGGCCGAGACTAATCCATTGCGGAGGCTACGGGGATGACACAGTCCAAGAAGAAGGAGATTGTGGCTAAGATGCACAATGCACGTCTCTCTCCAGAATGTGCTCTCTCCCGCCAATTTGTGCACATTCATTGTTTCATAACTTCATTGTGTGAATTGTTCGTGTTTGATTTTTTGTGTCTATCAATTCCCAATTACATATATCACCAGTAGTACATTTACCGTTAATTCCTATAATTTCTAATCTGCAATGTTTGTTTGGTTACGGTCATTTCTGTTAAAGCATTCAATATATTATTATTCAATTATTTTACCGTTTATCATTGTCGGAGAAGACACGTTGAAAATAAAACAAAAAAATGACAAAGGAAAGAGAGAGAGGGGAAAAAGGAGAAGAGAAGAGGAGAGAGAGAGAGAAGAAGGCGTCCAGCGCATCATCAAAGCAACAATGCTCAGTGTTTTTGTGGCCTAATCCTGTTTCCACACGCTAAAGAAGCCCTCATCCAAAGCCCTGGGCTGTAGAGAGCTGTAGAGCTGCTCTCCTCCATCATCTATCCTGTCTACATCTCTCCACACACACACACACTCCCCCCCTCCTCACACACACACACTCCCCCCATTCCTCACACACACACAGATAAAGATGGCAGGCCTTCTGACGCTAGGAGATGTTAGCTCTAGTTGTGATAGGTGTGGAACAACAGAGAAGTTAGCTGGGCAGGGAAAGACTCTTTGTTCGGCAGAGGAAGACAAGACTCTTAACTGGACAGGGAAAAGGCAGGGAAAGTCTCCTGTGTTCTTAGTCTCGCTCAATTCTCTCCCATGTGTTTGGATTCATGTCCTGATGATGAACCCTCTCAGATGTACAGCTCTCCTCCCACTGCCAACAGGCAACAGTACACACAGTCTGCCACTGTTTCACCACTGATACTGACAGACACGTTTTATAAAGGAATCCACTTTACTGCACATATGCTCCTTATGTGTGTTCAGTGTTTCTGTTAGTGGCCAAGGCTTCAGTTGAAAGGTACAGTAGCCGAAGAAACAGAGTTGTCTAGAATCTGAAAGTATGGACAGAGCCTAAGTACACATGTCATTCTGTAGTCTCAGCAAAACCGACAAGTGATTATGGCAAAGAGAGAGAGAGAGAGAGAGACAGAGAGAGAGAGAAGGGTAGACACAGGAAAACCTGGCTCCCTGTAGAGAAAAGGCTGTGCAACCACTGCACCACAGCAGAACCTGAGACAGAGCTACATTTCTTGACAAAATGTCAAAAATATAAAACAATTAGAGAGTGTAATTTCCCCAAATTTGAAACAGTTTTTCAAGGTTTCAAAGACCTCTCTGATGAGAAAAGGCTACCCGTCCTGTTGGGGGAGGACGCAGAGAGCTGTGGGTTGGCAGCGCACTACATTGCTGCCTGCCATTAGATGAGGGACAATGTCTGACAGACCAACCAACCTGCACATGTCCTCTATATTGTTATTGTTCAATGGTTATTTTGACCCTTGGTTATTGTTGTTGCTGTTGTCCCGTTGACAATATTTATTATTATTATTTTAATTATGCTAATATTGTAAATATCCAAAGTAAGCTTTGGCAATATGTACAGTGTTACGTCATGCCAATAAAGCAAATTGAATTGAATTGAATTGAGAAGGAGAGCCAGAGAGAGAGAGAGAGAGAGAGAGAGAGAGAGAGAGAGAGAGAGAGAGAGAGAGAGAGAGAGAGAGAGAGAGAGAGAGAGAAGGCAAGAGGGGCCTTGTATGCCATCAAAAGGAACATAACATTTGACATACCAATTAGCTAAAAATACTTGAATCAGTTATAGAACCCATTGCCCTTTATGGTTGTGAGGTCTGGGGTCCGCTCACCAACCAAGAATTCACAAAATGGGACAAACACCAAATTGAGACTCTGCATGCAGAATTCTGCAAAAATATCCTCTGTGTACAACGAAAACACCAAATAATGCATGCAGAGCAGAATTAGGCCGATACCCGCTAATTATCAAAATCCAGAAAAGAGCCGTTAAATTATATAATCACTTAAAACGAACTAATTCCCAAACCTTCCATAACAAAGCCATCACCTACAGAGAGATGAACTTGGAGAAGAGTCCCCTAAGTAAGCTGGTCCTGGGGCTCTGTTCACAAACACAAACAGACCCCACAGAGCCCCAGGACAACAACAACAATACAATTAGACCCAACCAAATCATGAGAAAAAAAAGGGAATTACTTGACACATTGGAAAGAATTAACAAAAAAACAGAGAAAACTAGAATGCTATTTGGCTCTAAACAGACTGTACACAGTGGCAGAATACCTGACCACTGTGACTGACCCAAACTTAAGGAAAGCTTTGACTATGTACAGACTCAGTGAGCATAGCCTTGCTATTGAGAAAGGTCGCCGTAGGCAGACCTGGCTCTCAAGAAAAGACAGGCTATGTGCACACTGCCCACAAATGAGGTGGAAACTGAGCTGCACTTCCTAACCTCCTGCCAAATGTATGAACATATTAAAGACACATACAGTGGGGAGAACAAGTATTTGATACACTGCCGATTTTGCAGGTTTTCCTACTTACAAAGCATGTAGAGGTCTGTAATTTTTATCATAGGTACACTTCAACTGTGAGAGACGGAATCTAAAACAAAAATCCAGAAAATCACATTGTATGATTTTTAAGTAATTAATTTGCATTTTATTGCATGACATAAGTATTTGATACATCAGAAAAGCAGAACTTTAATATTTGGTACAGAAACCTTTGTTTGCAATTACAGAGATCATACGTTTCTTGTAGGTCTTGACCAGGTTTGCACACACTGCAGCAGGGATTTTGGCCCACTCCTCCATACAGACCTTCTCCAGATCCTTCAGGTTTCGGGGCTGTCGCTGGGCAATACGGACTTTCAGCTCCCTCCAAAGATTTTAATCCATGACGGCGTAGTGTGTTACTAATGGTTTTCTTTGAGACTGTGGTCCCAGCTCTCTTCAGGTCATTGACCAGGTCCTGCCGTGTAGTTCTGGGCTGATCCCTCACCTTCCTCATGATCATTGCTGCCCCACGAGGTAAGATCTTGCATGGAGCCCCAGACCAAGGGTGATTGACCGTCATCTTGAACTTTTCTAATAATTGCGCCAACAGTTGTTGCCTTCTCACCAAGCTGCCTTCCTATTGTCCTGGAGCACATCCCAGCCTTGTGCAGGTCTACAATTTTATCCCTGATGTCCTTACACAGCTCTCTGGTCTTGGCCATTGTGGAGAGGTTGGAGTCTGTTTGATTGAGTGTGTGGACAGGTGTCTTTTATACAGGTAACGAGTTCAAACAGGTGCAGTTAATACAGGTAATGAGTGGAGAACAGGAGGGCTTCTTCAAGAAAAACTAACAGGGCTGTGAGAGCCGGAATTCTTACTGGTTGGTAGGTGATCAAATACTTATGTCATGCAATAAAATGCAAATTAATTACTTAAAAATCATACAATGTGATTTTCTGGATTTTTGTTTTAGATTCCGTCTCTCACAGTTGAAGTGTACCTATGATAAAAATTACAGACCTCTACATGCTTTGTAAGTAGGAAAACCTGCAAAATCGGCAGTGTATCAAATACTTGTTCTCCCCACTGTATTTCCCTCAGATTACAGAGATCCACAAAGAATTAGAAAATAAACCCAATTTTGATCAACTCCCTTATCTACTGGGTGAAAAACCACAGTGTGCCATCACAGCTGCAATATTTTTGACCTGTTGCCACAACAAAAGGGCAACCAGTGAAGAACAAACACCATTATAAATACAACCCATATTTATGGTTATTTATTTTCCCATTTGTAATTTAACTATTTGCACATTGTTACAACACTGTACAGTGAGGGAAATCTGATTGATTGATTGCTTCTGTGGACAGGTGTCTTTTATACAGGTAACAAGCTGAGATTAGGAGCACTCCCTTTATGAGTGTGCTCCTAATCTCAGCTCGTTACCTGTATAAAAGACACCTGGGAGCGAGAAATCTTTCTGATTGAGAGGGGGTCAAATACTTATTTCCCTCATTAAAATGCAAATCAATTATTAACATTTTTGACATCGCTTTTCTTGATTTTTTTGTTGTTATTCTGTCTCTCACTGTTCAAATAAACCTACCATTAAAATTATAGACTGATCATTTCTTTGTCAGTGGGCAAACGTACAAAATCAGCAGGGGATCAAATACTTTTTTCCCTCACTGTACATAATATGACATTTGAAATGTCTTTATTCTTTTGGAACTTCTGAGTGTAATGTTTACTGTTAATATTTATTGTTTATTTCACTTTTGTTTACTATCTACTTCACTTGCTTTGGCAATGTTAACATATGTTTCCCATGCCAATAAAGCCCTTAAATTGAATTGAATTGAGAGAGAAAGGTAGAGAGAGAGAGAGAAGGAGAGCCAGAGAGAGGGAGAGTGAGAGACAGAGAGAGAGAGAGAGAGAGAGAGAGAGAGAGAGAGAGAGAGGAGAGAGCCAGAGAGAGAGAGAGAGAGTAAGAGACAGAGAGAAAGAAATACTTCTTGGTTCCTCTGACTGTTAACTGTGTCTCTCTATGGTTCCTCTGACTGTTAACTGTGTCTCTGTATGGTTCCTCTGACTGTTAACTGTGTGTCTCTCTATGGTTCCTCTGATTGTTAACTGTGTGTCTCTCTATGGTTCCTCTGATTGTTAACTGTGTGTCTCTCTATGGTTCCTCTGACTGTTAACTGTGTCTCTATGGTTCCTCTGACTGTTAACTGTGTGTCTCTCTATGGTTCCTCTGACTCTTAACTGTGTGTCTCTCTATGGTTCCTCTGACTGTTAACTGTGTGTCTCTCTATGGTTCATCTTACTGTTAACTGTGTCTCTATGGTTCCTCTGACTGTTAACTGTGTGTCTCTCTATGGTTCATCTGACTGTTAACTGTGTGTCTCGCTAGCTTAGACATAGAGAGCCCTACTATATCTTACATCCGAGTCAACTGTAACATTTATAGCACTGCAAGATAAACTAAACAGTACTCAGCTCAGTTTCGTTGTGTGTTTAACAGAGAATAAAGAGAAAGATAAGCTAATCCACTGGTCACTATGGATCCAGCTGACTGTCTTCAATACACACCATTGACATCCCTCTCTTCTTTCTCACCAGGGTCAGATCAATTCATGGGCAGGATGCAGGACTTCAGATTCTATCCCAACACGCTGACTAACAGGTGAGAGGGACGGAGGGATGTTTCATATGATTCTAATGTAATTAATAAAATATGGTCCTGTATGGCTGAGTTGGTAGAGCACGGCGCTTGCACCGCCAGGGTCGTGGGTTCGATTCCTGGGGCCACCCTCACGTAAAATGTATGCATTCATAACTGTAAGTCGCTTTGGATAAAAGCGTCTTCTTAATGGGATATTTATTATTGTATATTAATACAGCAGTTCATGAAATTACCTTTTGCAAAATTTTATTTTGAGACTGATCCCGACACCATTGTGCATCTGGCTCACAACCTGATCCATTGTCTCCCACTCCAGAGAGATAGTGGAGGTGTATTCAGGCTTCCTGCCCCTCCTCCACGCCCAGTCAGAGTGCCGCTGCCCCCCCAGCCACCCCAGGGTACACCCCTTAGTGGAGAGGTACTGTATATTGATGGATTGATTGATTGATTGATTGATATACAGATGTATTAACTAGATAAGCTTTCGTTTAACCAAGTAAGTGAACAGAAAACCAATTCTCTCTTGCAGCACAACAAATATAACAAAATATACAAAATACAGCTACAACAAAAGCCGCATCACAACAAAATCGACATCACGTCATAGTATCCCAATAACAACAACAACATAACCCATCCCTGTCTAGGTACTGTATTCCCAACGCGGTGGAGGACACCACTAATAACCGTGTGTTGAGGCTCAACATGGACGCTCACCCTGTCAGCTATATCAATGACCAGGACATGGGTACAGCCTGGGTGTCCAACATACTGACTGGACCTGAGAACATGGACCAAGGGCTGACCATCACCATAGACCTAGTCAACGGGCAGTACCAGGTAATGTTTGTCTGTCTGTCGGTCTGTCTGTCTGTGCATCTGTCCGTCTGTACATCTGTCTTTCTGTCTATCGGTCTGTCTGAAAGTATGTTTCTGTTTCTGTGTCTGTTTGGTTAGAATGGATTTAGCCTGTGGTTGAAGTACGCACAAATATCTAATAATCAAGATTAAACTGAGTCAGATTACCAAATATCTACATACTAATCAAGATTAAACTGAGTCAGATTACTAAATATCTACATACTAATCAAGATTAAATAGAGTTAGATTACCAAATATCTACATACTAATCAAGATTAAACGGGGTCAGATTACCAAATATCTACATACTAATCAAGATTAAACGGAGTTAGATTACGAAATATCTACATACTAATCAAGATTGAACAGAGTTAGATTACCAAATATCTACATACTAATCAAGATTCAACTGAGTCAGATTACCAAATATCTACATACTAATCAAGATTAAACTGAGTCAGATGACCAAATATCTACATACTAATCAAGATTAAACTGAATCAGATTTCCAAATATTGTACATAGTTGCTACAGCTAGAACTGTCAGTATTAGAGCTGTATATGTGTGTTAGGTAGAGCTGTGTTTGAGTGTTAGGTAGAGCTGTGTTTGAGTGTTAGGTAGAGCTGTGTTTGAGTGTTAGGTAGAGCTGTGTTTGAGTGTTAGGTAGAGCTGTATATGTGTGTTAGGTAGAGCTGTGTTTGAGTGTTAGGTAGAGCTGTGTTTGAGTGTTAGGTAGAACTGTGTTTGTGTGTTAGGTAGAGCTGTGTTTGAGTGTTAGGTAGAGCTGTGTTTGTGTGTTAGGTAGAGCTGTGTTTGTGTGTTAGGTAGAGCTGTGTTTGAGTGTTAGGTAGAGCTGTATATGTGTGTTAGGTAGAGCTGTGTTTGTGTGTTAGGTAGAGCTGTGTTTGAGTGTTAGGTAGAACTGTGTTTGTGTGTTAGGTAGAGCTGTGTTTGAGTGTTAGGTAGAGCTGTGTTTGAGTGTTAGGTAGAGCTGTGTTTGTGTGTTAGGTAGAGCTGTGTTTGAGTTTTAGGTAGAGCTGTGTTTGAGTGTTAGGTAGAGCTGTGTTTGAGTGTTAGGTAGAGCTGTGTTTGAGTGTTAGGTAGAGCTGTGTTTGAGTGTTAGATAGAGCTGTGTTTGTGTGTTAGGTAGAGCTGTGTTTGAGTGTTAGGTAGAGCTGTGTTTGAGTGTTAAGTAGAGCTGTGTTTGAGTGTTAGGTAGAGCTGTGTTTGAGTGTTAGGTAGAGCTGTGTTTGTGTGTTAGGTAGAGCTGTGTTTGAGTGTTAGGTAGAGCTGTGTTTGAGTGTTAGGTAGAGCTGTGTTTGAGTGATAGGTAGAGCTGTGTTTGTGTGTTAGGTAGAGCTGTGTTTGAATGTTAGGTAGAGCTGTGTTTGTGTGTTAGGTAGAGCTGTGTTTGAGTGTTAGGTAGAGCTGTGTTTGAGTGTTAGGTAGAGCTGTGTTTGAGTGTTAGGTAGAGCTGTGTTTGAGTGTTAGGTAGAGCTGTGTTTGTGTGTTAGGTAGAGCTGTTTTGAGTGTTAGGTAGAGCTGTGTTTGAGTGTTAGGTAGAGCTGTGTTTGAGTGATAGGTAGAGCTGTGTTTGTGTGTTAGGTAGAGCCGTGTTTGAGTGTTAGGTAGAGCTGTATATGTGTGTTAGGTAGAGCTGTGTTTGAGTGTTAGGTAGAGCTGTGTTTGAGTGTTAGGTAGAGCTGTATATGTGTCTTAGGTATAGCTGTGTTTGAGTGTTAGGTAGAGCTGTGTTTGAGTGTTAGGTAGAGCTGTGTTTGTGTGTTAGGTAGAGCTGTGTTTGAGTGTTAGGTAGAGCTGTGTTTGAGTGTTAGGTAGAGCTGTGTTTGAGTGTTAGGTAGAGCTGTATATGTGTCTTAGGTAGAGCTGTGTTTGAGTGTTAGGTAGAGCTGTGTTTGAGTGTTAGGTAGAGCTGTGTTTGTGTGTTAGGTAGAGCTGTGTTTGAGTGTTAGGTAGAGCTGTGTTTGTGTGTTAGGTAGAGCTGTGTTTGAGTGTTAGGTAGAGCTGTGTTTGAGTGTTAGGTAGAGGTTTACATTAGTCGTAATAGCCGGCTTTTGCCCTCCCAAAAAAGCTGATAAATAAAATTGCCAGTGGCTAATTGTCCGGGAGAAGAAAAATAAATCCCATTGCAAAATAATGCTTTTTAACCTATTCCTTGATGGAAATACCAGTCGATGTAAATACATTTGACTGGTCATGCTTATGGGTCTATAGGGTAATTAGCATAATTTAGTGGAATTAAATTGGCTTGTGTGTGTTCGTTAGTAGTTATTATGTAGCCTATCTTATTTATCACACGCGCACAGCATAAAGATACAGAGCCTATATTTGAGCGGTTATACTGTCAGACTACAGCTCCTCACACAGCTCATTCGTTGCTGCTGGAGTGAAACATGCTTTTATAAGCCCAATCAGTGCGCAACAATTCTAAATGCAATCGCGCGTTAAAAACAGTTTTGATGGCCACGATTAAAAATATCTACTATTTTTATTTCTCATCTGGTAATTGAAGCCCGCCTCCCATTCAAGTGCATAGGCAATGGTAGGCAGGCTTCAGCATGTCACACACCACTTTGCAATTAGCTGGAGGCAGTATGCATTTTGAAAACATATACTGCATTGTTTGAAACCTGAACGTTTTACTTCATATTATGAGGCATGTCTTACCTTGCTTCAAAGTAAAAACATATTTTATAAAGACTTCCATATGCCATTGAAACCAGTAGCCTATTTCTCTCATGTTCTATTGGTTTTCAAATCAACTTTATTTTACTGTCCAGTAGCCAAACTTCAATCCTAGTAATATTAGCAACCCATGCTAGTTGTTGCATCTCCCTCTTTCTAAATTTTGAATGGATAATTTCATCTCTGTCACATGAAACCGCTTGTGCAGTGTGCTTTTGGCAACGATGTTTACCCACTAATTTCATTACAGAACGAACATTTGTGCGTAGCCTACTGCCTTATGCGCATTGCTGCGCTTATAATGTGAAGAAATACTAGTTTATCAACATTTTAAGCTAAACACTGGTATGTTGCATCAGCCTCATTGTTTTTTAAAGTTTTGTTGATGTAGCCTACTGGTTGTATGAATTTGGGATCTATCGTCACACAAGTTTCCCAGAGTCTGTTTGCAATAGGCAATTTCTTTCTCGCACAGAACGACAAGCTGACCAATAGAATAGGTAAGCTTTTCTACTATGGGGAATAGTAGATTGACATAGGCTAGTGATTTTGCTGTTCGTTACTTGTTGGCTGAGGAAAAGTAAATGTGGACAGTTATTCTAACATCTTCGAAATGCGCATCGGAATTCGGTATCCTCGAGTTGCATGTTCTGTTAATATGAATTAACATAATCTAAATGTGATTTCTGTCATTCTGAGCACCCTGGGTGGACGCCCTAATCAGGTTACGGGAAAAAAAGTATTTAGTCAGCCACCAATTGTGCAAGTTCTCCCACTTAAAAAGATGAGAGAGGCCTGTAATTTTCATCATAGGTACACGTCAACTATGACAGACAAATTGACAGAAAATCACATTGTAGGATTTTTTATGAATTTATTTGCAAATTATGGTGGAAAATAAGTATTTGGTCACCTACAAACAAGCAAGATTTCTGGCTCTCACAGACCTGTAACTTCTCCTTTAAGAGGCTCCTCTGTCCTCCACTCGTTACCTGTATTAATGGCACCTGTTTGAACTTGTTATCAGTATAAAAGACACCTGTCCACAACCTCAAACAGTCACACCCCAAACTCCACTATGGCCAAGACCAAAGAGCTGTCAAAGGACACCAGAAACAAAATGGTAGACCTGCACCAGGCTGGGAAGACTGAATCTGCAATAGGTAAGCAGCTTGGTTTGAAGAAAGCAACTGTGGGAGCAATTATTAGGAAATGGAAGACATACAAGACCACTGATTATCTCCCTCGATCTGGGAGATCTCACCCCGTGGGGTCAAAATGATCACAAGAACGGTGAACCACACGGGGGGACCTAGTGAATGACCTGCAGAGAGCTGGGACCAAAGTAACAAAGCCTACCATCAGTAACACACTACGCCGCCAGGGACTCAAATCCTGCAGTGCCAGACGTGTCCCCCTGCTTAAGCCAGTACATGTCCAGGCCCGTCTGAAGTTTGCTAGAGTGCATTTGGATGATCCAGAAGAGGATTGGGAGAATGTCATATGGTCAGATGAAACCAAAATAGAACTTTTTGGTAAAAACTCAACTCTTCGTGTTTGGAGGACAAAGAATGCTGAGTTGCATCCAAAGAACATCATACCTACTGTGAAGCATGGGGGTGGAAACATCAAGCTTTGGGGCTGTTTTTCTGCAAAGGGACCAGGACGACTGATCCGTGTAAAGGAAAGATTGAATGGGGCCATGTATCGTGAGATTTTGAGTGAAAACCTCCTTCCATCAGCAAGGGCATTGAAGATGAAACGTGGCTGGGTCTTTCAGCATGACAATGATCCCAAACACACCGCCCGGGTAACGAAGGAGTGGCTTCGTAAGAAGCATTTCAAGGTCCTGGAGTGGCCTAGCCAGTCTCCAGATCTCAACCCCATAGAAAATCTTTGGAGGGAGTTGAAAGTCCATGTTGCCCAGCGACAGCCCCAAAACATCACTGCTCTAGAGGAGATCTGCATGGAGGAATGGGCCAAAATACCAGCAACAGTGTGTGAAAACCTTGTGAAGACTTACAGAAAACGTTTGACCTGTGTCATTGCCAACAAAGGGTATATAACAAAGTATTGAGAAACTTTTGTTATTGACCAAATACTTATTTTCCACCATAATTTGCAAATAAATTCATAAAAAATCCTACAATGTGATTTTCTGGATTTCTTTTTCTCATTTTGTCTGTCATAGTTGACGTGTACCTATGATGAAAATTACAGGCCTCTCTCCTCTTTTTAAGTGGGAGAACTTGCACAATTGGTGGCTGACTAAATACTTTTTTCCCCCACTGTATATGGGTCCGGTAAATTAAAATGTTGCCGGCTGTGTTTGTGTGTTACATAGAGCTGTGAGGGTAGGACAGTACAGAAGGCTATCTGTCTCCCTGCACCTGTGGTGTGTGTGTTTGTGGGGTGAGCTTCAGGAAAGCTGAGACAGAGGCTCCATCTCCCTCTGTGTGTCAAACACAACCAAGCTCTTTACAGAGAGAGAGAGGGAGAAGGGGGAGGGGGTATGGGGGAGTGTGTGTGTGTGTGTGTGTGTGTATGTGTGTGTGTGTGTGTGTGTGTGTGTGTGTGTGTGTGTGTGTGTGTGTGTGTGTGTGTGAGTGTGTTGGATTTGGGGCTTTTCCGACACGGCTTCTCAGCTCAAGTCCCCAGATAAAATACTGCCCTTTCCTCTCTGAAGAGTGTGTGTGTGTGTGTGCGTTCTTCTGTGTGTGCGCTTAAATCTGTGTGTGTGCACGTGTGTGCACGTGCGTGAGTAAGCATGCATCTGTGTGTGTGAGAATAAAGCATTGCAGCAGTGCTCAGTAGACTCCATGCTGTGTGTGTCAGTGTCCCAGTCCAGACTGTTGTTGTGGTGATAGTAGACAACCCAGGGCTGTTTATTCTCTCCCTGTGTGACTGACTGGCACACACACTCACAGCCATGTACCGTACACACACACACACACACACACACACACACACACACACACACACACACACACACACACACACACACACACACACACACATTCACACACACACACAAATCAAATCCAGCTTTATTTATTAGCACATTTCAAACATGGAGTGAAACACAATGTGCTTTACAGGAAAAAACTATGAAAATAAAAGCTAAAATATTTACTACACAACAAACATATGATAAAAAACTGAGCAACTAAAAGCCCTCTGAGGAAAAGCAAAGCTAAAAAGATGTGTTTTGAGATCTATTTTTAATATGTCCACAGCTTCAGCCCCCATCAGGTTCTCTGGCAGGCTATTCCAGAGGCTGGGGGCATAATAACTAAAGGCTGCCTCTCCATGCCTCTTGGTACTAGGCATTCAGACAGTTAAAAGGTGCACAATCGTGAATTGATTTAAAAACCAATAGAATAATCTTAAAATTAATTATAAAAGTTACTGGCAGCCAGTGCGGAGTCCTTGAAACCAGTGTAATGTGTTCCTTCCGTCTGGTCAGTACCCGTGCTGCAGCATTCTGGCTTTACCAGACAGCATTACAGTATTCAAGCCTGCATTTTTTTATCATTTAGCAGACACTCTAATCCAGAGTGATTTACAGGAGCAATTAAATCAAATCAAATCAAATCAAATTTTATTGGTCACATGCGCCGAATACAACAGGTGCAGACATTACAGTGAAATGCTTACTTACAGCCCTTAACCAACAGTGCATTTATTTTAAACAAAAAAGTAAGAATAAAACAACAACAAAAAAGTGTTGAGAAAAAAAGAGCAGAAGTAAAAAATAAAGTGACAGTAGGGAGGCTATATATACAATAGAATAAAGTGACAGTAGGGAGGCTATATATACAGGGGGGTACCGTTGCATAGTCAATGTGCGGGGGCACCGGCTAGTTGAGGTAATATGTACATGTGGGTAGAGTTAAAGTGACTATGCATAAATACTTAACAGAGTAGCAGCAGCGTAAAAAGGATGGGGTGGGGGGGCAGTGCAAATAGTCCGGGTAGCCATGATTAGCTGTTCAGGAGTCTTATGGCTTGGGGGTAGAAGCTGTTGAGAAGTCTTTTGGACCTAGACTTGGCACTCCGGTACCGCTTGCCGTGCGGTAGCAGAGAGAACAGTCTATGACTAGGGTGACTGGAGTCTTTGACAATTTTGAGGGCCTTCCTCTGACACCGCCTGGTATAGAGGTCCTGGATGGCAGGGAGCTTTGCCCCAGTGATGTACTGGGCCGTACGCACTACCCTCTGTAGTGCCTTGCGGTCAGAGGCCAAGCAGTTGCCATACCAGGCGGTGATGCAACCAGTCAGGATGCTCTCGATGGTGCAGCTGTAGAATTTTTTGAGGATCTGAGGACCCATGCCAAATCATTTTAGTCTCCTGAGGGGGAATAGGCTTTGTCGTGCCCTCTTCACGACTGTCTTGGTGTGTTTGGACCATGATAGTTCGTTGGTGATGTGGACACCAAGGAACTTGAAGCTCTCAACCTGTTCCACTACAGCCCCGTCGATGAGAATGGGGGCGTGCTCAGTCCTCTTTTTTTTCCTGTAGTCCACAATCATCTCCTTTGTCTTGGTCACGTTGAGGGAGAGGTTGTTGTCCTGGCACCACACGGCCAGATCTCTGACCTCCTCCCTATAGGCTGTCTCATCGTTGTCGGTGATCAGGCCTACCACTGTTGTGTCGTCGGCAAACTTAATGATGGTGTTGGAGTCGTGCCTGGCCATGCAGTCATGGGTGAACAGAGAGTACAGGAGGGGACTGAGCACGCACCCCTGAGGGGCCCCCGTGTTGAGGATCAGTGTGGCAGATGTGTTGTTACCTACCCTTACCTACCCTTAGGGGTAAGTGACATGCTCAAGGGCACATCAGCAGACTTTTCACCTAGTCAGCTTGGGGAATTGAACCAAGAACCTTTCGGTTATTGGCCCAACGCTCTTAACTGCTAGGCTACCTGCTTGTGATAAAAGCATGGATGAGTCTCTCTGTATCAGCCTGAGAGAGAAACGGCCACAGCTATTTTGGTCACATTCTTAATGTGTGATTCGAAATTTAGTTCAGAATCTAAAATAACACCTAGGTTTTTTACCTGGTGTTTTATCTTTATAGCCTGTGAATTACAATATGTGGCTAGATTCTCTCTCTGTGCTTTGGCTCCAACAATAAGTACCTCGGTCTTGTCTTGATTTAGCTGGAGGAAGTTGTGAGCCATCCAAGTATTTAAATCACTAAAACAGTCTATTAATTTATCCGTGGAGCCAAAATCCTCTGGTGACACAGAAATGTAAAGATGTGTATTGTCTGCGTAGCAGTGAAAATCAATGCTGTGCTTTCTGATTATGCTGCTAAGGGGTGACATACATAAACTGAACAGTACCGGACCCAAAATCGAACCTTTTGGAATGCCACATGTGATAAGAATTTTCTCTGAGTTATGTCCACCAAGATTGACAAAAAACTCTTGACCGGTTAAATAGGTCCTAAACCAATTTAGAACTGGACCGGAGGGGCCAACCCACCTCTCCAGTCTGTTCAGAAGGACATCATGGTCAACAGTGTTGAATGCAGCACTTAAATCTAAGAGTACAAGGACAGGGAGCTGTTTGGCATCTGTGTTGGCTCTAAGATCATTTACCACTTTAACTAAGGCGGTCTCTGTGCTGTGGTGGGCACAAAGACCAGATTGGAGTTTTTCTCAAATACAGTTGACACTTAAAAAATAATTTAGCTGTTTGAACACCAATTTTCCAGAATTTTTCTTAAGAATGGAAGGTTGGAGATTGGCCGAATATTGCTAAGAGCTGAAGAATCTAGATTACTTTTCTTCAGAAGGGGTTTCACCATAGCAGTTTTTAGTGCAGTGGGGAAAGTGCCTGTGAACAGGGACTGATTAACAATAACTTGCCACTTCTTCAGATATGCAATTAAAAACTGTTTTGAAGAATGTGGTGGGGATAGGATCGAGAAGGCAGGTAGAAGGCTTAAGTTGTGATATCACTTTCCTGAGCATGTCTGTGTCAACCAGGGAAGATAAATCCATAGTGCCTTTGCGTGGTAGGCTAGGGCACATATCATCAAGCTTCTCATCAGGTCTTGCTTGACTGATACCTAGCCTAATGTTGGTTATCTTATCTCTGAAAATTGCAGCAAACTCATCACATTTATATGTGGAGGAAAGTTCACATAGATTTGCGGGGGTAGGATTTATCAGACCATCAATGGTCGAGAAGAGCACTCAAATGATTCAGATTAATAGTGATCAACATAGAAAGATGAGCCCATCTGGCATTTCTAATTGCCTTGTTATATATGCCAAGTTGCTCTCTCAGAATATCATAATGGACCTGCAACTTTGACTTTCTCCACTTCTGCTCTGCCTTTCTGCAATTTCTCTTTAATTGATTCGTTTCCTAACTCATCCAAGGGGCTCTTGGTTTGGATGTGGCCTTTTTCAACTTTACTGAAGCTATGGCATCAATGGTTGCCCTTAATTTGCTATAAAAGTTATCAACTAAATCATCACAAGAGGATGGCAGAATATGTGGTGGAGTATTGTTCCTACACTCAATAAAATCTATAGCAACTTCAGAGGTAAGATAGCATTTCTTAATAATGCATTCAGTATTACCATGTGCTATGGGCAACAAGGTAGTAAAAAATATTAATAGATTCAATGGCCTTGGAGTCAGTCTCTTTGTCAACATGAGTATTAAAATCGCCCAACACAATGATTTTATCATGATTCTCAAGGACAATAGACAATAGTTCAGATAAATCAGTAAAGAAAGCGGGGCACTGCTTTGGTGGCCTATACAGGGTTATGAACAGCACTGGTGGCTGACATTTAAACAGTATAGCATGATTCTGAAAAGACCCAAAGTTGCCAAACAAAATGTCTTTACAGCTGAGAGCATTAGTGAAGATAGAGGCTGTCCACCCTTTTTCCCTTTTCTGATAGAGTATGAAAGGCTGTAATGCGGGGGGTTAGGGGCTTCAATAAGAGCAGCACTACAGTCTGATGACAGCCATGTTTCAGTGAGAAACATGCAATTAACTTTGTGCTCAGTAATGAGGTCATTCACGAGAAAGGTTTTACTTGTGATTGCTCTAACATTTAAAAGCGCCATATTCAATGAGTGTGGGCCACTCTGCCCCTGGGGCATCTGCCTAGAGGTAACCAATTGAATAACAACCAAATAATTAACATTACAACCATGTTTTCTGACAGTCTCCAATCTATCAGAATGGTAGGAGATAACAGTTTGTATAAACTCACTAGAAGGCGGAGTTAAAGGAACATAAATTAGGTTACTCACAATAACCATAGTGCCATTTCTACAGGAGTTGATATGGTTTCCAAGTCCTCTGTTGCTTATTCTGACAGGGAGAACTGGAGCACTACTAGACCCTGTCCGTCAGTCTCTAAAACAGTTTGCGATGTTGCTGGAACTAATCCTGGAATCCCTGCGGTTAGGGTGAATCCCGTCTCAATTAAAAAGTGCTGGTTGCTCCCACAGCAAGTTGTCACAAAAAGAGACATTCCTGTCGTTGCAAAGTTTCTTCAGGTACTCGTTCAGGGCAAAGAGTCGGCTGAAATGTTCTGAACCCCTTTGGTAGCACAGGAGGGGGTCAGAGATAATTATTATCTTCCCTGTGCTAGCGAGGGTGTTTAAAAAATGTTTGTAGTCCGCCGTTAGTTCCTCAGATCGCCTAAAACAAAGGACGATGGTGTCAATATTGAAGTGGTTGGCCAGGAGCGTGGGCAGGAGGGAGTTGATGTCATGGACACGGACTCCTGGGTGACAGTGGACCTTGGTCGGTCCACAGATCGTAGACAGGCCAAAATCTCTCACCATCAAGCTGCCCACAATGATGGTGTTCCTGATGGAATCCAATGGGGATGCAACCTGCTGAACTGCGGTGGCCGTGGGGGAGGGTGCCACTGGGCGGCCTCCGGCTGTTGGTATGCACCCAGGATCCGTACTGACTCCCGGGGCTGGTAGGTCCGTCTCAAGCAGGGCAAAGCTGTTTGATAGCTGGATCGGATCTTCTCGGACAGATGAATGGAGGCCAGACTGCCTCCCCGATCTCCTACGCCTTTGCGAGTGTCCAGTCTCCCATGGGCCGCAGAGTTCCGCTTAAAATCTGTCTGTTGGTCAGATCAACGGTGCCCGACTCATTGACAGCTTTGCTCTAGGAGGCATTTAAAACTGAGATTTGGTTTGCCTGGGTTACAGCAAGGTCGGTGTACTTAGAAAGAAAGTTATCCTTTTCTCGCAGCCGAGTTAACAGCCAGAGGATCTCTTCCCTAAGCTGCTTGATGGTGGTGCTTTTTTCATTGAGATTATCTACAGATGTACAAGGCTAATTGTATTTCATGCAGTTCGTGTGATTGAGAACTATTCACATGTGTCTGTTGTATTGGTTAAAAACTGTAAGTACCAGAATGCCTTACGACAGGAAATGAGAACAGAAATGATTAGCCATGTTGTGCTTTGGCTAGCTACCTCCCTTTCTTTCATTGTTATGCAAAGTCTGAAGTTGTAATAAATTATTGAATTCACTAGAATAACCTTTAATCTCATAACTGACATTCTCAGTCATAACACTGAAACATAGTTAATCTATACTGAATAAGTCAATGGAATATTCGCAGGCAGCAACATTACGTCCAGCTCTAAAGTTGGCCTAACTATCTTTCTATTTTCAGATCTTCCATGGTTTAGTTCCTGGTCTACGACTCTCTCTGCAACCAACAAGACCAGCAAGAACCCTATAACGTTGTTCTTATTCATCCTCTGTACGACAGTGTGGACGTGTGTCATTAATGGCTGTGTGTCCTGTCTGGTTGTAGGTGTTCTATGTGATCCTGCAGTTGGTCAGTCCCCAGCCAGAGGCCCTGCACATCCAGAGGAGATACAGTAACAGCAGCAGTAGTAACAGTAACAGTAGCAGTGTAGAAACAGAGTGGCTAGACTGGCAGTACATGGCCAGAGACTGCAGCCTGTTTGGTCTGCAGAACAATGGACCCCTGCTCAGACCAGACTCTGTCAACTGTCTACAGTTCCCCAGGTAAGGAGCCGCTCAACACTAAGCCCACACTTTTCTCTCTTTCTCTTTCTCTAACAGCAATCAAACAGACTCTTCTTTACACACACAGACACACACGCACGCACACACTCAACTCCTCCTGTCCTAATCTGTGTCGGCGCAGCCAGAGACAGGCTCCATCTTTGATAGGAATAGAGACTTGTGGGATAGTAGCATAATGCTTGAGAGCTTTGAAGAGCAGATCTTGAGGTAGAGTGTGTGTGCGTGCATGCCTTTGTTTGTGTGTGTGTGTCTGTGTGTGCAAGTGTGTGTGTGCAAGTGAGTGTGTGTGTGTGTGTGTGTGTGTGTGTGTGTGTGTGTGTGTGTGTGTGTGTGTGTGTGTGTGTGTGTGTGAGAGAGGAGCCGGTCTTGGCAGTGTTCCTGGTAGTGTGTTCCCAGATTCCAGATCTGCCTGAGCAGAGTGGAGTTGAGAGGGACTGAAGGGGCTTGGCTGGGGATAGAAAACACACTTGCCAGGCTCCGATTAAACACAGGATCACACGCACGCACACACACACACACACACACACACACTTTTAGGATCAGTAAGTGTTTGATGTCCACCAATCACAGTGATGGAACACCCACAAGAGCAGTGAACGCACAGTAAGGTCAGAAGGTCTCTCTTTCACCCTATTGGCCAAACATGGATTCCTCTTAGAAATGAAGATTAAACTGATGTTTTTAGATTAATATGATAAAATAAATCAGCAACACTGTAGGTTGGCACACTAACACAGTCTGTTAGTACATTAGAGATAGCTTTGAGGTCTTTGAAAGCCTTTGATCTCTGCATCAAACTCTTGGTGTGTGCGAGTGCGTGTGTGTTTGTGTGTGTGTGTGTGTGTGTCTAGAGGGGGTCTTCAGGTGATTGTGTTTAGAGCAGATGCTTAGCACCAAGTGTCTCAATATTTAAACACTCAAAACTCAAAAACAGAGGTGCACACACCAGAAGGTAAGAGAGACTGGGTACGCTAGGTGACAGAAGGAAAGAGAGACTGGCTACGCTAGGTGACAGAAGGTAAGAGAGAATGGGTACGCTAGGTGACAGAAGGTAAGATAGACTGAGTACGCTAGGTGACAGAAGGTAAGATAGACTGGGTATGCTAGGTGACAGAAGGTAAGAGAGACTGGGTACGCTAGCTGACAGAAGGGAAGAGAGACTGGGTATGCTAGCTGAAAGAAGGTAAGAGAGACTGGGTAGGCTAGGTGACAGAAGGTAAGAGAGACTGGGTACGCTAGGTGACAGAAGGTAAGAGAGACTGGGTGCGCTAGGTGACAGAAGGTAAGATAGACTGAGTACGCTAGGTGACAGAAGGTAAGATAGACTGGGTACGCTAGGTGACAGAAGGTAAGAGAGACTGGGTACGCTAGCTGACAGAAGGGAAGAGAGACTGGGTATGCTAGCTGAAAGAAGGTAAGAGAGACTGGGTAGGCTAGGTGACAGAAGGTAAGAGAGACTGGGTACGCTAGGTGACAGAAGGTAAGAGAGACTGGGTGCGCTAGGTGACAGAAGGTAAGAGAGACTGGGCACGCTAGGTGACAGAAGGTAAGAGAGACTGGGTACGCTAGGTGACAGAAGGTAAAGAGAGACTTGGTACGCTAGGTGACAGAAGGTAAAGAGAGACTGGGTACGCTAGGTGACAGAAGGTAAGAGAGACTGGGTACGCTAGGTGACAGAAGGTAAGAGAGACTGGGTACGCTAGGTGACAGAAGGTAAAAAGAGACTGGGTACGCTAGGTGACAGAAGGTAAGAGAGTCTGGGTACGCTAGGTGACAGAAGGTAAAGAGAGACTGGGTACGCTAGGTGACAGAAGGGAAGAGAGACTGGGTACGCTAGCTGACAGAAGGTAAGAGAGACTGGGTACGCTAGGTGACAGAAGATAAGAGAGACTCGGTACGCTAGGTGACAGAAGGTAAGAGAGACTGGGTACGCTAGGTGACAGAAGGTAAGAGAGACTGGGTACGCTAGGTGACAGAAGGTAAAGCGAGACTGGGTACGCTAGGTGACAGAAGGTAAAGAGAGACTGGGTACGCTAGGTGACAGAATGGAAGAGAGACTGGGTATGCTAGGTGACAGAAGGTAAGAGAGACTGGATACGCTAGGTGACAGAAAGTAAAGAGAGACTGGGTACGCTAGGTGACAGAATGTAAAGAGAGAATGGGTACGCTAGGTTACAGAAGGGAAGAGAGACTGGGTACGCTAGCTGACAGAAGGTAAGAGAGACTGGGTACGCTAGGTGACAGAAGGTAAGAGAGACTGGGTACGCTAGCTGACAGAAGGTAAGAGAGACTGGGTACGCTAGGAGACAGAAGGGTAGAGAGACTGGGTATGCTAGGTGACAGAAGGGAGGGAGAGACTGGGTACGCTAGGTGACAGAAGGTAAGAGAAACTGGGTACGCTAGGTGACAGAAGGTAAGAGAGACGGTACGCTAGTTGACAGAAGGGTAGAGAGACTGGAAACGCTAGCTGACAGAAGGTAAGAGATAGACTGGGTACGCTAGGTGACAGAGGGGTAGAGAGACTGGGTACGCTAGCTGACAGAAGGTAAGAGAGACTGGGTACGCTAGGTGACAGAATGTCAAGAGAGACTGGGTACGCTAGGTGACAGAAGGGAAGAGAGACTGGGTATGCTAGCTGACAGAAGGTAAGAGAGACTGGGAACGCTAGGTGACAGAAGGTAAGAGAGACTGGGTATGCTAGGTGACAGAAGGGAGGAGAGACTGGGTACGCTAGCTGACAGAAGGTAAAAGAGACTGGGTACGCTAGATGACAGAAGGGATGAGAGACTGGGTATGCTAGGTGACAGAAGGGAGGGAGAGACTGGGAACGCTAGGTGACAGAAGGTAAGAGAGACTGGGTACGCTAGGTGACAGAAGGTAAGAGAGACTGGGTACGCTAGGTGACAGAAGGTAAGAGAGACTGGGTACGCTAGGTGACAGAAGGTAAGAGAGACTGGGTACGCTAGGTGACAGAAGGTAAGAGAGACTGGGTACGCTAGGTGACAGAAGGTAAGAAAGACTGGGTACGCTAGATGACAGAAGGGAGGGGGAAACTGGGTACGCTAGGTGACAAGGTAAGAGAGACTGGGTACGCTAGGTGACAGTAGGGAAGAGCGACTGGGTACGCTGGGTGACAGAAAGTAAGAGAGACTGGGTACACTAGGTGACAGAAGGGATGAGAGACTGGGTACACTAATTGACAGAAGGTAAGAGAGTCTGGGTACGCTAGGTGACAGAAGGGAAGAGAGACTGGGTAGGCTAGGTGACAGAAGGGATGAGAGACTGGGTACACTAATTGACAGAAGGTAAGAGAGACTGGGTACGCTAGGTGACAGAAGGTAAGAGTGACTGGGTACGCTAGGTGACAGAAGGTAAAGATAGACTGGGTTCGCTAGGTGACAGAAGGTAAGAGAGACTGGGTATGCTAGCTGACAGAAGGGAAGAGAGACTGGGTACGCTAGGTGACAGAAGGTAAGAGAGACTGGGTACGCTAGGTGACAGAAGGTAAGAGAGACTGGGTACGCTAGGTGACAGAAGGTAAGAGAGACTGGGTACGCTAGGTGACAGAAGGTAAGAGAGACTGGGTACGCTAGGTGACAGAAGGGAAGAGAGACTGGGTACGCTAGGTGACAGAAGGTAAGAGAGACTGGGTACGCTAGGTGACAGAAGGGAGGGAGAGACTGGGTACGCTAGTTGACAAGGTAAGAGAGACTGGGTACGCTAGGTGACAGAAGGGAAGAGCGACTGGGTACGCTGGGTGACAGAAAGTAAGAGAGACTGGGTACACTAGGTGACAGAAGGGATGAGAGACTGGGTACACTAATTGACAGAAGGTAAGAGAGACTGGGTATGCTAGGTGACAGAAGGTAAAGAGAGACTGGGTACGCTAGGTGACAGAAGGGAGGGAGAGACTGGGTACGCTAGGTGACAAGGTAAGAGAGACTGGGTACGCTAGGTGACAGAAGGGAAGAGAGACTGAGTACGTTAGGTGACAGAAGGTAAGAGAGACTGGGTACGCTAGGTGACAGAAGGTAAAAGAGACTGGGTACGCTAGGTGACAGAAGGGAAGAGAGACTGGGTACGCTATGTGACAGAAGGTAAGAGAGACTGGGTACGCTAGGTACAGAAGGTAAGAGAGACTGGGTACGCTAGGTGACAGAAGGGAAGAGAGACTGGGTATGCTAGCTGACAGAAGGTAAGAGAGACTGGGTACGCTAGGTGACAGAAGGTAAGAGAGACTGGGTACGCTAGGTGACAGAAGGGAGGGAGAGACTGGGTACGCTAGGTGACAACGTAAGAGAGACTGGGTACTCTAGGTGACAGAAGGGGGGGGGAGACTGGGTACGCTAGGTGACAGAAGGTAAAGAGAGACTGGGTACGTTAGGTGACAGAAGGTAAAGAGTGACTGGGTACGCTAGGTGACAGAAGGGAAGAGAGACTGGGTACGCTAGCTGACAGAAGGTAAAGCGAGTCTGGGTACGCTAGGTGACAGAAGGTAAAGAGAGACTGGGTACGCTAGGTGACAGAAGGGTTGAGAGACTGGGTACGCTAGTTGACAGAAGGTAAGAGAGACTGGGTACGCTAGGTGACAGAAGGGAAGAGAGACTGGGTACGCTAGCTGACAGAAGGTAAGAGAGACTGGGTACGCTAGGTGACAGAAGGGAAGGGAGACTGGGTATGCTAGCTGACCGAAGGTAAGAGAGACTGGGTACGCTAGGTGACAAAGGGTAAGAGAGACTGTGTACGCTAGGTGACAGAAGGTAAAGAGAGACCGGGTACGCTAGGTGACAGAAGGGAAGAGAGACTGGGTACGCTAGGTGACAGAAGGTAAGAGAGACTGGGTACGCTAGGTGACAGAAGGTAAAGAGAGACTGGGTACGCTAGGTGACAGAAGGTAAGATAGACTGGGTACGCTAGGTGACAGAAGGGAAGAGAGACTGGGTACGCTAGGTGACAGAATGTAAGAGCGACTGGGTACGCTAGGTGACAGAAGGTAAGAGAGACTGGGTACGCTAGGTGACAGAAGGTAAGAGAGACTGGGTACGCTAGGTGATAGAAGGTTAGAGAGACTGGGTACACTAGGTGACAGAAGGTAAGATAGACTGGGTACGCTAGGTGACAGAAGGGAAGAGAGACTGGGTGTGTTCAGTGAATAATGCAATAGGAGCAGCACCTGTTGTCCCTTGTCGGATTAAAAATCACAAGTTACTGAGACTGTCCTCTAACACATGCCCTCATACTGTACATACACACATACATGCACACACACACACACTCGTGCTGAGTGGTTAACTGAAAACAACGTTTTTTTTGTTGCTGTGAGCTAGTTTCTCTAGAGATAAATCAGATCCAGCCTGAACTGTGCGATGTGGTAGGCAGTTGTAGTTTCCAACAGGCCAATATTCGACATAGTTTAGTGCATAAAACGTGGTAATTAACTACAATGACCATTGCCTATGTACTTGTCCAGTCTGTGTTTATGTTATGCCTGCTACGGAAGAGGTAGAAGGATGCACGGTCCTAAGACAGCCTAGGTGACAGAAGGTGACAGAAGGTAAGAGAGACTGGGTAGGCTAGCTGACAGAAGGGAAGAGAGACTGGGTACGCTAGGTGACAGAAGGTAAGAGAGACTGGGTACGCTAGGTGACAGAAGGTAAGAGAGACTGGGTACGCTAGGTGACAGAAGGTAAGAGAGACTGGGTACGCTAGGTGACAGAAGGTAAGAGAGACTGGGTACGCTAGGTGACAGAAGGTAAGAGAGACTGGGTACGCTAGGTGATAGAAGGTTAGAGAGACTGGGTACACTAGGTGACAGAAGGTAAGATAGACTGGGTACGCTAGGTGACAGAAGGGAAGAGAGACTGGGTACGCTAGGTGACAGAAGGTAAGAGAGACTGGGTACGCTAGGTGACAGAAGGGAGGGAGAGACTGGGTACGCTAGTTGACAAGGTAAGAGAGACTGGGTACGCTAGGTGACAGAAGGGAAGAGCGACTGGGTACGCTGGGTGACAGAAAGTAAGAGAGACTGGGTACACTAGGTGACAGAAGGGATGAGAGACTGGGTACACTAATTGACAGAAGGTAAGAGAGACTGGGTATGCTAGGTGACAGAAGGTAAAGAGAGACTGGGTACGCTAGGTGACAGAAGGGAGGGAGAGACTGGGTACGCTAGGTGACAAGGTAAGAGAGACTGGGTACGCTAGGTGACAGAAGGGAAGAGAGACTGAGTACGTTAGGTGACAGAAGGTAAGAGAGACTGGGTACGCTAGGTGACAGAAGGTAAGAGAGACTGGGTACGCTAGGTGACAGAAGGGAGGGAGAGACTGGGTACGCTAGGTGACAACGTAAGAGAGACTGGGTACTCTAGGTGACAGAAGGGGGGGGGAGACTGGGTACGCTAGGTGACAGAAGGTAAAGAGAGACTGGGTACGTTAGGTGACAGAAGGTAAAGTGTGACTGGGTACGCTAGGTGACAGAAGGGAAGAGAGACTGGGTACGCTAGCTGACAGAAGGTAAAGCGAGTCTGGGTACGCTAGGTGACAGAAGGTAAAGAGAGACTGGGTACGCTAGGTGACAGAAGGGTTGAGAGACTGGGTACGCTAGTTGACAGAAGGTAAGAGAGACTGGGTACGCTAGGTGACAGAAGGGAAGAGAGACTGGGTACGCTAGCTGACAGAAGGTAAGAGAGACTGGGTACGCTAGGTGACAGAAGGGAAGGGAGACTGGGTATGCTAGCTGACCGAAGGTAAGAGAGACTGGGTACGCTAGGTGACAAAGGGTAAGAGAGACTGTGTACGCTAGGTGACAGAAGGTAAAGAGAGACCGGGTACGCTAGGTGACAGAAGGGAAGAGAGACTGGGTACGCTAGGTGACAGAAGGTAAGAGAGACTGGGTACGCTAGGTGACAGAAGGTAAAGAGAGACTGGGTACGCTAGGTGACAGAAGGTAAGATAGACTGGGTACGCTAGGTGACAGAAGGGAAGAGAGACTGGGTACGCTAGGTGACAGAATGTAAGAGAGACTGGGTACGCTAGGTGACAGAAGGTAAGAGAGACTGGGTACGCTAGGTGACAGAAGGTAAGAGAGACTGGGTACGCTAGGTAATAGAAGGTTAGAGAGACTGGGTACACTAGGTGACAGAAGGTAAGATAGACTGGGTACGCTAGGTGACAGAAGGGAAGAGAGACTGGGTACACTAGGTGACAGAAGGTAAGATAGACTGGGTACGCTAGGTGACAGAAGGGAAGAGAGACTGGGTGTGTTCAGTGAATAATGCAATAGGAGCAGCACCTGTTGTCCCTTGTCGGATTAAAAATCACAAGTTACTGAGACTGTCCTCTAACACATGCCCTCATACTGTACATACACACATACATGCACACACACACACACTCGTGCTGAGTGGTTAACTGAAAACAACGTTTTTTTTGTTGCTGTGAGCTAGTTTCTCTAGAGATAAATCAGATCCAGCCTGAACTGTGCGATGTGGTAGGCAGTTGTAGTTTCCAACAGGCCAATATTCGACATAGTTTAGTGCATAAAACGTGGTAATTAACTACAATGACCATTGCCTATGTACTTGTCCAGTCTGTGTTTATGTTATGCCTGCTAGGGAAGAGGTAGAAGGATGCACGGTCCTAAGACAGCCTAGGCAGAAGCTCTATAGAGATGAGATGATGACTTGGAATGAAGTAATAATGTCAACAAATAAAACAAATGTAATATACGCATGAATTGAAATATTTTATTATAGTAAAGTAATATGAATAAATAATGGTTAATAAGTGATAATCAGTAATGGGCAGTCACTACCATCATGGGACTTTTATAAATTGTTTTATTCTGTGTTGTTACAGCATTCAACACAAATAATCAGAACCAAAATCGAAAACGTGATTATTTTTGAATAATCTAACCGAAACCGAACCTACCTCAAAAAGCACTAATCGCTCAACACACACACACACACACACACACACACACACACACACACACACACACACACACACACACACATACTTATAAAAAAGACTTGGTGGACACACACACTAACAGTGGGAATTCCTCAAAGTTTTCTTTCTGCTGTTGTTGACTTTGTCCTCTCTGTTTCAGTGATGTCCCATACTCCCAAGGTAACATCACCTTCAGTATGTTGACTCCAGAGCCCAACCTGCGCCCAGGCTACAACGACTTCTACAACACCCCCGTCCTGCAGCAGATGGTTCAGGCCACCCAGGTCAGGATCCACCTGAGCGGACAGTACCACACGCAAAATACAGGGGTGCCCCAACGCCACCGCTACTACGGTGTAAATGAGATCACCATCAGTGGAAGGTGAGAGACATAGTGACTATATAAGCTTGTTATGAACTGTTATGCACTGTTATAATCATTGATTGTTATTGGGGGGGGGGACCTGATCCTAGATCAGCACTCCTACTCTGAGAAGCTTTGTGGATACTGGCCCTGGGCTTTCGAGATATACACCCCTGGTGTTCATGTTTAGTATTTCAACCACTGAAATGAAGCTAAATTAAAGCCTCTGACAAAGAAGGTGAATGTCTAATGGAAATACAGTCACTGAGGCCTAAGGTCACAGTCACAAATTAACAGTGGTCCTGCCACATAATCTACACAGGCTGTTATTAGGAACTTTATTCACATTGCCATAATTCCTCCATAATTCCACCATCACGCAGTTGATGAGTGAAGGTGCAGCCTTTCTCTGATAAGGGTGTTTGTGGAATAGGTGTGTGTGTGTGTGTGTGTGTGTGTGTGTGTTGGAATGATGTCCCGTGATGAGAAAATGACCAAACTGCCATGACAGTTTAATGTGGCCGTCCCTGGCAGGGCTAGAGGTCAGGGGTTTAAGCTAAGGACCCCTGGCTTGCTGTCCCTTCAGATGCCTGTGTCATATTAGTGTGTTATTAACCTCTCTGAATGAGCCCACATTAGCGCAGGCCATGTCCACACACACACACACACACACACACACACACACACACACACACACACACACACACACACACACACACACACACACACACATAAACACCCTGTATGTCTAGTGTGAGGTAGACCAGTGATTCCCAACCAGGGGTACTATGCCCCCTGGGGGTACTTGGCCTATCCAAGACTCATGAAAACATAGCCCTACTGGTAAAATGCACATGAGGGGGTACTTCAGGGGTTCAGTTGGTGGTACAGTAACCAAAAAAGGTTTGGAACCACTGAGGTAGACAGCATTGCATTGTCGGCTGTCAGGGAAACTTAATTCAGGCTTGTAATGTATTCCTCCTACTGCGGGCCACTACAGGAACTCAATCTGTGTTGCGCTTTTCTTCTCTTTCCTCTTCTCTTTAGCCAGGCTTTAGTGTTTTCTGTCTCTCCAGAGGCACAGTCATCTTGTTATAGTCCTGTATACATCTCTTCATTAAACACCCTCCACTCTTATGCCTAATTAATGAGTAATTATGCCATTATAAAGAAGATTGTAATGTCAGTCCTCCCCGCTCTCTCTCTCTCTCTCTCTCTCTCTCTCTCTCTCTCTCTCTCTCTCTCTCTCTCTCTCTCTCTCTCTCTCTCTCGCTCCCTCTCTTCTCTCTCTATATATCCCTCTCTCTCTGAGTGGAATAAGCTTCTGTAATGAAGGGCATGTTACAGTGAAGAGGGAAGGAGAAGTAGACATGCTCAAATCTCATCATTGCTCATTTCTTCAGAGGCATCCCAATCCACACCCTCCTCCCCCTTCTATCACTCTCTCTCTCTCTCTCTCTCTCTCTCTCTTGCTATCTTTCTCTCTCTCTCTCTCTTGCTATCTTTCTCTCGCTCTCTCTCTTGCTATCTTTCTCTCTCTTTCTCTTTCTCTCTCTCTCTCTCTCTCTCTCTCTCTCTCTCTCTCTCTCTCTCTCTCTCTCTCTCTCTCTCTCTCTCTCTCTCGCTCTCTCTGTTTTTCAGAGGTGTGTGTATACAGGCTTTTTGAGGAAACAAAGAGGCCAGTAAATGTGTGTATTCATCCTTTACTTTAGCTTGCGGCTCAATTTCCCAAATAATGTTAAGGAAAAAAAAGGAACTCAGTCAGAGTTAGAATAGTAGAATACGCAAGGTGCAATTTGAAAAATGTTCTCTTGTTATGTCAGTCACTGACGGTCACTATATTAGCCCATGTCAGTTAAAGAAATGTAGATTAGTAAGTTAGTCTAGCGGCCAGCTACCCTGACCGGGGGCCCCCCATTGATTTTGTAAGACACTCATGCTCAGATATCATATTAAAAACTGTAAAGATTTCTCTCCACCCTATGGAAAAATGTGTACAATTGCAGGAAATTAACTCTAAAACGTATAGTTTTTCTCTCCACTGTCAAGAGGGGGGCCGCTAACATGTTTTGCCCACTAGGTTCGCTTAGGGCACCCAAAAGGCTAGGGCCGGCTCTGTCTGTATGTGTGGGTATGGATGTGAGTACGCAGACCCGCGAGCCACTGCGGCCCCTCATGATGAGTTCCGATTTTTTGTGGGCCTCACCCACATCAAAACTGCCCATCCCTGGTTTAGGAGAATGGGATTTCAGACCCTACTGTACTGTAGTTGGTCCCCTCCCTGTGTTTAGCAGTGTGGAGTTCCTGTGTGCAACTATGCATGTTTAAGGTTGCAGAATTCTTGTAACTTTCCCAAAATTCCCAGGTTTTCCAGAAACTCCAGTGTTACTAGTCCATGGATATTGTTGCACTCACTTTGTCTAGGGGTCCTAGGCCTAGTTACATGGTCTGTAACCTAAATTAATGTGTGTGAGAAATTTATGTGAGAAATCAGCATTTGAGGACCGTGTTGGATGCACATGTGCCCAGGAGATAGCAACTTACCAAGTTCAGGGCCAGCTCCGTCATTATCTCTTGGTCGGCCAGTCCAAGATGGCGACGAAAACAAATATATACAAAAAGGAAAACTACAAACAGGCATGCCTAAACTAAAGATTCAAAACCAAACGAAAGGTGTTATGGCCACCAAACAAACCAGCAGCCTCACGGCTTGCAGCCTTAAGGCTTGCAACACCTTTTGGTAACATGATACCTCGCCGGTCCATGCATTTCTAGACAAATAGCAATGCTCACAAGGGGGTGATAGCAGAGATTTTTCTGTTGTTGTCTTCCCATTTGAGGTAGGCTAAGAATAATCACGTTGAAAACATCACCACTGTGAGCTAATTTGAAAGAAAACCAACTGCATATTTAAATAATAGCTAGGCCTGCATGTAATGATAGTTTAGTTTGATTTACATTACCTAATTTTGTGCCTGCCAGTAGGCTGCAGGTTACTCCGCTAGCAGCTTGCTAGCTAGCTGGCTAAAAACAGCAAGCAAGCTAGCCTTTTATCTTCCCACACCTCCCCATGTGAAATAATACGAATTTATAAATAAAAATAGAATGTCTTCACATCACGGAGAAAAGGCTCATGGCTACCAGTTGGTTTTACTGTGTAGCAGTAGTTATTACTTCTCAACAAAGTTACCTTTTGGG
>NC_140005.1:14695039-14810039 GCF_964263955.1 Coregonus lavaretus
CTTCTTCTCTTTCTCTTATACACTCACTCTCTCTTCTTCTCTTTCTCTTATACACTCACTCTCTCTTCTTCTCTTTCTCTTATACACTCACTCTCTCTTCTTCTCTTTCTCTTATACACTCACTCTCTCTTCTTCTCTTTCTCTTATACACTCACTCTCTCTTCTTCTCTTTCTCTTATACACTCACTCTCTCTTCTTCTCTTTCTCTTATACACTCACTCTCTCTTCTTCTCTTTCTCTTATACACTCACTGTCTCTTCTTCTCTTTCTCTTATACGCTCACTCTCTCTTCTTCTCTTTCTCTTATACACTCACTCACTCTCTCTTCTTCTCTTTCTCTTATACACTCACTCTCTCTTCTTCTCTTTCTCTTATACACTCACTGTCTCTTCTTCTCTTTCTCTTATACGCTCACTCTCTCTTCTTCTCTTTCTCTTATACACTCACTGTCTCTTCTTCTCTTTCTCTTATACGCTCACTCTCTCTTCTTCTCTTTCTCTTATACACTCACTCACTCTCTCTTCTTCTCTTTCTCTTATACACTCACTCTTTCTTCTTCTCTTTCTCTTATACGCTCACTCTCTCTTCTTCTCTGTCTCTTAAACGCTCACTCTCTCTTCTTCTCTTTCTCTTATACGCTCACTCTCTCTTCTTCTCTGTCTCTCCACTTCTCGCTTTCTCTGTTTAGGTCTCTCTCCCTCTTTCACTCTCTATTTCTCTCTCTATATATTTTCTCTCTCTCTCTCTCTCTCTCTCTCTCTCTCTCTCTCTCTCTCTCTCTCTCTCTCTCTCTCTCTCTCTCTCTCTCTCTCTCTCTGAATGTGTGTGTCTCAGTGGTACAGTTGAAGTCGGAAGTTTACATACACTTAGGTTGGAGTCATTAAAACTCGTTTTTCAACCACTCCACAAATTTCTTGTTAACAAACTATAGTTTTGGCAAGTCGGTTAGGATATCTACTTTGTGCATGACACAAGTAATTTTCCAACAATTGTTTACAGACAGATTATTTCACTTATAATTCACAGCATCACAATTCCAGTGGGTCAGAAGTTTACATACACTAAGTTGACTGTGCCTTTAAACAGCTTGGACATTTCCAGAAAATGATGTCATGGCTTTAGAAGCTTCTGATAGGCTAATTGACATCATTTGAGTCAATTGTAGGTGTACCTGTGGATGTATTTCAAGGCCTACCTGGAAAATCAAAAGAAATCAGCCAAGACCTCATAAAATAAATTATAGACCTCCACAAGTCTGGTTCATCTTTGGGAGCAATTTCCAAACGCCTGAAGGTACCACGTTCATCTGTACAAACAATAGTACGCAAGTATAAACACCATGGGACCACGCAGCCGTCATACCGCTGAGGAAGGAGACGCGTTCTGTCTCCTAGAGATGAACTTACTTTGGTGCGAAAAGTGCAAATAAATCCCAGAACAACATCAAAGGACCTTGTGAAGATGCTGGAGGAAACAGGTACAAAAGTATCTATATCCACAGTAAAACGAGTCCTATATCAACATAACCTGAAAGGCCGCTCAGCAAGGAAGAAGCCACTGCTTCAAAACCGCCATAAAAAAGCCAAACTACGGTTTGCAACTGCACATGGGGACAAAGAACGTACTTTTTGGAGAAATGTCCTCTGGTCTGATGAAACAAAAATAGAACTGTTTGGCCATAATGACCATCGTTATGTTTGGAGGAAAAAGGGGGTGCCTTGCAAGCCGAAGAACACCATCCCAACCGTGAAGTACGGGGGTGGCAGCATCATGCTGTGGGGGTGCTTTGCTGCAGGTAGGACTGGTGTACTTCACAAATAGATGGCATCATGAGGAAGGAAAATGATGTGGATATATTGAAGCAACATCTCAAGACATCAGTCAGGAAGTTAAAGCTTGGTCGCAAATGGGTCTTCCAAATGGACAATGACCCCAAGCATACTTCCAATGTTGTGGCAAAATGGCTTAAGGACAACACAGTCAAGGTATTGGAGTGGCCATCACAAAGCCCTGACCTCAATCTTATAGAACATTTGTGGGCAGAACTGAAAAAGCATGTGCGAGCAAGGAGGCCTATCCACCTGACTCAGTTACACCAGCTCTGTCAAGAGGAATGGGCCAAAATTCACCCAACTTATTGTGGGAAGTTTGTGGAAGGCTACCCGAAACATTTGACCCAAATTAAACAATTTAAAGGCAATGCTACCAAATACTAATTGAGTGTATGTAAACTTCTGACCCACTGGGAATGTGATGAAAGAAATAAAAGCTGAAATAAATAATTCTGTCTACTATTATTCGGACATTTCAACTTCTTAAAATAAAGTGGTGTCATGATCGTCGTAAGCAACGGACCAAGGCGCAGCGTGATATGCGTACATCTTTTAATGAGTACTTGACATAACCATAACAAAACGATAACGTGAAGTCCTAAGGTTAACAAACACAAACCTCTCCGGAACAAGATCCCACAAATGACAAGTGTAAAACAGGCTGCCTAAGTGTGGTTCCCAATCAGAGACAACAAGCCACAGCTGCCTCTGATTGGGAACCACCCCGGCCAACATAGAAACACATAAACTAGAACATAAACATAGAACACTAAACATAGAAACATAGGGCGTGACAAGTGGTGATCCTAACTGACCTAAGACAGGGAATTTCTACTAGGATAAAATGTCAGGAATTGTGAAAAACTGAGTTGAAATGTATTTGGATAAGGTGTATGTAAACTTCCGATTTCAACTGTATTTTTACTAAACACATTGATAACTAAAGGATTTATGTAAGCTGAACCTCAGAGATTCCTTGTGTTTTGAATGGAAAACACACAAATAACCCCACAAGTATGTGTGTGTGTGTCACGGATCCCCCCGGTACTGTTGCTCATTCCGTTCACCAGCTGTGGAGGTCTACGTCACCGGCCTTCTAGGCGTCACTGATCTGGTTCATTACCACCAACCCCGGACTGTCTTGTCTTATTACGCACACATGGTTCCCATTCCCCCTGATTAGTATGTGTATATATGTGCCTTCTGTTCCCCATTGTCCTTGTCGATTATTGTCCCATGTCCGTTGGTCTCGCGAGTACATTGTATTACAGTTTACATACCGAGTATTGTGCATTTGTTATTACGGGTCTCGTCCCGTGTATTATTTAGAGGTTTACACCTCGCTCTTTTGTTTGGGTTACATCCCTGTGTTATATACACTACTCAAAAAAATAAAGGGAACACTTAAACAACACAATGTAACTCCAAGTCAATCACACTTCTGTGAAATCAAACTGTCCACTTAGGAAGCAACACTGATTGACAATAAATTTCACATGCTGTTGTGCAAATGGAATAGACAACAGGTGGAAATTATAGGCAATTAGCAAGACACCCCCAGTAAAGGACTGGTTTTGCAGGTGGTGACCACAGACCACTTCTCAGTTCCTATGCTTCCTGGCTGATGTTTTGGTCACTTTTGAATGCTGCCGGTGCTTTCACTCTAGTGGTAGCATGAGACGGAGTCTACAACCCACACAAGTGGCTCAGGTAGTGCAGTTCATCCAGGATGGCACATCAATGTGAGCTGTGGCAAGAAGGTTTGCTGTGTCTGTCAGCGTAGTGTCCAGAGCATGGAGGCGCTACCAGGAGACAGGCCAGTACATCAGGAGACGTGGAGGAGGCCGTAGGAGGGCAACAACCCAGCAGCAGGACTGCTACCTCCGCCTTTGTGCAAGGAGGAGCAGGAGGAGCACTGCCAGAGCCCTGCAAAATGACCTCCAGCAGGCCACAAATGTGCATGTGTCTGCTCAAACGGTCAGAAACAGACTCCATGAGGGTGGTATGAGGGCCCCACGTCCACAGGTCGGGGTTGTGCTTACAGCCCAACACCGTGCAGGACGTTTGGCATTTGCCAGAGAACACCAAGATTGGCAAATTCGCCACTGGCGCCCTGTGCTCTTCACAGATGAAAGCAGGTTCACACTGAGCACATGTGACAGACGTGACAGAGTCTGGAGACGCCGTGGAGAACGTTCTGCTACCTGCAACATCCTCCAGCATGACCGGTTTGGCGGTGGGTCAGTCATGGTGTGGGGTGCCATTTCTTTGGGGGGCCGCACAGCCCTCCATGTGCTCGCCAGAGGTAGCCTGACTGCCATTAGGTACCGAGATGAGATCCTCAGACCCCTTGTGAGACCATATGCTGGTGCGGTTGTCCCTGGGTTCCTCCTAATGCAAGACAATGCTAGACCTCATGTGGCTGGAGTGTGTCAGCAGTTCCTGCAAGAGGAAGGCATTGATGCTATGGACTGGCCCGCCCGTTCCCCAGACCTGAATCCAATTGAGCACATCTGCGACATCATGTCTCGCTCCTTCCACCAACGCCACGTTGCACCACAGACTGTCCAGGAGTTGGCGGATGCTTTAGTCCAGGTCTGGGAGGAGATCCCTCAGGAGACCATCCGCCATCTCATCAGGAGCATGCCCAGGCGTTGTAGGGAGGTCATACAGGCACGTGGAGGCCACACACACTACTGAGCCTCATTTTGACTTGTTTTAAGGACATTACATCAAAGTTGGATCAGCCTGTAGTGTGGTTTTCCACTTTAATTTTGAGGGTGACTCCAAATCCAGACCTCCATGGGTTGATACATTTGATTTCCATTTATAATTTTTGTGTGATTTTGTTGTCAGCACATTCAACTATGTAAATAAAAAAGTATTTAATAAGATTATTTAATTCATTCAGATCTAGGATATGTTATTTTAGTGTATATGCGTGTTTGTTTTGGGCTTTGTCCCGGTCGTTTTCCATGACGTACCATATGTTGGGTAGAGTAATAAAAAACCCTATTACGTATTTCTGCGCCTGTCTTCTATCAGTATACAACGTGACAGTGTTTGTGTACGTGGTCACATTTGTGCGAGTGTGCTTGTATATAGAATTGGGCAATATATAGAATTAGTTCGATTAATTCAAATTGATGTTTTAGTGCGATTTTCCAAATGCTTGTATCGCAAGAATCCAGGATTTGATTTTGTTTTTATGAGCGTTTGTCTTTTTGGTCTCATCTCCTTCACTCCTTCTGTGCTGTGTGCACTGTGCACCTTCCCACTCGCACACAGACAACAAGCCCCTCCCCTGCCACTCACAACAACAAAAATGAAAGATAACTTATTCCTCTCTGACAACAAGCAGTTTCAACTCGCTATTTGCATTTGAGGTTTGGTCCAATAGAATCGGTCATATGGACACCGAAACACATTGAGACATTATTTTACTGTAATAGAGGAGAACCTTTTTTATTATCATTATATATATTTTTGGTACTTTTTATCCCCAATTTCGTGATATCCAATTGGTAGTTACGGTCTTGTCCCATCACTGCAACTCCGCTATGGACTCGGGTGTCACGATCGTTGAGAGACAGGTCAGACCAAGGTGCAGCGTGGTATGCGAACATGTTTATTAAACTGGATAAACACTAGACAAAACAACAAACTCAACGAAACCTTGAAGTCCTATGGGCTATACATGAAACAAGCCTACCAGGAACACAAACAAGATCCCACAACCCAGGCAGGAAAACTGGCTGCCTAAGTATGATCCCCAATCAGTGACAATGAGCGACAGCTGCCTCTGATTGGGAACCACACCCGGCCAAACATAGAACTACAAAACATAGATTTTCACACCCTGACCAAACTACCCAAATAATAACAGTCTCTCCAGGTCAGGGCGTGACAGTACCCCCCCCCCCCCCCCCCCCCCCCCCCCCCCCAAAGGTGCGTACTCCGGCCGCACCAACCTCACTCATTAGGGGAGGGTCCGGGTGGGCATTCAGCCTCAGAGGCGGATCCGGCTCCGGGCGTGACGACCTCTCCCTCACTGCCTCCCCGTTGCGCCCCTCGTCTGGTCTGGACCTCGGCGCGATGCTTCCCCTCTCCTTCCTCCCACGATGCACCAAGCCCTGTCTGGACCCTGGTGTGGGAGACCCCGAACCTGGAGAGGGGCTGACGTCTGGGCCTGGATCGGCAATCCTCCCGCGATGCACCAAGCCCTGTCTGGACCCTGGTGTGGGAGGCCCCGACCCTGGAGAGGTGCTGACTTCTGGGTCTGGAGTGGAACCGCTGACCGGAGCTGGACTGGGCACCTTTGGAGCGGACTGCTCTGGCTCCGGAGTGGAGCCGCTGACCGGAGCTGGACTAGGCACCGGTGGAGCGGACTGCTTTGGCTCCGGAGTAGAACCGCTGACCGGAGCTGGACTGGGCACCGGTGGAGCGGACTGCTCTGACCCCGGTGTTGAACGGCTGACCGGAGCTGGACTGGGTACACGCACCACTGGTCTGATGCGAGGCGCAGGCACGGGTCGTGCCGGACTGGAGACGCGCACCACTGGTTTGGTGCGGGGAGCAGGTACGGGGCGTACCGGGCTGGCGACTGGCACCACTGGTTTGGTGCGAGGAGCTGGCACGGGCCGTACCGGACTGGATACGCGCACCACTGGTTTGGTGCGGGGAGCAGGTACGGGGCGTACCGGGCTGGCGACAGGCACCACTGGTTTGGTGCGAGGAGCAGGTACGGGGCGTACCGGACTGTGGAGGCGCACTGGAGGTCTGGAGCGTAGAGCTGGCACAACCCGTCCTGGCTGGATGCCCACTTCCGCACAGTACGTGTGTGGCGTTAGCACAGGATGCACTGGGCTGTGCACGCGCACTGGCGACACAGTACGTAGAACCGGCGCAGGATATGCTGGACCGAGGAGGCGTAGTGGAGACCAGGAGCGTTGAGCCGGCACAACCCGTCCTCGCTGGATACCCATTTTCGCACGGCACGTGCGTGGCGCTAGCACAGGACGCACCGGACAGTGCCAGCGCACTGACAACACAGTGCGTAGCTCCGCATAATACGGAGCCTGCACGGTCACACGCTTCCTAGCGTGAGTACGGGGAGTTGGCTCTGCTCTGAACCCTGGCTCCGCCAACCACCCCGTGTGCCCCCCCCCCCCCCCCCCCCCAACATTTTCTTGGGGCTGCTTCTCGTGCTTTCTCCGTGACCGAGTCCTTTTGGGTCGCTGTTTCTCCTCTCCTGCCTGGGCTTCCTCCTTCGCCCAGGGTCCTCCACCAGCCAATATCTCCTCCCAAGTCCAAAATGTCTTCCCCACCTGTGTCCAGGGTGTCTGCTGCTCCAGGCACGCTGCTTGGTCCGTTTTTGGTGGGATCTTCTGTCACGATCGATGAGAGACGGGTCAGACCAAGGTGCAGCGTGGTATGCGAACATGTTTATTAAACTGGATAAACACTAGACAAAATAACAAACTCAACGAAACCGTGAAGTCCTATGGGCTATACAAGAAACAAGCCTACCAGGAACACAAACAAGATCCCACAACCCAGGCAGGAAAACTGGCTGCCTAAGTATGATCCCCAATCAGAGACAACGAGCGACACACTGCTTCTTGACACACTGCTCGCTTAACCCCGGAAGCCAGTCACACCAATGTGTCGGAGGAAACACCGTCCAGCTGGCGACCGAAGTCAGCTTGCAGGCGCCCGGCCTGCCACAACGAGTCGCTAGAGCGCGATGGGACAAGGAAATCTCATGGGTCTCCCGGTTACAGCCGGCTGTGACATAGCCTGGGATCAAACCCGGGGCTGTAGTGACAGCTCAAGCACTGCAGTGCAGTGCCTTAGACCGTTGCTCCACTCGGGAGGCTGAGGAGAACCTTTTTAACAATAACCTTTTTATGTCTCAACTCCCAACATTTACAGTGCATTCAGAAAGTATTTTCCACATTTTGTTACGTTACAGCCTTATTCTAAAATGTATTAAATATTTTTTACCCTCATCAACCTACACGCAATACCCCATAATGACAAAGCGAAAACTGGGAGACTAGTCAGGATCGAGGCAAAGATGAATTAAGCAAAGTACAGAGAGATCCTTGATGAAAACCTGCTCCAAAGTGCTCAGGACCTCAGACTGGGGCGAAGGTTCACCTTCCAACAGGACAACAACCCTAAGCACACAGCCAAGACAACACAGGAGTGGCTTCGGGACAAGTCTCTGAATGTCCTTGAGTGGCCCAGCCAGAGCCCGGACTTGAACCCGATCGAACATCACTGGAGAGACCTGAAAATATCTGTGCAGCAAAGCTCCCCTTCCAACTTGAGAGGATCTGCAGAGAGGAATGGGAGAAACTCCCCAAATAAAGGTGTGCCAAGCTTGTAGTGTCATACCCACGAAGACTTGAGGCTGTAATCTCTGCCAAAGGTGCTTCAACAAAGTACTGAGTAAAGGGTCTGAATATTATGTAAATGTAATATTTTTTGCAAAGAAATCGATAAAACTGTTTTTGCTTTGTCATTATGGGGTATTGTGTGTAGATAATCAATTTTAGAATAAGGCTGTAATATAACAAAATGTGGAAAACGTCAAGGGGTCTGAATACTTTCCGAATGCACTGTATATCTGGGAAAGGGTATAAAACAATTTCTAGAGTGTTGAAAGTTTCCAAGAGCACAGTGGTCTCCATCATTGGGAACTACCCAGACTCTGCCTAGAGCTGGCCGTCCTACCAAACTGAGCAACCGGGCAAGAAGGACATTGGTCAGGAAGGTGACCAAGAACCCAATGACCACTCTGACAGAACTATAGAGTTCCTTGGCTGAGATGGGAGAACCTGCCAGAAGGACAACAGTCTCTAAAGAACTTCACCAATCTGGGCTTTATGGGAGAGTGACCAGACGGAAGCCACTCCTGAGTAAAAGGCACATGACAGCACGCCAGGAGTTTGCAAAAAGGCACCTGAAAGACAATGAGATCATAAGGCAAAAGATTCTGATGAGACGAAAATGTAACTCTTTGGCCTGAATGCAAAGCGCTATGTCTAGAGAAAACCAGGCACAGCTCATCACCTGTCTAACACCATCCTTACCGTGAAGCAAACCTGCTTCAGAGTGCAAACGATCTTAGACTTATGTTCGAACAAGACAATGACCCCAAGCATACAGCCAAATCAATGCTGGAATGGCTTCAGAACAAGAATGTGAAAGTCCTTGAGTGAACCAGCCAAAGCCCAGACTTGAATCCCATTGAAAATCTGTGAAAAGACTTAAGGATTGCTGTTCACCGCCGCTCCCCATCTAATTTAACAGAGCTTGAGAAAATCTGCAAGGAAGAACGGGAGAAAATCCCCAAATCGAGATATGCAAAGCTGATACAGACATACCCAAGACAACTCAAAGCTATAATCGCCGCCATAGGTGCTTCTACAAAGTATTGTCTCAGGGGTGTGAATACTTATGTAAATGAGATATTTCTGTATTTCATTGTCAATACATTTGCAAATATTTCAAAAAACATGTTTTCACTTTGTCATTATGGGGTATTGTGTGTAGATGTGTGAGCAAAAAAATATTTAATCAATTTTGAATTCAGGCTGTAACACAACAAAATGTAGAATAATTCTGAAGGCACTCTAAGTGTTTCCAATGACATCATAGGTGTGCATCATGTGATTTTAACCAATTATGAGTAGGCATTGCCTACTAATTGCCTAATTGTCCCCCACCCCCCCATAATTTAAAAAATAAATAAATAAAAGTGGTTGTCCCACTGGCTATCCTAAGTTGAATGCACCAATTTGTAAGTCGCTCTGGATAAGAGCGTCTGCTAAATGACTTGAATGTAAATGTAAAATAGGAAAGGCTTATTTTAATCTATCTTCTTTTACTACAAAACATAGAAACGCGCCATTTTCACAAATGTTGGGGTGGTGCTGGAGATGATGAAAATTGTGAAATATCCCTTTAAACTATTTTGTTAAAATAATGTAATTATTATTGGGTCTTATGGTTGTGGAAGGCTTATTGTTAGCCTAGGTATAATTTTACAAGTCCTGAATTTATTAGATTATTCCTGACTGTTTGAAATGCAGTGTATTGACCTTTAATTGTGCAACAAAGCTTATTTAGAGAAAACGTTAAACAAATCTAGATATACTGTATATCGTGAATCGCCCTTAAGTTTGAAAAAATGAAGATTTTTAGGCCATATCGTCCAGCCCTAGTTTGTGTGTGTATCTGTGTCTCCTTGCGTGTGTATAGGTCTGAAAGCCTCTGTTGAGTGGTGAAGCTTCTGCTGTGTGTCAGTGTAATGTTGAGATATGCAGCAGCAGGCTGAGCAGAGGCGATATTAGACATAAATATTGCATGTATCCTGTAGCGTTAGATCGAGGCCGGGCCGTGACGGCTGCTCTGCTCAGCTGCAGAATTTCCACAGTGACATTAAAATGGCCGAAATGGTAAGACATGTGTCAGGATGATGATCACTGGAGAGCTAGGAGCAGAGGTCCAAGACACACACACACACACACTTGACATTCAAGTACACACACATACACACACGCTACACACACGAAGTGTGCAGACACACAAGTGCAAGTGGACATGCCTACTTTTCTTATTCTAATTCAACGGTAGTTTCAGCTTTGTGACACGGAGCAAAAAAAGAGAGCAGAAGGAGAGTAGAGAAAGAAAGACATGAGGAAGAGGGAGTGTCTCTCTACTGTAGGAGAGAGCGAGAGAGAGAGAGAGAGAGAGAGAGAGAGAGAGAGAGAGAGAGAGAGAGCGAGAGAGAGAGAGAGAGAGAGAGAGAGAGAGAGAGAGAGAGAGAGAGAGAGAGAGAGATAAAGGTAGTGTGTGTCTGATCCATACTGACAGTTAGTAGAGGCCACGGGCTCTGTTGGCAAAGCATGCTAAAGCAGCACATTTTCACCAGCGACAAAGGTTAACTGTGGCTCTCACACACACGCACACACACACTCAAACACACACGCACACACACACACAAGCACACACACGGATGCCACAACCTTTCCAGGGGGAGCGTGAAATTGGCCATGGCATTCAGAATGGGGTTAGATAGAACCACGACCGAACACACTCTGAATGTTTGACATCTCCATTAAGCTAAATCCACACTCAGCATGTTTCCTCTAGCAGTTTAACACAGAGACAATGGTTATTCCTATACCTCCCCCATCTCTAGTGATTTCAATTAATACATGTGATTATCTCTAATCTCACAGTCATCAGTTTAGCATTATCAATCAATACATGTGATTACTCTCTCATAACTTATTGATTGGTAATTGATACACAGACAATATGTCAGGTTGCTCTGATTATTATTTTCTTATACAGCTTGTTTTAATTTTATGGGGGAAGCTCACCTCATCCACTACCATATATGTTGATGCCAAGGCAGCTATTTTCAGTCAGAAATCTCAACACACATCAGCTATCATGGAGAGGTGAGGAAAGAGAGTGCCCAGGAATGATTCTGTGGCCAGCAAATACCAACAATTCCAGAAATACCTCTAGAAATACCACAAAGCATCACCAGTGTTGATTTCTACATAAAGAACGTATGCTGCTATCTCAACCAGCTCCAGCCCAACACTTCGTAATTAATAGGGAGAGAGAGATTGAATGCCCCCCAAAAAACAAAAAACCTTTCTCTTTCATTTGCTATGCTAATGTGTGCTGCTCACATAGCTATGAGAGCGAGGGGGGAGGAGGAGAGGAGGGTGGAGAGAGGGAGGTAGAGACAGAGATGGAGGGAGGGAGGGAGGTAGAGAGAGATTTCTCTTGGAAGTGAGGAATGGAATGAAAAGCAGCTTTGATTTGTGAAGCGGTGAGGAACAAGGAGAGCCAGACAACGCATGCTAATGGAGGCCTATTTTAACTGGCCAGGACGCCTGCCTGTGAATACACACCTCCCCAGACGGACCTGTGTTTGTTAGAGAGAGTGTGTGTGCCTGTGTTCGTGCATGCGTGTGCGTGCGTGTGTGTGCGCGTGATGTCTCAGGAGAATCCCCCCCCGCTGCTTCATCAGATCCACTTAATAATCACCCAACAGGGGAATGACGGCCCGGGCCCTGTTCAAACACACACACACATGCGCAAACGCACGCACGTGCACACACACACACACCCCACATACACACACAGATAAATAATTGAAGTCTTTAAAATCATATTCCTGTTTTAGACATGCAGATACATGTATGTTTTTGTAATGCGATGTGTAACTCTTTGTATAACTAAAGGAAAAGAGATCCAGATAAATATATTAGTGTAGCTAGCTAGAGAGGGACTGTATCCTTCAGCTGGTAATGGCTTGTTTAAGGAGCTAGCTGATGCAGAAACAGTCTATCACCCAGGCAAGATAACGTAATCTCAGTGATACCTGTGTGTGTGTGTGTGTGTGTGTGTGTGATTAATTATCTTATCTCTCCCAGTGGTTTTTCGTCTCATTCTAAACACAGTATATTCCCTGAGTGTAGTGTACTGTCTCCATGTTGGTTGGTGTGTAGGTACTGTACTGTTCTGTATGGGCTGACAGGAATGTATTATAATGGCTTCATATCTCTGTCTAGTCCGGATGTTAGCTGCTAAGGCGCTATTGTGGAGAGACTTGGTGTGTTCCTCTTCTTTTCTCCTGTCTCTCTCTCTCTATGTCTCTCTCTATCTATGTCTCTCTCTCTCTATGTCTCTCTCTATGTCTCTCTCTCTATGTCTCTCTCTATGTCTTTCTCTCTCTCTATGTCTCTCTCTATGTCTCTCTCTCTCTCTATGTCTCGCTCTATGTCTTTCTCTCTCTCTATGTCTCTCTCTATGTCTCTCTCTCTATGTCTCTCTCTCTATGTCTCTCTCTCTCTCTCTCTCTCTCTCTCTCTCTCTCTCTCTCTCTCTCTCTCTCTCTCTCTCTCTTTCTCTCTGTCTCTCTCTCTCAATTCAATTCAATTTCAATTTAAGGGCTGTATTGGCATGGGAAACGTGTGTTAACATTGCCAAAGCAAGTGAAGTAGATAGTAAACAAAAGTGAAATAAACAATAAATATTAACAGTAAACATTACACTCAGAAGTTTCAAAAGAATAAAGACATTTCAAATGTCATATTATGTATATATACAGTGTTGTAACAATGTGCAAATAGTTAAAGTACAAATGGGAAAATAAATAAACATAAATATGGGTTGTATTTACAATGGTGTTTGTTCTTCACTGGTTGCCCTTTTCTTGTGGCAACAGGTCACAAATCTTGCAGGTGTGATGGCACACTGTGGTTTTTCACCCAGTAGATAAGGGAGTTTATCAAAATTGGGTTTGTTTTCAAATTATTTGTGGATCGCTGTAATCTGAGGGAAATATGTGTCTCTAATATGGTCATACATTTGGCAGGAGGTTAGGAAGTACAACTCAGTTTCCACCTCATTTTGTGGGCAGTGTGCACATAGCCTGTCTTCTCTTGAGAGCCAGGTCTGCCTACGGCGGCCTTTCTCAATAGCAAGGCTATGCTCACTGAGTCTGTACATAGTCAAAGCTTTCCTTAAGTTTGGGTCAGTCACAGTGGTCAGGTATTCTGCCACTGTGTACTCTCTCTCTCTCTCTCTCTGTCTCTCTCTCTCTCTTTCAATTCAATTCAGAGGGCTTTATTGGCATGGGAAACATATGTTTACCTGGGCAAAGAAAGTGAAATAGATAATAAACAAAAGTGAAATAAACAATAGAAAATGTACAGTAAAGGAAATATGTGTCTCTAATATGGTCATAAATTTGGCAGGAGGTTAGGAAATGCAGCTCAATTTCCACCTCTTTTTGTGGGCAGTGTGGACATAGCCTGTCTTTTCTTGAGAGCCAAGTCTGCCTACGGCGGCCTCTCACAATAGCAAGGCTATTGTGTTGCTGTCCTGGGGCTCTGTGGGGTCTGTTTGTGTTTGTGAACAGAGCCCCAGGACCAGCTTACTTAGGGGACTCTTCTTCAGGTTCATCTCTCTGTAGGTGATGGCTTTGTTATTGAAGGTTTGGGAATCGCTTCCTTTTAGGTCGTTGTAGAATTTAACAGCTCTTTTCTGGATTTTGATAATTAGTGGGTATCAGCCTAATTCTGCTCTGCATGCATTATTTGGTGTTTTACGTTGTACACAGAGGATAGTTTAGCAAAATTCTGCATGCTTTTTGGTGTTTGTCCCATTTTGTGAATTCTTGGTTGGTGAGCGGACCCCAGACCTCACAACCATAAAGGGCAATGGGTTTTATAACTGATTCATGTATTTTTAGCCAGATCCTAATTGGTATGTCAAATGTTATGTTCCTTTTGATGGCGTAGAAGGCCCTTCTTGCCTTGTCTCTCAGATCGTTCACAGCTTTGTGGAAGTTACCTGGCTATGTACAGTGTTTAGGTGGAGGTACGTATCGTTTTTGGGCAACGGTGTCTAGATGGAATTTGTACCTGGGACCTGGGACCTTTTTTGGAACACAATTATTTTTGTCTTACTGATATTTACTGTCAGGGTCCAGGTCTGATCTAGGTGCTGCTGTAGGCCCTTGGTTGGGGACAGAAGCCCCAGATCATCAGCAAACAGTAGACATTTGACTTCAAGTAGGGTGTTACGTTACAGCCTTATTCTAAAATGTATTAAATAAAAAAAAATTATTAGCAATCTACACACAATACCTCATAATGACAAAGCGAAAAAAGGTTTTTATAATTTTTTTAATAAATGTATTACAAATAAAAAACAGAAATACACTATTTACGTAAGTATTCAGACCCTTTGCTATGAGATTCGAAATTGAGCTCAGGTGCATCCTGCTTCCATTGATCAGCCTTGAGATGTTTCTACAACTTGATTAGAGTCCACCTGTGGTCAATTCAATTGATTAGACATTATTTGGAAACGCACACACCTGTCTATATAATGTCCCACAGTTGACAGTGCATGTCAGAGCAAAAACCAAGCCATGAGGTCAAAGGAATTGTCCGTAGAGCGCCGAGACAGCATTGTGTCGATGAACAGATCTGGGGAAGGGTACCAAAACATTTCTGCAACATTGAAGAACACAGTGGCCTCCATCATTCTTAAGTGGAAGAAGTTTGGAACCACCAAGACACTTTCTAGAGCTGGCCGCCCGGCCAAACTGAGCAAACCGGTCAGGGAGGGAACCAAGAGCCCGATGGTCACTCTGACAGAGCTCTAGTGTTCCTCTGTGGAGATGGGAGAACCTTTCAGAAGCACCATCTCTGCAGCACTCCACCAATCAGGCCTTTATGGTAGAGTTGCCAGACGGAAGCCTCTCCTCAGTAAAAGGCACATGACAGCCCGCTTGGAGTTTGCCAAAAGGCACCTAAAGACTCTCAGACCATGAGAAACAAGATTATCTGGTCTGATGAAACCAAGATTAAACTATTTAGCCTGAATGCCAAGCGTCACGTCTGGAGGAAACCTGGCACCATCCCTACGGTGAAGCATGGTGGTGGCAGCATCATGCTGTGGGGATGTTTTTCAGTGGCAGGGACTGGGAGACTAGTCAGGATCGAGGCAAAGAGAAACTAAGCAAAGTACAGAGAAATCCTTGATGAAAACTTGCTCCAGAGCACTCAGGACCTCAGACTGGGGCGAAGGTTCACCTTCCAACAGGACAACGACCCTAAGCACACAGCCAAGACAACGCAGGAGTGGCTTCGGGACAAGTCTCTGAATGTCCTTGAGTGGCCCAGTCAGAGCCCGGACTTGAACCCGATCGAACATCTATGGAGAAACCTGAAAATAGCTGTGCAGAAACGCACTCCATCAAAATTGACAAAGCTTGAGAGGATCTGCAGAGAGGAATGGGAGAAACTCACCAAATACAGGTGTTCCAAGCTTGTAGCATCATACCCAAGAAGACTTGAGGCTGTAATTGCTGCCAAAGGGGCTTCAACAAAGTGCTGTGTAAAGGGTCTGAATACTTATGTAAATGTATAAATAAATAAATTTGCCAACATTTCTAAAAACCTGTTTTTGCTTTGTTATTATGGGGTATTGTGTCTAGATTGATGAAGAAAAAAAAAACGATTTAATCAATTTTAGAATAGGCTGTAACGTAACAAAACGTGGAGGGGTCTGAATACTTTCTGAATGCACTGTGATGTGGAAAATAATCACTATACTTTATTAAAAATCAAAGTTCTTCCAGAGTTTTTGTAGAATCAAGATTGACTTTATTACAATTCAACAAAGCCGGGCTGGTCTGCAGAGTAGTCTCCCTTCTCTCTCTCTGCTCCCCATCTATATAGTCCCATTCATATCCCTCCAAGCTCAAAACCCCTCCCTCTTGGGTTCTCCTACCATTATCTTCAGTTTCCCGCTCTCTATCGCTCCGCCCACTCCCTTTGTCTATGATGGTATGGATATTTATTCAGATCAGAATCAATATTAATACAATCAATCAATCCCTTATCTTGCAAAAACACTCATGTTTACAGTGGGGGAAAAAAGTATTTAGTCAGCCACCAATTGTGCAAGTTCTCCCACTTAAAAAGATGAGAGAGGCCTGTAATTTTCATCATAGGTACACGTCAACTATGACAGACAAAATGAGGGGAAAAAATCCAGAAAATCACATTGTAGGATTTTTAATGAATTTATTAGCAAATTATGGTGGAAAATAAGTATTTGGTCAATAACAAAAGTTTCTCAATACATTGTTATATACCCTTTGTTGGCAATGACACAGGTCAAACGTTTTCTGTAAGTCTTCACAAGGTTTTCACACACTGTTGCTGGTATTTTGGCCCTATTTTGGTTTCATCTGACCATATGACATTCTCCCAATCCTCTTCTGGATCATCCAAATGCACTCTAGCAAACTTCAGACGGGCCTGAACATGTACTGGCTTAAGCAGGGGGACACGTCTGGCACTGCAGGATTTGAGTCTCTGGCGGCGTAGTGTGTTACTGATGGTAGGCTTTGTTACTTTGGTCCCAGCTCTCTGCAGGTCATTCACTAGGTCCCCCCGTGTGGTTCTGGGATTTTTGCTCACCGTTCTTGTGATCATTTTGACCCCACGGGGTGAGATCTTGCGTGGAGCCCCAGATCGAGGGAGATTATCAGTGGTCTTGTATGTCTTCCATTTCCTAATAATTGCTCCCACAGTTGATTTCTTCAAACCAAGCTGCTTACCTATTGCAGATTCAGTCTTCCCAGCCTGGTGCAGGTCTACAATTTTGTTTCTGGTGTCCTTTGACAGCTCTTTGGTCTTGGCCATAGTGGAGTTTGGAGTGTGACTGTTTGAGGTTGTGGACAGGTGTCTTTTATACTGATAACAAGTTCAAACAGGTGCCATTAATACAGGTAACGAGTGGAGGACAGAGGAGCCTCTTAAAGAAGAAGTTACAGGTCTGTGAGAGCCAGACATCTTGCTTGTTTTTAGGTGACCAAATACTTATCTTCCACCATAATTTGCAAATAAATTCATTAAAAATCCTACAATGTGATTTTCTGGATTTTTTTCTCTCAATTTGTCTGTCATAGTTGACGTGTACCTATGATGAAAATTACAGGCCTCTCTCATCTTTTTAAGTGGGAGAACTTGCACAATTGGTGGCTGACTAAATACTTTTTTCCCCACTGTAGTTTAAACTCTGTTCAACCCCAGCTCTCCCGAGCTTGACCTGAAGATTGATTGCTGGACATGACAGGTTCACACTTAGTCTTTCAAACATACCCAAACCTACTACCCCCCCCCCCCCCCCTCCCCAGTCTCTGATAAGGTAAGACAGCCATGGATTAGGTAAGAGTGAGCAATTCGAACCTAGGTCAGATCCCCATTACACATACACAAGCCCAGCGAAAGGAACCATTCTTAGTTCTTGCCTAGCAACAGAGACGTCCGTGATTTAACTTTGTTTAGCACATAGTTCACTAAACAATCCCCCTCATATCCCCCCAATGTGGGACTCATTGTCCCACAGCCCCACAAAAGTATATAATGATTAATTATGGTCATGATATCAGACACAATCCTGGCATTTAAGGTTATAGTTTTCAAACATTAAAATTCAGAAGTTTCTACTCAAACCAATTCCAATATAAGTCTTAGTATCCTAACACATTATCATACCTAAAACAAATGCTACTTTGTTTTAACCATAATATCTAGGACATGTTGAGAATAGTGTCAACATCTTTAACTCACATAACTTCATTCAGATCAATCAGTCAATTTACAATTCATAATCATAATGAAATTAATTACCCAAAACAAATTTAGAATGAAAATTCTTAGTTAGTCACCTTGGTTCCATCATTCAAAGTTAAAACTCTCACCGTAGCACATATTGACACTGGCAGAATGTACATTTATATTAACATACAGTATAATTATCCATAATTCTAGCATTTGCTTCCTAATAAGAAGAATAACAACAGATAAGTATCTCAATGCATTCTTAGTCTAAATTAATATAAATGTAGCAGTGTATAATACCTCCTTAATCAACCTACTACCTCAAATAACAATCCCTTCCTTCCCCGGCACTCAATCTTCTGGCGTGTCTTCATTATGTTCTTCAGATAGCTTCATAGTTCAATTTGGATTGTCCATGACAATGTCCCAATTCCAATGTCACACATGAGCCGCCCCACCTCTACCTCCATTCTGGTTTGTCCATTTTGCCAACCAGTATACCAAAACTATGAGAAATGTTGTATTTGAATGGATGTCTCTTCCTGCCCACTCCACATGGACTAGTGTCACATTCTTGAGAGAAAAGGCATAAGAGAAAAGGCAGTTGATTGCTTTGATTGGATGCTGGTTCTGATTCAGGTCTCCTGGTAGAGGTGGTGCTGGACAGGAATGTCTTCAATGCCTTTGTTGCTCCTCTTCAGCCGGGTAGAGGGTTTTTTGTTTTTATTGAGGTTCACACCGTTCTGGACCAAATTATCTCTGCTATGCATCAAGACACCATCCGTAGTAACCTCGAGAAAGGACAGATCATAACAGTTTAGTTGAGTTCATTTTCTATCCAAAAAATCCATATAAGCATTGACTATATGACAAATTATTATGTTTCACCAATCATTCTTAATACCAATTTCTAATACTTGACCCTGCTGCCTGATAGATTTTTCTTTGAGGGGTCCCTGCATTCCAAAGGCTATCTGTATCTAAGTGTGATATAGTTTCACATTCTCCCTTGAATTCTCCTAAATTATAACCCAATTGTTTTATTGTAATGCTCATATTTTTGCTCATAGTCTATTTGATATTTCTCTGGTGTTTCCCTTTCCCTTGTCTCTATTCTAACATCTAATTGCTTACACTTCTCTCCCCACCCTGGTTGATTATAAAATTGTTTATATTTAGGATTTCCTAACTATGACAAACATTCTACTGGGCAATATAGCTTTTCCTATCCTGGTAACTATGGAGATTTGGAACTACTGTTAATTATTTTAACGGAGATGTGGTGCATATTAGACTATTTTCTTTATTTAATTTTAATGTAATATATTGTACTCATCTATACCAGTCATTGTTTAACGGCTCCTTACATTCCCTTTCTTCTGCATTTGGTATGGCTCTAACATGTACAGGGTTTAGTGCACTTTTCCAAGGAATAACTACTTCAGCAAAACTTCACCCAGGAAATGTAGCACTAAGTACTACAGCAAATAGTTTATCTAAGTCTTGGGCTGTTATCCTTATGTCTATGATCCACCTCTATTTTTCTTTCATTATCTTAAGGTCACACTACCCCATGTGTTTTACCCATAATCCTTGTGCTGGTTCCTCCCACACCAATAACCATTTAACCCTCGTACTCTAATAGTGATCCCTTTTTGTATTCTAGTTATGGTTCCTGCTTGTGCAGGAATACATTTTAATCCTGTCTATATCTCTTCTATGTCTTGTTCTTTTGCTCTTTACTATTGTCAGTATCCCATTCCCTTTATTCTTATGGGGACTAATCAAGGGCAGAGAAATCAATGATGGGGATATCTGGTGTGTCTTCGATGTCTGAAATATATTGAAGGTCTTGAAGGTCTTGAAGGTCTTGAAGGTCCTGAAGGTCGCCAGCTCCAGCATCCTCACCTCCCTCATCTCTAAGTCATCAGTTCCCTCGTTGTACTCTGGTACAGTGTTTTAGATGATACTAGGTCGATCTCTCCGTACAGCCGTTGGTGTAGAGTGGATGACGATGTATGGTCACTTTAGCTCTTAACCTTCTTCCGTCACTAGGGTCTCCGGATCAGCCAGAGTCCCTCTCAATCCATCAACATCGGTCTGCGAAGAGTGTCCTTCTACCAGCCTACCCATAGGGAAGCTCAGAGTTATTTGCTGCAAAGACACACAAACACAGACAAACACACAAAAAAACAATGCTACCCAATGGCGGGGCTATCTTCCTCTCCTGGGGTTAGAACACTCCTACGGTGGGAAACATGGATCTCAATATCTGTCTCTGCCACTTTCACCGTCATTGAGGTAGCCAGCAACACTTGGTACGGGCCCCCCACCTAGGGTCTTTCCAGCTCTTTCTTCTGTAGTCTTTTACCGTCACATAGTCTCCAGGGTGCAGAAAATGCACAAATTATCCTGCTCAGTTGGGCAGAGTTACCTTCACCCATGGGAAGAATGTCTTAAGAACATTGTTAGGTTAGGTGATAAACAGTATGCTACTGTACCATGTATTCTTATCACCCTGCCTCCTACCACAAAAAACATTTAACCTAACCCATAACACATTACTTACTACTGCTCATATCCTTAATACAATTTGCATATTTTCCAAAAAGAAACATGCAACCAATACTCCCCCTATTGGACACATGATTCACATCGTGATTCATGCGTTCAAAAACCAAAACAACAACATTGCCTGTTAAACCAAAATAATAAATGAAATTAAAATGACAACCTTTGAGAATATCTTAACTTAATTGTATCCCATAACCTTATTCAAGGAATATCCCTCATTCAAGACTAACTCTCTCACTTCATCCTTGTCCTGTTTGGAATGATATATAGGATTATTGCCAAATTATAAACTTCTTCATAATTATCAGTATTATAAATGACCCTTAACTCAGTATAATAAATTACCTTAAACTCATCATCCTATGTCACTCGGTTTTCCAGTGTGGGTGATCAAATCACACTAGAAAGTCAGGACAAAGGTCAGAGGTCATTCAAACCCTTCAAATAAGTTTTTCATTCTATAGTAGACTAATCATTAACAACCGTCAAAACATTTCATACATTTTGTATCCCAAGTGTACAGTAAGTCCTTAGTACAGCTCTTTTCAAAAGAAATCAGATGTATTTCCTTAAAACTCACTCAGTAAATAAAACCGCAAATTACATGTGCTTGCCCCTTTAAGATATATCACTTCTATCCCGTGAAAAAAACAGAAAATCAAAGGAAAGATCCTATACAGCTAACATTTCATACTAAGTGGGTTGTTTGTGGTTATTTGAAAAACATATAGTAAAACAACAAACAAAAATGGCCAGGCCTTTTAATAGTCTCGGGAAACATTTCAAAGAAAGAGAAAATCACTACTCCATTTTCCTGGAAGAAAAAGTGCACATTTAGTTAGTTTCCATTTTGATACCTCTTAACCAGTCCAAACTATTAAAATTTTAAATTCTCACTCTATTGAATTTAACAGTCCACATCTCCTGATCCCCCCACTCAGAAAACCCTCAAGAACATCACTCGTGACTGCTCCCTTCCCCGGTGAATTTCACAATCCAGTGCACATAAAACGAAATAAAATCTCATGAGATTTAAAACCCTAGGCTTTTCCCTAGTCGCACTGCTCCCACTCGATCACGGCCAACATGCTTCGTGACTTCGAAAACTCAAATCCCCAAATATGCTATCTCTTGCCTCGGTGGTTGCACTTTCCACCATACCCTGTGGCCCCCCTCCCCCAAAACAGTTTACTAATGTGATGATGGTCTGGCCCATCAGTGTTCTCGTCATTCTACGCCCATAACACTTTACTACAACACACATCCCTCAAATTCACCCCCTTCAGCGATTGTTTAAATGCAGCGTGATACACCATTTGACTATATGTAACCATCATTCGCGCTGTCGCCCATACATACTGCCAATTTAGGTCACCTTTCAGAATCCATTATCTTTGACCCTCGGAAGGATTCTTAAACCCCACTAAATGTAATACTTTTACCTGTCGCAAATACAGTCAATTTCTCAGTGTAAGGAATCAGTGATATTTGATCCCAAGCATCTATTAAAATGTTATTTGAGACGTGGTCTCCTACATCTCCCTTATCATTCATACCTAGAAGATAAACTCCCAATCAAGACACATCAGATATTACCATGTTTCATTAAGTGGAATATACACCTATAACATAACAAACCCATAACCACTTTCCGGTAATCTAATCATTTCAACCTGTTGCATTGATTTAGAAAAAATATAAATGTGTTGTTTCATCAGTCCAGAACCTACAAAAAGTTGGTGCTATCCCATCAGCATAATAGTTAAAACTACCTGCAATCCACTGATCCACGTACCGAAAACAAATTATTGTTTTAGAATTAATTAACTATTTGCATACACCACTGGTGTTACGCAAACTATAGAATAAAGTAATAACAATTAGAATTTGTCAAATTCAACTATTATTCAGACCTCTGCTTCCTACAGCTCGAATCGTACTTGCTGGACTGTCTCTCTTTTACCTGCAAACTAGAACATGGCCTTAGTAAAGTCTATTCACAAACCACCAATAACTAATAACATATTTGCATCCTCATTACTAGAAGTTATTATTTTAATTCCAGTCTTCTCAAACAATTTCGATTCGACACTTATTATTTCCCAATTCCCTACTTTCATTTTAACCCAGAAAACCCTCTAAAATCTATCATCCTCTACCTCTGTTTTTCCACCCAACGTTACTTTACCAGATGAACAGTTATTTTTAAATTATAGTTAAAACAAACAAAACATCTATTCACAAGGAGGTCACTAATTACCATGTTACCCTAGGCCGCCATGAGTTGGTAGGACAATCCCTTTCAGATAATCCAATCACTGCAACCAGTAATCTGGGTCAACACCATCAATGTAGCAGATCGGCTTCGGTCCCTCTCCTCGCCCCAACCTGGGCTCGAACCAGGCATCCTCTGAACAAATCAACAACTGCCTCCCACGAAGCATTATTACCTATCGCTCCACAAAAGCCTCGGCCCTTGCACAGCAAGAGAAACAACTACTTCCAGGTCTCAGAGCGAGTGATGTCACCGGTTGAAACGCCACTAGTGCGCGTCGCTAACTAGCTAGCCATTTCACTCTGGTTACACTCACCCCCTCCTTTCTCCAGCAACCAGTGATCCGGCTACACCAAATTTAACCCATTAACTCCCTCACAGCTCGCTCGAGTTCAGCAAGCCCCAGTCACTAACACCCGCAGACTAAAACATGGAAACTTCTCTTTTTATTAGTAAATAACAAATAAAACCATTCTCAACCAACGTTCTGCGTTTACCTCTATCGTAAGACTAAAAACAACTTTCACAATACTAGATTGCTGTTTTAGCCTTATGTTTGATTCAGTGTCTTTCTTAGGATGTTGGGTCAGTAATATTTCTGTAGTGAGTTCAGCTAAAAGTTTTTACATTCCTCAGTTTATGGTATCTTTCTCCCTAATATATCTTCATACTCTGCTTCTTTCCAAAAATATGTTTCTATCCCTTGTGCCCTTCCTTTTAATATTATTTTATTCTCTCTGTCCCCTTGCTTCACTTTCCATTAAGATAAGACACTCGCTCCCCTGTGCTTTCGTATTATACTCTTATTTTCCTTTGTTCCCTTATCTTATCCCAAACCTATAAAATAGCCCCCTCACTTTCCTGTCCCTAGGTATTTTCCCAGTAGTCTATTCTTTCTAGGTCACTAGACCACCCCCTATTTACCACTAATTCTATCCACGTTTCTATTTTCTTTAATCTAGGTTCTTTTCCTGTCTTTCAGTATATCTATATCATACGTTATTATTTTTATGTTTCCTGTCACTGTGTAATCCACTATTGTATCTCCCCTTATCCTATACTTAAATACGGCTGGTTCTCGTACTAATCTTCATCTTTCTCTCTTACTTGTCTATATCTGGACGCCTAATTTATATCCTAACTTCTCCTACCTTCTATGTTATTACTATTTATTACTCCCACCACTGTTTTAATAATCGTGGTTTGACTACTATCTTTTCTCCCAGTCTGCGCCCCCACCTTCGAATTTGATGTACCAATTTGTGTAATTCTATTTGTGCCCATTTGTTCTTACCACTCCTATTTGTGCGTACTTGCCTACCCATTACTGTCGCTCGTTTCGGAAAAACCCTTGTGCCCCTTTCCGATAATGTTATCAATTAAGATCATGGCCACAGCTCTATCGCAATTGCTAGTCCACTATTACATTTATGTAACTGTCCTTTCTGATTAGGCTCTAATTAATAAAACAAATACTTGCTATAGTTGACAAGCATACATTCAATTCATATCCATATTCAATTCAATATTCAAAATTACAACTCTATTCTCAGTAGTTTTAAACTGTCAACTCATTAGGCAACACAAAAAAATGACTATCTTACTCCTCCCACTATTCCTGTTGAATAAGTGAGTCTTTCAATTCGAAACACGCAAACTACTAAATCCCAGTCTTACATCACAAAATCAACACTGACTGTTCTATCAATCTAAGCAACCCATAACCATAGTTGAACTACAATCAGAAAATCTAGATTTTAGTCAGTCATGCAGAACCTATGCATTATTGAAATGACAAGTAAATCCTCCTTTATTCCAATTATAATGGTCTGTAGGTTTAACATCCGGCACATAACCCACTTATCAGAAAATAGCTTTACAGGACAAAGATCCCACATGCTCGAAGGGAATGACTTACAGTCACCGAGTCAGATCTACATTCATCGACTTCGAAACAGATCTAACGAGTTTGATCAAATGGATTATGTTTTTTTTCCCCCTACAATATACTAAACTTCCTTTACTATATCACCTCTGCTCCGAAATGATAGATAGTTATTATAATGCTTAATCTTATTTCTATCAAATGATCTATGTACTGTCTCCCACCCCCCACGTACGTCTACGTTTTGGGTGCGCAAGTCAGTACCTATACAATATTCCACTGATTATTTTATCCAATCTCTAGTAATCACTTACACGCACATAAAATTCATCATATTGTAATATATTCGTATCAACCAAACCATTCGTATTTCTAAGGATTCTTTATTGCCACCAATCAGTTTATCATAATCTAGTCCCAGCGGAACAACAACGTTAACTACCTAGACCCTTCCCCGCAGCCATAGAATCCTCCCAGAATCTTATAGACTGGTCACTTATTCCCTGATCTTACAATATTCTATGACAGGCAGTGTTGTACAAACCCCAAGATTGTCATGATCGTCGACAGATGAAGCGGACCAAGGCGCAGCGTGATAAGCGTACATTCTTTATTTAGTACACACACGATCAAAACAATAAACAAACGATACGTGAAGTCCTAGGTTACAACACAAAACCTTACGGAACAAGATCCCACCATAAACTAGTGAAAACAGGCTGCCTAAGTATGGGCCCCAATCAGAGACAACGAGCTACAGCTGCCTCTGATTGGGAACCACCCTGGCCAACATAGATCTAAACGATCTAGAACGAAAACATAGAAAATGAAACAGAAACTCCACACCCTGGCTCAACATTTAAGAGTCCCCCGAGCCAGGGCGTGACAGTACCCCCCCCCCCAAAGACGCGGACTGTGACCGCGCCACACCAACACAACGGGGTAGGGGCCGGGTGGGCATTCCGCCTCGGAGGCGGATCCGGCTCCGGGCGTGACCACCACTCTCTCTCTACCCCCCCGTAGCGCCCCTGGTCTGGTCTGGCCCCGCTGGCCGGAGCTGGACTGGACACCGGTGGAGCGGATTGCTCTGGCTCCGGTGTGGAGCAGCTGACCGGTGCCGGACCAGGCACCGGTGGAACAGGCACGGACTGTGCCGGACTGACGACGCGCACCCCTGGCTTGGTGCGGGGAGCAGGAACGGGCCGGACCGGGCTGGCGACGCGCACCACTGGCTTGGTGCGGGGAGCAGGAACGGGCCGGACCGGGCTGACGACGCGCACCACTGGCTTGGTGCGGGGAGCAGGAGCGGGCCGGACCGGGCTGACGACGCGCACCACTGGCTTGGTGCGGGGAGCAGGACCGGGCCGGACCGGGCTGACGACGCGCACCACTGGCTTGGTGCGGGGAGCAGGAACAGGCTGGACCAGGCTGGCGTCGCGCACCACAGGCTTGGTGCGAGGGACAGGAACAGGCCGGACCGGGCTGGCGACGCGCACCACAGGCTTGGTGCGAGGGACAGGAACAGGCCGGACCGGGCTGGCGACAAGCACCACAGGCTTGGTGCGGGGAGCAGGAACAGGCCGGACCGGGCTGGCGACGCGCACCACAGGCTTGGTGCGAGGGGCAGGAACAGGCCGGACCGGGCTGGCGACGCGCACCACAGGCTTGGTGCGAGGGACAGGAACAGGCCGGGCTGGACTGTGGAGGCGGACTGGAGGTCTGGAGCGGAGAGCTGACACAACCCGTCCTGGCTGAATGCCTATCTCCACACGATATGCGTGAGGCATCAGCACACGACGTACAGGGCTGTGCACTCGTACTGGCGCTACAGCACGTGGCACTGGCGCAGGATATCCGGGACCGAGGAGGGGTACTGGAAGCCACGAGCGTTGAGCCGGCACACTCCGTCCTGGCTGCATGCCCACCTTAGCACGACACGTGCGTGGTGCTAGCACAGGACGTACAGGACTGTGCCGGAACACTCGCGGCACAGTACGTGGCTCCGCATAACACAGAGCCTGCCCAGTCTCACGCTGCCTAGCCTGAGTACGGGGAGTTGGCTCTGCTCTACCTCTAGGCTCCGCCAACCACCCTTCCAGCCCCCCAAACCTGGTGGCCTCCTCTCCTAGTCCGCCGATTCGTCCTGTAGCTGCCTCCAGCAGCCCCGTCGTCAACGCCGTGTGCCCTCCCAAAAAAATTACTTGGGGTTGCCTCTCGCGTGTCCGTCGTCGGCACGGTTGGCGCCGTTTCTCCTCTCCTGCCTGGGCATTTACTTTTGCCCATGGCCCTCTGCCCGCGAATATGACCTCCCATGACCACCATTCGCCCACCTGGGACATCGCAACTTCTCCTCCTGGGCACGCTGCTTGGTCCTCCTTTTAAGGTGGGATCTTCTGTCACGATCGTCGACAGATGAAGCGGACCAAGGCGCAGCGTGATAAGCGTACATTCTTTATTTAGTACACACACAATCAAAACAATAAACAAACGATACGTGAAGTCCTAGGTTACAACACAAAACCTTACGGAACAAGATCCCACCATAAACTAGTGAAAACAGGCTGCCTAAGTATTGGTCCCCAATCAGAGACAACGAGCTACAGCTGCCTCTGATTGGGAACCACCCTGGCCAACATAGATCTAAACGATCTAGAACGAAAACATAGAAAATGAAACAGAAACTCCACACCCTGGCTCAACATTTAAGAGTCCCCCGAGCCAGGGCGTGACAAAGATATCATTATATCAACAGTTTATTCTCCAAACTTCAGATTAACTCATTCCCATATTCACATGACTCTCATATCACATTCACACAATGCTATTTCCCAACACACAATCAATATTCGTATAACCTACAGGAATATTTTCTTCTATAAAAGTGCCCCAATTTGGAATGTTAACCCTATCACCTTTGACATTCACTATGTTCAATTTTACCATAATCCTACATTACTCCTAAATTTCCCAAATATAATGACACCCTAAAAGATTGTCCGAAATACACTGTGTATACGTCATACGATCACACCCGTACACGTGACCTGTTCCTCCAACAGGATTTCTCATACCCCTCCTGGCAAAGACTCCGTTAGTAAATGAATATCCACATACTATTAATTATCCTCTTCCTAATTCAAGATTGGGCATGCCCTTTCTCCACCAACCTTAGAAGCTTTAAGCGACCTAAAAATATAGTCCCTCTCCTGACACTCCCTCCACACAGAAAAGGCTATTATTTGAAGGATTATTTTCTCACACAGATAAGCAGCCATTCGTGCTTAAATGAATCAGACAGAATGACCAGCAGGACGAACAAATGTATCAGACGAATTGAACAACTGAGTGAATTCGACAGATTGAATGCACGAATTGAGTCCGAACGAGTCAGACAAAACAATCAGACCAAACTAATTGATCAAGCTGACCAAATGAGCAACCTGAATGAGACAGATGAAACATACAACTTAATCACCATTGAATGACTCACAGCCGCTCAAGCAAACCATTCCCCCACACGAGATGAGCAGACCTACTCTATTTAATTATTTCTCTATACTTTGAAGCCCTAGTGGCTATTTTCACAACCGTTCACCTATTCTGGATGACCGGCACTACTTCCAATTTATGGTGTCACCTACTCAGGATGACCTACTTTTTTGCCCTGATTTGGCCCTGTCTAATTAGTGCATCACCACACCACAGGCTGATGCGTCACCTACCCCCGAGCAGCCTCTAACAATGATAAACACCCATAGGCCGTTTTAGTCATGTATGTACCACCTACCCCCGAGCAGCCTCTAACAATGATAAACACGTTAGAGCGGTAACCGTAGAGCTAGCCAACTACCCGTTCAGCCCTCTGGAGTGCTAATCTTAGCTCTCCAAAGCGGTATCCGTAGGATTTAACTTATTTACACTTATATACAATAACATTGCATGCATGCTTATTTCTCATTCCAACAAAAACTCTGTACTTTTGCTAAATTTAGTCCTTAATACTGGAGAGACCCCTTCCGCACCTTACTCTCAGATTCAGCTTGATCGAATCACACCCGTTTCTATGCTAAAAGTACGAACGTAGCTTACCTGTATTAACAGTGGCCACTGATTTTTTGTGTGTGATTCGTCCAAACTTTCTCAGATGCCGAAGCACTCAACAATCTCTTTCCAGTCCTTTCGTGGAAAATAATCACTATACTTTATTAAAAATCAAAGTTCTTCCAGAGTTTTTGTAGAATCAAGATTGACTTTATTACAATTCAACAAAGCTGGGCTGGTCTGCAGAGTAGCCTCCCTTCTCTCTCTCTGCTCCCCATCTATATAGTCCCATTCACATCCCTCCTTGCTCAAAACCCCTCCCTCTTGGGATCTCCTACCATTATCTTCAGTTTCCCGCTCTCTATCGCTCCGCCCACTCCCTTTGTCTATGATGGCGGCTAAATTTAACTTTTATTCAGTTTAGAATCAATAGTAATACAATCAATCAATCCCTTATCTTGCAAAAACACTCATGTTTAGTTTAAACTCTGTTCAACCCCAGCTCTCCCGAGCTTGACCTGAAGATTGATTGTTGGTCATGACAGGTTCACACTTAATCTTTCAAACATACCCAAACCTACTCCTAAAAAAAAAACCTCAACTGTATATGTTAAAGAGGGTGGGGCTCACTCTCTCTCAATCACTCTCTCTCTCTGCTGTTACACCATCTCCTACCATCTCTCTCTCTCTTTCTATCTTTCTATCTCTCTCTCTCTCTCTCTCTCTCTCTCTCGCTCTCTCGCTCTCTCGCTCTCTCTCTGGGGGAGTGATTCCCTGCAGACTTGAGGCCCTCTGCTCAGCAGGACTTTCGGCCCCAATCTGCCTCAATGTGTCTCTTTCACCCCTCCAGCTCTCTCTTTTTCCCCTTTCTATCTCACTCTCCCCCTCCATCTCTCTCTCTTTCTGTCTTTATTTTCTTCTTCCCCCTTTCTATATCCCGCTCCCCCTTTTCTCTCTCTTCGTTCTGTCCTGCCACTCCCTCTCGATAAGCTATCCCTCCTTCTACCCACTCCATCTCCTCGCTCCTCATCCCTCCCTCCCTCTCTCCTCCCGCCATCTCTCAGTGTGTCAGACAGTGGCGTAGCAGCACAGGTTTGTGAGTGTGTGAGTGTGTGCACGTGTCACCAGGGAGCCCATGTTTTTTTAATACAGTTTTAATCATTCCATTTGATGCTCCTCTTGTCCACCATAATATGTACTGACTGCTGAACAGAATCAAAGACCATCGGCGCATCAGCGCCAACACAAAAATACATTTTTCATTCCTTGTCTTTTTTCCTCTCCGCCTCACACCTCGACATGTTTTGACATAAAAGTGGCCTATTTTAACAGCGCTGTTGTTGAAAGTCACTTTTAATTTCCCTACCTGATTTCCCTGTGGTGTGTCTGTACATTCACTGTGAATACGGGAGAGTGAGGGGTGGACTTTTATATATTCACAGCACAATGGCAACACAATGAACGACAGACTGTTTCTCTCTTTAATAAAAGGTGCATAAGGGAAACATGTTGTTTGTGCTCTATTCTACCAGTGTTGTTCAGCTCTGTTTTTCTCACTTGTTTAACAATGGTCCTCTGAGACGACCATTTGGTTTTAATAGAATATAAAATAACGTTTTATATTTACAGTTACTGTACATAAAACATACATTTGATAATTTTTTTCTGTTAATTATTTATGTGTGTGTGTGTTACAGTGCCAGCGCTGTGCCCCACTCTACAATGATAAACCCTTCAGGTCAGGTGACCAGGTCCAGGCCTACAGCTGTCGACCATGTGACTGCCATGGCCACGCCCTCTCCTGTCACTATGACATCACAGCCGACGCCCACCCCACTGAACACTACAGAGGAGGGGGAGGGGTGTGTGACGACTGTATGCACAATACTACAGGTATGTAACTATACTGAACAAAAATATAAACGCAACAATTTCAAAGATTTTACTGAGTTCCAGTTCATAGAAGGAAATCAGTGAATTGAAATAAAATCATTAGGCCCTAATCTATGGATTTCACATGACTGGAAATACAGATATGCATCTGTTGGTGACAGATACCTTAAAAAAAAAGTAGGGGCGTGGATAAAAAAAACAGTCAGTATCTGGTGTGACCACCATTTGCCTCATGCAGCGTGACACATCTTGATCAAGCTGTTGATTGTGGCCTGTGGAATGTTGTCCCACTCCTCTTCAATGGCTGTGCGAATGTGCTGGATATTGGCGGGAACTGGAACACACTGTCATACACGTCGATCCAGAGCATCACAAACATGCTCAATGGGTGACATGTCTGGTGAGTATGCAGGCCATGGAAGAACGGGGACATTTTCAGCTTCCAGGAATTGTGTACAGATCCTTGCTACATGGGGCCGTGCATTATCATGCTGAAACATGAGGTGATGGCGGCAGATGAATGGCATGAAATGGGCCTCAGGATCTCGTCACGGTATCGCTGTGCATTCAAATTGCCATAGATAAAATGGAATTGCGTTCGTTGTCCGTAGCTTATGCCTGCCCATACCATAACCCAACTGCCACCATGGGGCACTCTGTTCACAACGTTGACATCAGCAAACCGCTCGCCCACACGACGCCATACACGTGCTCTGCGGTTGTGAGGCAGGTTGGATACTTTGTAGAGCCACCTATTGCAGCAATTACAGCTGCAGGTCTCTTGGTGTATGACTCTATATGCTTGGCACATCTAGCCACTGGGATTTTTGCCCATTCTTCAAGGCAAAATTGCTCCAGCTCCTTCAAGTTGGATGGGTTCCGCTGGTGTACAGCAATCTTTAAGTCATACCACAGATTCTCAATTGCATTGAGGTCTGTGCTTTGACAAGGCCATTCCAAGACATTTAAATGTTTCCCCTTAAACCACTCAAGTGTTGCTTTAGCAGAATGCTTAGGGTCATTGTCCTGCTGGAATAGTGAACCTTCGTCCCAGTCTAAAATCTCTGGAAGACTGAAACAGGTTTCCCTCAAGAATTTCCCTGTATTTAGCTCCATCCATCATTCCTTCAATTTTGACCAGTTTCCCAGTCCCTGTCGATGAAAAACATCCCCACAGCATGCTGCCACCACCATGATTCACTGTGGGGATGGTGTTCTCGGGGTGATGAGAGGTGTTGGGTTTACGCCAGACATAGCGTTTTCCTTGATGGCCAAAAAGCTCAATTTTAGTCTCATCTGACCAGAGTACCTTCTTCCGTATGTTTGGGGAGTCTCCCACATGCCTTTTGGCAAACACCAAATGTGTTTGCTTATTCTTTTCTTTAAGTAATGGCTTTTTTTTTTACCACTCTTCCGTAAAGCCCAGCTCTGTGGAGTGTACGGCTTAAAGTGGTCCTATGGACATATACTCCAATCTCCGCTGTGGAGCTTTGCAGCTCCTTCAGTGTTATCTTTGGTCTCTTTGTTACCTCTCTGATTAATGCCCTCCTTGCCTGGTACGTGAGTTTTGGTGGGCGGCCCTCTCTTGGCAGGTTTGTTGTGGTGCCATTTTTTTCTCCATTTTTTAATAATGGATTTAATGGTGCTCCGTGGGATGTTTAAAGTTTCGGATATTTTTTTATAACCCAACCCTGATCTGTACTCTTCCACAACTTTGTCCCTGACCTGTTTGGAGAGCCGCTTGCTTGGTAGTTCCCCTTGCTTAGTGGTGTTGCAGACTCTGGGGCCTTTCAGAACAGGTGTATATATACTGAGATCATGTGACCGATCATGTGACACTTAGATTGCACACAGGTGGACTTTATTTAACTAATTATGTGACTTCTGAAGGTAATTGGTTGCACCAGATCTTATTTAGGGGCTTCATAGCAAAGGGGGTGAATACATATGCACGCACCACTTTGCCGTTATTGATTTTTTATAGTTTTTTGAAACAACTTATTTTTTTCATTCCACTTCACCAATTTGGACTATTTTGTGTATGTACATTACATGAAATCCAAATAAAAATCCATTTAAATTACAGGTTGTAATGCAACAAAATAGGAAAAACGGCATGGGGGATGAATACTTTTGCAAGGCACTGTACATTCTCTGGCAACAGCTCTGGTGGACATTCCTGCAGTCAGCATGCCAATTGCACGCTCCCTCAAAACTTGAGGCATCTGTGGCATTGTGTTGTGTGACAAAACTGCACATTTTAGAGTGGCCTTTTATTGTCACCAGCACAAGGTGCACATGTGTAATGTCATGCTGTTTAATTAGCTTCTTGATATGCCACACCTGTCAGGTGGATGGATTATCTTGGCAAAGGAGAAATGCTCACTAACAAGGATGTAAACAAATTTATAAACAGGATTTGAGAAAAAATATGCCTTTTGTGTGTATGGAAAATTTCTGGGGTCTTTTATTTCAGCTCATAAAACAATGGACCAACACTTTACATGTTGCGTTTATAGTTTTTTTCAGTGTATTATACACACACACACACACACACACAAATACACACGCGTGTGCGCACACACAGTGGACATCTCTAGAGACTCATCAGTGTTTTAATCTACATTCTGAGTTTTATACAGTGAGGTAAAAAAGTATTTGATCCCCTGCTGATTTTGTAAGTTTGCCCACTGACAAAGACATGATCAGTCTATAATTTTAATGGTAGGTTTATTTGAACAGTGAGAGACAGAATAACAACAAAAAAATCCAGAAAAACGCATGTCAAAAATGTTATAAATTGATTTGCATTTTAATGAGGGAAATAAGTATTTGACCCCTCTGCAAAACATGACTTAGTACTTGGTGGCAAAACCCTTGTTGGCAATCATAGAGGTCAGACGTTTCTTGTAGTTGGCCACCAGGTTTGCACACATCTCAGGAAGGATTTTGTTCCACTCCTCTTTGCAGATCTCCAAGTCATTAAGGTTTCGAGGCTGACGTTTGGCAACTCGAACCTTCAGCTCCCTCCACAGATTTTCTATGGGATTAAGGTCTGGAGACTGGCTAGGCCACTCCAGGACTTTAATGTGCTTCTTCTTGAGCCACTCCTTTGTTGCCTTGGCCGTGTGTTTTGGGTCATTTTCATGCTGGAATTTAATTTAATTTAATTTAACCTTTATTTAACCAGGAAGGGCTCATTGAGATTTAAAATCTCTTTTTCAAGAGCGTCCTGGCCAAGATAGGCAGCACCAAGTCATTACAAAAAATTACAGACAGACAACATGAAAAACTACAAGTAATCTAGTAAAAAACCATTCATGAATTCACAAGAGTATAACAATATCAAAAACAGCAAATTAAAAACATTGACAGGTCAGGGAATCAGCCTCAAAATCCTTCATCAGAGATTTAAAAACACCAATCGGGACAAGTTCTTCCAGTTTAAAATTATTTTGTAAGGTGTTCCAAGACGATGGTGCAGAGTACATAAAAGACCTTTTACCAAATTCAGTTCTGACATTTGGAACAGTTAGCAGGATAAAGTCCAGTGAACGAAGAGAGTACCCACCACATTTCTGAACAATAAAAATGCCCAAATAAAAAGGTAGTAAACCCAAAATGGCTTTGTAAATAAAAGTATACCAGTGACTGAGCCTACGAGTGACTAGAGAAGGCCAGCCAACCCTGGTATACAAAGTACAGTGGTGCGTAAGGGTTTTGCAGTTTAAAATAAATCTCAAAGTACCATGATAAAGAGTGTCAATTGATCTCAAACACTGAGCGGAAGCATTCATATATAAAATATCCCCATAATCTAGTAAAGGCATAAATGTAGCTGATACTAGCCTCCTTCTGGCTTCAAAAGAAAAACAGGCCTTATTCCTAAAATAAAATCCCAATTTCAGCTTCAATTTTTTTGTAAGTTGTTGAATATGCAATTTAAAAGAGAGGCCGTCATCAATTAGAATTCCAAGATATTTATATGAGGTTACAACCTCAATCTCCTTGCCCTGACAGGTAATAACAGGTGAAAGGTTCATAGGTCTATTTCTTGCATTAGAAAACACCATTAGTTTAGTTTTGTCAGTGTTGAGGATAAGCTTCAATTGACACAAGGTATGTTGAACAGTATAAAAAGCAGTTTGCAAGTTCTGGAAAGCTTTTGTAAGAGATGAGGCACAACAGTAAATAACAGTATCATCAGCATAAAAATGAAGTTGTGCATTTTGGACATTTTTGTCTAAATCATTAATATAAATAGTGAATAAGAGAGGACCAAGTACAGAGCCCTGGGGCACACCATTCAGGACAGACAATTTAACAGACATAAGCCCATCAAATTGAGTGCACTGAGTTCTATCAGACAGATAGTTAGCAAACCATGCAACTGCATGCTCCGAAAGACCTACACTCAACAATCTCTGCCTTAGTATAGCATGATCAACTGTATCAAAAGCCTTAGAGAGATCAATAAAAAGTGAGACACAGTGCTGTTTTTTGTCAAGGGCTTCAGTGATATCATTTAAAACCTTCATGGCTGCTGTAATTGTGCTATGCTTCTTCCTGAAGCCCGATTGATACATTGATAAAATAGAGTTAGTAAATAAAAACTCTTTTAGCTGTTCACTAAATACCCATCCACAACCCATTTTCACTGCCCTGGCTGAGGGAAGGAGGTTCTCATCCAAGATTTGACGGTACATGGCCCCGTCCATCGTCCCTTTGATGCGGTGAAGTTGTCCTGTCCCCTTAGCAGAAAAACACCCCCAAAGCATAATGTTTCCACCTCCATGTTTGACGGTGGGGATGGTGTTCTTGGGGTCATAGGCAGCATTACTCCTCCTCCAAACACGGCGAGTTGAGTTGATGCCAAAGAGCTCGATTTTGGTCTCATCTGACCACAACACTTTCACCCAGTTCTCCTCTGAATCAGTCAGATGTTCATTGACAAACTTCAGACGGCCCTGTATATGTACTTTCTTGAGCAGGGGGACCTTGCAGGCACTGCAGGATTTCAGTCCTTCACGGCGTAGTGTGTTACCAATTGTTTTCATGGTGACTATGGTCCCAGCTGCCTTGAGATAATTGACAAGATCCTCCTGTGTAGTTCTGGGCTGATTCCTCACCGTTCTCATTGCAACTCCACGAGGTGAGATCTTGCATGGAGCCCCAGGCAGAGGGAGATTGACAGTTCTTTTGTGTTTCTTCCATTTGCGAATAATCACACCAACTGTTGTCACCTTCTCACCAAGCTGCTTGGCGATGGTCTTGTAGCCCATTCCAGCCTTGTGTAGGTCTACAATCTTGTCCCTGACATCCTTGGAGAGCTCTTTGGTCTTGGCCATGGTGGAGAGTTTGGAATCGGATTGATTGATTGCTTCTGTGGACAGGTGTCTTTTATACAGGTAACAAGATGAGATTAGGAGCACTCCCTTTAAGAGTGTGCTCCTAATCTCAGCTCGTTACCTGTATAAAAGACACCTGGGAGCCAGAAATCTTTCTGATTGAGAGGGGGTCAAATACTTATTTCCCTCATTAAAATGCAAATCAATTTATAACATTTTTGACATGTGTTTTTCTGGATTTTTTTCTTGTTATTCTGTCTCTCACTGTTCAATTAAACATACTATTAAAATTATAGACTGATGTCTTTGTCGGTGGGCAAACATACAAAATCAGCAGGGGATCAAATACCTTTTTCCCTCACTGTATAGTGTTTGATTGAATTATAATGAGTTAACAATGATCTCCCATCTTCAATTGTCACACCATTCAACCCCTCTCTCCCTTCACCCTCCACCCCTCACTCATCTTTGACCTCTACCACCTCACACACACCCTATCCCTCACCTCACACCTCTACCCCTTACCCTCCACCCCCTCCTTTATTTCTCACCCTTTCATCCTCCACCTCTCAACTCTCAATCTTACTCCTCTCTCCCACCCCCCCCCCTCTCTGTCCTCTCCACCTATTCTCTCTCACTCTCTCTCCCTCCTTCCTCTGTCCCCCCTCCCTCTCTCTATCTCTCTTTATCTCCATTCCCCCGCCCCCTCCTCTCTCTTTCCTTCCAGGTCGTAGCTGTGAGTCCTGTGTTAGTCAGTTCTACAGGGAAGTGGTTGCTGACCCCAGGTCAGATGATGTGTGTCGACCTTGTGACTGTCACACACCTGGCTCCATCAACGGTAGTCTGGAGTGTGGCCCGGTAAGGACCTGTTCTTTTTCCCTTTCTTCCTCCTCCCTCCTTCACTCTACCTGTTCCCTCCCTCCTTCACGCTACCTGTTTCCTCCCTCCTTCACGCTACCTGTTCCCTCCCTCCTTCACGCTACCTGTTTCCTCCCTCCTTTACTCTACCTGTTCCTTCCTGTAGGCATAATCATCGGCAGTCTAAAGTGTCACCAGATAGGCTTCCCTTTCTTTCTTCTCGTCTTCTTCCTCTTCCTCCTCCTCCTCTTCCTCTTCCTCCTCTTCCTCCTCTTCCTCTTCCTTACTCCTCTCTCCTCTTCTAGTATTCCCATACCTTAGTTTACCATAGGCTATTCAATTCCGGTCCCGGAGGGCCAAAATGTTTCTGGTTTTCGTTTCTACCTGGTAGTTAATTGCACACACCTGGTGTCCCAGGTCTGAATTAGTCCCTGATTGGAAGGAGAGGATGAAAACCAGAAGTGTTTCGGCCCTCCAGGGCCAGGATTGAACAGCCCTACCATAGACCCTCCATGGATGTATGGGGTTGTAAGAGGTGTTGGTATTCCCAGAGCCATCTATCAGGTTATATAGGTTCAGGTTATATCGTGGTCCTCTGTAGCTCAATTGTTAGAGCACGGCGCTTGTAACGCCAGGGTAGTGGGTTCGATCCCCAGGACCACCCATATGTAAAAATGTATGCACGCATGACTGAATGTCGCTTTGGATAAAAACGTCTGCTAAATGGCATACTATATTATTATTATATAGCTGTGTGATGTGGGAGACTGAGGGTGAGTATGTAAAAGTGTCATTACTGCTCCCAGCCCTCTAGAGAGAAACCACACGTTCCATCCCTTTCTTTAGTTGAATATCACAATGGCCATTTTGGAGAGACAGGTGATGTCGACAGAGACAGTGGATGACAAATTCAAAATACATCTGAGGGTCAGTCCCAGGGAGAGTAGTAGCTGATTTAAATTCTCCCAATGAAGGATTACTCCCTCTATAACGCCATAGATTCATGGGTTTCCCTCTAATATTTCCTTTCTCCTGAAACATGCACTCTTTCACTTCTTCCCACAAATCTGAAAGCATTGCATTGGTGGAGGCATGGGCTCGTGGGAGTTTCCACCATATTTCTTATACCAGACATTTTACTTTCAAATCAGTGAAGGGAAGTGAACAAGTGCATACTTTGGGAGGATGGAGAGATAATGCTGAGCTCCATTGGTTAGGTTTGTATGTCATGTTCTTTTGGTGAGATACGCAGCCAACTAACCAAACACCTAACCAACCAACCAAACACACAAACAAACAATGCAAGCACTCCTCAGCACACACACACACACACACACACACACACACACACACACACACACACACACACACACACACACACACACACACACACACACACACACTGCCCCACAGCCTCTCAGGTGCTATGACCTCTTTAACCTCCCCTCCTCATCCTTCTCTCCTCCTCCCTCATTCAAAATAATTGAGATAAAAAAAGTATCCCAGAGGCCTCGGCGAGTCCGAGCTGCCCATCCGTGACACACTCCCACAATGCACTGCTGCACAGGTGGACTAATTGGTAACATGTCTCTCCATCTCCTCCTCTCCTCCTCTCCTCCCCTCTTCATCTCTCCCTCCCCTCTCTCTCTCTCTCCCCCCCATTCTCCTCGTTCCCTCTCTCTCTTTCTCTCTCTTCCCCCTCTCCCTTCCTCCGTCCCCCTCCCCCTCCCTCCCTCCCCCTCTCCCTCCATCCCCCTCTCCTATTCTCTCTAGGTGGGGGGCCAGTGTAAGTGTAAGAGGCGTGTGTCTGGCAGGCGGTGTGATGCGTGTCAGGTTGGATCCTACTCTCTACAGCCGTGGAGCCCCGAGGGCTGTCTGCCGTGCGGCTGCAGCGCTGCAGGCACCCGGGGAGACGACGGAACCTGTCACCAGCAGTCAGGACAGTGCCAGTGCAAGACACACGTAATCGGTAGGTAGCAAGTTAGCACGTCTGGGGGATGGTTCTGGTCATAGGAGCACATGTGAGGGCCCTTTTGCTCGCCCTGTCTCTGTTTCTGTCTTTAAGGGAGCAATGCCTCTCTCTCTCTCTGAAACAATGAGAATAGAAAGGTTCAGAACTTTTGTAAGACATCACAGTACAGTTGAAATATACAGTGGGGAGAACAAGTATTTGATACACTGCCGATTTTGCAGGTTTTCCTACTTACAAAGCATGTAGAGGTCTGTAATTTTTATCATAGGTACACTTCAACTGTGAGAGACTGAATCTAAAACAAAAATCCAGAAAATCACATTGTATGATTTTTAAGTAATAATTTGCATTTTATTGCATGACATAAGTATTTGATCACCTACCAACCAGTAAGAATTCCGGCTCTCACAGACCTGTTAGTTTTTCTTTAAGAAGCCCTCCTGTTCTCCACTCATTACCTGTATTAACTGCACCTGTTTGAACTCATTACCTGTATAAAAGACACCTGTCCACACACTCAATCAAACAGACTCCAACCTCTCCACAATGGCCAAGACCAGAGAGCTGTGTAAGGACATCAGGGATAGAATTGTAGACCTGCACAAGGCTGGGATGGGCTACAGGACAATAGGCAAGCAGCTTGGTGAGAAGGCAACAACTGTTGGCGCAATTATTAGAAAATGGAAGAAGTTCAAGATGAAGGTCAATCACCCTCGGTCTGAGGCTCCATGCAAGATCTCACCTCGTGGGGCATCAATAATCATGAGGAAGTTGAGGGATCAGCCCAGAACTACACGGCAGGACCTGGTCAATGACCTGAAGAGAACTGGGACCACAGTCTCAAAGAAAACCATTAGTAACACACTACGCCGTCATGGATTAAAATCCTGCAGCGCACGCAACGTCCCCCTGCTCAAGTCAGCGCATGTCCAGGCCCGTCTGAAGTTTGCCAATGACCATCTGGATGATCCAGAGAAGGAATGGGAGAAGGTCATGTGGTCTGATGAGGCAAAAATAGAGCTTTTTGGTCTAAACTCCACTCGCCGTGTTTGGAGGAAGAAGAAGGATGAGGACAACCCCAAGAACACCATCCCAACCGTGAAGCATAGAGGTGGAAACATCATTCTTTGGGGATGCTTTTCTGCAAAGGGGACAGGACGACTGCACCGTATTGAGGGGAGGATGGATGGGGCCATGTATCACGAGATCTTGTCCAACAACCTCCTTCCCTCAGTAAGAGCATTGAAGATGGGTCGTGGCTGGGTCTTCCAGCATGACAACGACCCGAAACACACAGCCAGGGCAACTAAGGAGTGGCTCCGTAAGAAGCATCTCAAGGTCCTGGAGTGGCCTAGCCAGTCTCCAGACCTGAACCCAATAGAAAATCTTTGGAGGGAGCTGAAAGTACGTATTGCCCAGCGACAGCCCCGAAACCTGAAGGATCTGGAGAAGGTCTGTATGGAGGAGCGGGCCAAAATCTCTACTGCAGTGTGTGCAAACCTGGTCAAGACCTACAGGAAACGTATGATCTCTGTAATTGCAAACAAAGGTTTCTGTACCAAATATTAAGTTCTGCTTTTCTGATGTATCAAATACTTATGTCATGCAATAAAATGCAAATGAATTACTTAAAAATCATACAATGTGATTTTCTGGATTTTTTAGATTCCGTCTCTCACAGTTGAAGTGTACCTATGATAAAAATTACAGACCTCTACATACTTTGTAAGTAGGAAAACCTGCAAAATCGGCAGTGTATCAAATACTTGTTCTCCCCACTGTCTATGGCAAATAGAAATCCTATATGGATGGTGTTAAGAGATAGATGGGAGGTGTTGAATGGAATTGAAGGATGGGACTAATAACAACTAACAACAAATAATAACAAGATAACTAATAATGTACAGAGGGGAAAAAAAGTATTTAGTCAGCCACCAATTGTGCAAGTTCTCCCACTTAAAAATATGAGAGAGGCCTGTAATTTTCTTCATAGGTACACGTCAACTATGACAGACAAAATGAGAAAAAAATTCCAGAAAATCACATTGTAGGATTTTTAATGAATTTATTTGCTAATTATGGTGGAAAATAAGTATTTGGTCAATAACAAAAGTTTCTCAATACTTTGTTATATACCCTTTGTTGGCAATGACACAGGTCAAACGTTTTCTGTAAGTCTTCACAAGGTTTTCACACACTGTTGCTGGTATTTTGGCCCATTCCTCCATGCAGATCTCCTCTAGAGCAGTGATGTTTTGGGGCTGTCGCTGGGCAACAACGACTTTCAACTCCCTCCAAAGATTTTCTATGGGGTTGAGATCTGGAGACTGGCTAGGCCACTCCAGGACCTTGAAATGCTTCTTACGAAGCCAGTCCTTCGTTGCCCGGGCGGTGTCTTTGGGATCCTTGTCATGCTGAAAGACCCAGCCACGTTTCATCTTCAATGCCCTTGCTGATGGAAAGAGGTTTTCACTCAAAATCTCACGATACATGGCCCCATTCATTCTTTCCTTTACACGGATCAGTCGTCCTGGTCCCTTTACAGAAAAACAGCCCCAAAGCATGATGTTTCCACCCCCATGCTTCACAGTAGGTATGGTGTTCTTTGGATGCAACTCAGCATTCTTTGTCCTCCAAACACGACAAGTTGAGTTTTTACCAAAAAGTTCTATTTTGGTTTCATCTGACCATATGACATTCTCCCAGTCCTCTTCTGGATCATCCAAATGCACTCTAGCAAACTTCAGATGGGCCTGGACATGTACTGGCTTAAGCAGGGGGACACGTCTGGCACTGCAGGATTTGAGTCCCTGGCGGCGTAGTGTGTTACTGATGGTAGGCTTTGTTACTTTGGTCCCAGCTCTCTGCAGGTCATTCACTAGGTCCCCCCGTGTGGTTCTGGGATTTTTGCTCACCGTTCTTGTGATCATTTTGACCCCACGGGGTGAGATCTTGCGTGGAGCCCCAGATCGAGGGAGATTATCAGTGGTCTTGTATGTCTTCCATTTCCTAATAATTTCTCCCACAGTTGATTTCTTCAAACCAAGCTGCTTACCTATTGCAGATTCAGTCTTCCCAGCCTGGTGCAGGTCTACAATTTTGTTTCTGGTGTCCTTTGACAGCTCTTTGGCCTTGGCCATAGTGGAGTTTGGAGTGTGACTGTTTGAGGTTGTGGACAGGTGTCTTTTATACTGATAACAAGTTCAAACAGTTGCCATTAATACAGGTAATGAGTGGAGGACAGAGGAGCCTCTTAAAGAAGAAGTTACAGGTCTGTGAGAGCCAGAAATCTTGCTTGTTTGTAGGTGACCAAATACTTATTTTCCACCATAATTTGCAAATAAATTCATTAAAAATAACTACAATGTGATTTTCTGGAGAAAAAAAATCTCAATTAGTCTGTCATAGTTGACGTGTACCTATGATGAAAATTACAGGCCTCTCTCATCTTTTTAAGTGGGAGAACTTGCACAATTGGTGGCTGACTAAATACTTTTTTTCCCCACTGTAAGCATACTGTGTCCATAATAAGTATATAGTTTGTAGGTTGGGAGCTTTTGTGTAAGAGCACAGTTAGAAAGATATGGCATATGGAAGAAAACCGGATGGACATCATGAAAATGATCGGAGAGGTTCAGAGTAGAAGAAGTTCAGGTGAAAAAACTAACAAAATATAATTATTGTAAAATTGACTGTGTCCATAAAATGTAGATAGTAAGTATAAGCTGGAAGTAGAGGTCTAAGCATTGTTGTTCACTAGTTTACTCCAAGTAGGGAAAGGGTGGCGGGGTTGGAAAGTAATAAAGGGGAATATATATATATTTTTTTTTAAAGGATATGTATGTGTATGTATGTATGTATGTATGTATGTATGTATGTATGTATGTATGTATGTATGTATGTATGTATGTATGTGTGTATGTGTGTATGTGTGTATGTATGTGTGTGTGTATATGTGTATATATATGTGTATATATATGTGTATATATATGTGTATATATATATGTGTATATATATATATATATATATATATATATATACAGTGGGGAAAAAAAGTATTTGGTCAGCCACCAATTGTGCAAGTTCTCCCACTTAAAAAGATGAGAGAGGCCTGTAATTTTCATCATAGGTACACGTCAACTATGAAAGACAAAATGAGAAAAAAAATCCAGAAAAATCACATTGTAGGATTTTTAATGAATTTATTTGCTATTTATGGTGGAAAATAAGTATTTGGTCAATAACAAAAGTTTCTCAATACTTTGTTATATACCCTTTGTTGGCAATGACACAGGTCAAACGTTTTCTGTAAGTCTTCACAAGGTTTTCACACACTGTTGCTGGTATTTTGGCCCATTCCTCCATGCAGATCTCCTCTAGAGCAATGATGTTTTGGGGCTGTTGCTGGGCAACACAGACTTTCAACTCCCTCCAAATATTTTCTATGGGGTTGAGATCTGGAGACTGGCTAGGCCACTCCAGGACCTTGAAATGCTTCTTACGAAGCCACTCCTTCGTTGCCCGGGCGGTGTGTTTGGGATCATTGTCATGCTGAAAGACCCAGCCACGTTTCATCTTCAATGCCCTTGCTGATGGAAGGAGGTTTTCACTCAAAATCTCACGATACATGGCCCCATTCATTCTTTCCTTTACACGGATCAGTCATCCTGGTCCCTTTGCAGAAAAACAGCTCCAAAGCATGATGTTTCCACCCCCATGCTTCACAGTAGGTATGGTGTTCTTTGGATGCAACTCAGCATTCTTTGTCCTCCAAACACGACGAGTTGAGTTTTTACCAAAAAGTTATATTTTGGTTTAATCTGACATTCTCCCAATCCTCTTCTGGATCATCCAAATGCATTTTAGCAAACTTCAGATGGGCCTGGACATGTACTGGCTTAAGCAGGGGGACACGTCTGGCACTGCAGGATTTGAGTCCCTGGTGGCGTAGTGTGTTACTGATGGTAGGCTTTGTTACTTTGGTCCCAGCTCTCTGCAGGTCATTCACTAGGTCCCCCCGTGTGGTTCTGGGATTTTTGCTCACCATTCTTGTGATCATTTTGACCCCACGGGGTGAGATCTTGCGTGCAGCCCCAGATCGAGGGAGGTTATCAGTGGTCTTCTATGTCTTCCATTTCATAATAATTGCTCCCACAGTTGATTTCTTCAAACCAAGCTGCTTACCTATTGCAGATTCAGTCTTCCCAGCCTGGTGCAGGTCTACAATTTTGTTTCTGGTTCCTTTGACAGCTCTTTGGTCTTGGCCATAGTGGAGTTTGGAGTGCGACTGTTTGAGGTTGTGGACAGGTGTCTTTTATACTGATAACAAGTTCAAACAGGTGCCATTAATACAGGTAATGAGTGGAGGACAGGGGAGCCTCTTAAAGAAGAAGTTACAGGTCTGTGAGAGCCAGAAATCTTGCTTGTTTGTAGGTGACCAAATACTTATTTTCCACCATAATTTGCAAATAAATTAATAAAAAATCCTACAATGTGATTTTCTGGATATTTTTTTCTCAATTTGTCTGTCATAGTTGACGTGTACCTATGATGAAAATTACAGGCCTCTCTCATCTTTTTAAGTGGGAGAACTTGCACAATTGGTGGCTGACTAAATACTTTTTTTCCCCACTTTATATATATATATATATGTGTGTATGTGTATGTGTGTATGTATGTATATATATTTTTTTAAACATGGGGGATTGGAAGTGATGCAGACAATTACATTGATGGAAGTTACAATCTATCTGCAATATTAAGCTGATCTACCCCCTAAAAAAAAATAAACTAAAAAAAATAGACTAACCTGTATGTAAGTGATATGATTAGGTTGTTGAGCGCTCAGCACATTGTTGGCCAATCTATCTGTTTTTTTCACACCACACACACATCCCTTATTTTCATGAAATCCCCACTAGCGGCAGCCAAAAAGATTTTCCTCCTTCTCGTGGCCGTTTCTTCCAAGCCTTCCTAGCTCCTTTGTGATAAATCTGCTCCGTTTCTCCCCTGAGTGTCTTTCAAGAATCTCGTATGAAAATGCAAAACGAACCCTACTCACCACACCATGTTTTTTGCTAAGCCAGGATATCAACGTCCACCTCATTTTAATTCTCTAATTCAATGCCAAGTTGATTAGAACAATCTGCCCGGGCCCCGCGTCTTTTTCACTCTTCTTACAAGAGACCCACTCTTAAAAAATTTGTTTTGCTCCCATAGGTATTTTTCTGAAATTAGATTTGATTATGGCAATTTATTAATGGCTGGGTGGTTGAGGGGAGCAGCGGCAGCTTCATAAGTGCAGTGTGTACATAATAGTATTTGAAATGGTGATATAGGAGATTGTTATACTGTTGGCTGAGGCGCAAGATGGGGGGGGGGACGGGGGGGACTTGTCCCAATACATGCAAACTGTAGAGATACACGCGTGCGCGGGCTCACGTACACACACAGAAAGACGCATGCATGCATGCACAAACACACCAAAACACACTCCACTTACCTATGATTTAATGGTAAACAGCAGAGCTGACCTAGATAGTAGATGTCGTTACTCTTATTTAATAGATAGAAGAATGTAAAACCACTTTATTAATACACACACGCTCTGTCACTGTCCTGGTTACAGTAGCTGGATGTTAATGGCTGTAGTACTCAAGGCCTGTAGAATTAGTGGTGTACATGACTGCAATGAACAGAATCCAAACTGAGTTACATGTAACAAATAGAACACTACAAACTATTACAGGAATCATTTTGTGACTGCCTGATCATTTTCCAGTTTATTTGACTTAATGATCTTACTCTACACCAAAGCTGCAAAAGAAAAACCCAACAACCACAGGTAGTGATCTGTTGCATTATGAATATAATCCAAAACAAAAGAAACCACAACACAAGAATGCAATAAAGCCAGAGAAATACAGTATGTCAGAGTTAAGATCTAATTTGCAGGTAAAGTTAACCCGTGTAAATACTAGGCTTTGTTATTAATAGGAACCATACAACCATCATAACTCCAGTAGCTACAGAGTCAGTACAGAGAAAGTCCTGTGTATTCCAGACAGGGGTGTATATCACAGTATTGTTAGTGCTGTATCCATCACCATGACACACACACACACTACACACTACACACACTACACACTACACACACTACACACACACACTACACACTACACACACTACACACACAGACTACACACTACACACACACACACACACACACACACACACACACACACTACACACTACACACACTACACACTACACACACTACACGCTACACCCACACCCACACACACTACACACTACCCACTACACACACACACACACAGACACAGACACCCACACACACACACCCACACACACTACACACACACATACACATACACACTCACTCACACACACCAACCCAGCCCCACCGCATCGTTCATCTCCGCCGTATCCATCGCCGTGCCAAATCACACGTTTAACACACCGCTACAACCACTGGTTTGAAATATGGGCCGGCAGAAATACATTAATATCTATAAATTCATTAAACAGGTTGTGGGCAGTGGGGTGGGAGTGGCTGGGGTGCTAGTACTCCTGTGTCTAAACGGCCCTGCCCTGGGGCTGCCTGGCTAACATTAGGGATAGATTGCCTGTCAAGGAATAGCTATGGCATATTCTAATAACCAGAGTTGCCTGTGCATATTTTATATATTTTAATACAGCCCCAATATAACGCTAGTAGGGATCCATGTAGACTACACTCCACTGAGAGGGAGTAATGCCTCTCTCTCTCTGCCTCACTGTTATTTCTACAGACATCTCTCTCTCTCTCTCTCTCTCTCTCTCTCTCTCTCTCTCTCTCTCTCTCGCTCTCTGTCTGTCTGTCTGTCTGTCTGTCTGTCTCTCTCTCTCTCTCTCTCTCTCTCTCTCTCTCTCTCTCTCTCTCTCTTTTTTCTCTCTCGCTCTCGTAGTTGTTAATTTATTTATTTTCTCTCTCAGTGAAATTAAGTGTTCCGCCTGAGGAGGGTGATCCATCATACAAAGACGACCTGGCCTAATGATGCCGTTTTTCTGACTTTACACACACGTGCACACACACACACACACACACACAAAAACACTCTCTTGTAATTTTTCACACAGTTACTTATTTGTTGATTTAGCAATATATTACATTTATAGAATATCTGGGTTAAGACTTGTTCATACAGGTCCATAAACTAGTTCTGTTAGTCAGAGTGATGGCGACTGGCGGGTGATGGAGATAGATGAGTCTAGCTGTAAGAAGGGGTGGTTATGGCCAAGCACCAGTCAGTCATACAGACATTTAACGAGGCTGTATTTTAAGTAGGCCCAGTCTTTATGGCTGAATCTGGGTGAGTTGTTAATATGGACATCCTCTCCAATAAATTATTTAGGGAGAAGGCTGAGTTAGTCACACAGTTACTTGGGGAGCTCGTTGTTGTATTGCAGATTGCAGCTTTGAGAGCTTTGAGTTTTGACTGTGTTAACATTGCATCTCTCTGTCTATCCGCTACCTGTAACCTTTCTCTCTCTCTCTCTCTCTCTCTCCTCTCTCTCTCTCTCTCTCTCTCTCTCTCTCTCTCTCTCTCTCTCTTTCTCTCTCTCTCTCTTTCTCTCTCTCTTTTTCTCTCTCTTTTTCTCTCTGTTTTCTCTGTTTTTCTCTCTCTTTTTCTCTCTCTCTCTCTCTCTTCTCTCTCTCTCTCTCTCTCTCTCTCTCTCTCTCTCTCTCTCTCCTCTCTCCTCTCTCTCTCTCTCTTCTCTCTCTCTCTCTCTCTCTCTCTCTCTCTCTCTCTCTCTCTCTCTCTCTCTTTCTCTCTCGCTCTACTCTTTCTCTCTCCTCTCTCTTTCTCTCTCTTTTTCTCTCTGTTTTTCTCTGTTTTTCTCTCTCTTTTCTCTCTCTCTCTCTCTCTCTCTCTCTCTCTCTCTCTCTCTCTCTCTCTCTCTCTCTCTCTCTCTCTCTCTCTCTCTCTCTCTCTCTCTCTTCTCTCTCTCTCTCTCTCTCTCTCTCTCTCTCTCTCTCTCTCTCTCTCTCTCTCTCCCTCAGGTCGTACCTGTGACAGGTGTGACTATGGCTACAAGCTGTTAAATTCCTCCCACCTTGATGGCTGTGTGGGGTGTGACTGTGACCCGGTGGGGTCCCTCAGCCCCTTCTGTGAGCCAGAGGGGGGCCAGTGTGAGTGCAGGGTGGGGGTGGGGGGCCAGCGCTGTGACTCCTGTGAACGGGGCCTCTACGGCCTCCACCAGGAGGGCTCCTGCATCCTATGTCTCTGCTCGCTTGACGGGACCGTACCTGGGACTGTGTGTGACCCCAAGACTGGACAGTGTGTGTGTAAGGTGAGTGTGTGAGGATATGTTTACTGACGTCTATTACTGATAATTATCTTACAGTGAGGGAAAAAAGTATTTGATCCCCTGCTGATTTTGTACGTTTGCCCACTGACAAAGACATGATCAGTCTATAATTTTAATGGTAGGTTTATTTGAACAGTGAGAGACAGAATAACAACAACAAAAAAAACAGAAAAAACGCATGTCAAAAATGTTATAAATTGATTTGCATTTTAACGAGGGAAATAAGTATTTGACCCCTCTGCAAAACATGACTTAGTACTTGGTGGCAAAACCCTTGTTGGCAATGACAGAGGTCAGACGTTTCTTGTAGTTGGCCACCAGGTTTGCACACATCTCAGGAGGGATTTTGTTCCACTCCTCTTTGCAGATCTTCTCCAAGTCATGAAGGTTTCGAGGCTGACGTTTGGCAACTCGAACCTTCAGCTCCCTCCACAGATTTTCTATGGGATTAAGGTCTGGAGACTGGCTAGGCCACTCCAGGACCTTAATGTTCTTCTTCTTGAGCCACTCCTTTGTTGCCTTGGCCGTGTGTTTTGGGTTATTGTCATGCTCGAATACCCATCCACGACCCATTGTCAATGCCCTGGCTGAGGGAAGGAGGTTCTCACCCAAGATTTGACGGTACATGGCCCCGTCCATCGTCCCTTTGATGCGGTGAAGTTGTCCTGTCCCCTTAGCAGAAAAACACCCCCAAAGCATAATGTTTCCACCTCCATGTTTGACGGTGGGGATGATGTTCTTGGGGTCATAGGCAGCATTCCTCCTCCTCCAAACAAGGCAAGTTGAGTTGATGCCCAAGAGCTCCATTTTGGTCTCATCTGACCACAACACTTTCATCTAGTTGACCTCTGAATCATTCAGATGTTCATTGGCAAACTTCAGACGGCCCTATATATGTGCTTTCTTGAGCAGGGGGACCTTGCGGGCGCTGCAGGATTTCAGTCCTTCACGGCGTAGTGTGTTACCAATTGTTTTCTTGGTGACTATGGTCCCAGCTGCCTTGAGATCATTGACAAGATCCTCCCGTGTAGTTCTGGGCTGATTCCTAACCGTTCTCATGATCATTGCAACTCCACGAGGTGAGATCTTGCATGGAGCCCCAGGCCGAGGGAGATTGACAGTTATTTTGTGTTTCTTCCATTTGCGAATAATTGCACCAACTGTTGTCACCTTCTCACCAAGCTGCTTGGCGATGGTCTTGTAGCCCATTCCAGCCTTGTGTAGGTCTACAATCTTGTCCCTGACATTCTTGGAGAGCTATTTGGTCTTGGCCATGGTGGAGAGTTTGGAATCTGATTGATTGATTGCTTCTGTGGACAGGTGTCTTTTTTACAGGTAACAAGCTGAGATTAGGAGCACTCCCTTTAAGAGTGTGCTCCTAATCTCAGCTCGTTACCTGTATAAAAGATACCTGGGAGCCAGAAATCTTTCTGATTGAGAGGGGGTCAAATACTTATTTCCCTCATTAAAATGCAAATCAATTTATAACATTTTTGACATGCGTCTTTCTGGATTTTTTGTTTTGTTATTCTGTCTCTCACTGTTCAAATAACCTACCATTAACATTATAGACTGATCATGTCTTTGTCAGTGGGCAAACGTACAAAATCAGCAGGGGATCAAATACTTCTTTCCTTCACTGTATCTACTAGTCATTTTTTATATATCACTTAAAATATGTTTTTTTTAGGAAAACACAGAGGGGCGTCGCTGCGACTCGTGTCGCCGTGGTTACCACAGCCTGGAGAGGAGGAACTCCTTGGGGTGTCTGGCGTGTGCGTGTGACGTCCGCGGCACCCTAGAGCGGGGTGTGTGTGACCCCGTCAACGGCCATTGTCCCTGTAGGGAGGGGGTAGGGGGCCCTGTGTACACGCTGCTCCCTACACTACTACAACACGACATCTGACCTCTACGATGACATCACACCTCACCCCTACTACAACATGATCTTTGACCCCCAGGGGTGTGTTCCGTGTGTGTGTGACCCCACGGGAACAGTGGAGGGGACGATGTGTGACGCGGACACCGGGCAGTGTGTGTGTGTGCCCACGCGCCACGGAAGGGACTGCGGTATATGTAGGCCAGGTGAGTGAGTGTGTGTGTGTTCGTTCAGGAATCTACCCAACTGGTGTGCTTAACAACTGAATGTTTGTGTTTATCTCTCTTACTCACACCTTTAACTCTGTAGGAGAAGTACTGTATATGACAGTAATACTATATAGACTTATTGTTGAATAAGTATCGACGAACACAGCTCCCAGCTCATTACACTGAAGCATCTCAGCTCTGGCATTGACGACAAGCTGCCATGCTGTTTACCACAATGCTCAACACACTCCTCTTTCACGCGCTTTGTTCCTGTCGCTCTCTTTCAAATCACACACTCAGTCTGTTCTTTTCTCTCTGTCTGATGGATGGATGGTCCCTGTAGTGTGTCTTTTTGTTTCTTGGCTCCTGGAGGTGTTGTCGTGTGCGTGCTTTCGTGCATATGCGTGTGTATGTGTGTGTGCCTATGTGTGTGTGTGTGTGCTTTGTCCTGGGTAATGATGATGAGTGCTTGGCATTCACTGTGGGCATTATCGCATTAGCGTTTAGCTTGCTTAGCTACAGGCTGTCCCTCATGTGGCCGGTGGCAACTCACCCATCGGCGATTGGGGCTCCACTGCCAGTCAACTTCACCTTAGAGGACCTAGACCATGGCATCCCCTTTCCCTTCTTCATCTTAGAGGACCCAGACCATGGCATCCCCTTTCCTTTCTTCACCTTAGAGGACCCAGACCATGGCATCCCCTTTCCCTTCTTCACCTCTGTGTGTGTTTGTTTGTGTGTGTGTGTTTGTTTGTGTGTGTGTGTTTGTGTGTGTGTGTGTTTGTTTGTGTGTGTTTGTTTGTGTGTTTGTGTGTGTGTGTGTGTTTGTGTGAGTTTGTTTGTGTGTGTGTGTGTGTGTGTGTGTGTTTGTGTGTGTGTGTGTGTGTGTGTGTGTGTGTGTGTGTGTGTGTGTGTGTGTGTGTGTGTGTGTGTGTGTGTGTGTGTGTGTGTGTGTGTGTGTGTGTGTGTGAATGCGTGTCTGCGTGTGCATGCTCGCTCATGAGTGCGTGTGTGTGTGGGGCCATTAGTAGCAGCTGCTGAATTGTGTTGATAATGGAGATGAACCATCAGGTTTACTGTAAAACTCACCACAGCATATTCAGGGGCCAAATACACAAACACACACACACACACACACACACACACACACACATGCTCAGGCCTTGTCATGCCTCTTAGGCCCTGTGGTAGGAGTAGGGCAGGGTTCCCCAACTGTCGGGCCGCGGGCTGAATTTGGCCTGTGTTTTTTTTAATTTGCCCCCCAAGTATTATGCGTGGGAATACTTTGGAACATATGTTCAAAATTAAAACCTCTTGGAGCTGGGACATAAAAGACTGTAAAAACACCAGCAAATCAGCTCCAAGTGATTTTAATTTTAGACATCTGGTCCAAAATGTTCCCACGCGTAACAGAGAGATATATGTGATCGTATTCAAATGTAAGCAAGGTTTGAAATTATTATGTTTTAGTCAAATATTATAAATGTTTCGGCTTCTTGCTGTCAATTTGCAGTCAAAATTATTATGTTACGGCCCCCTGACCATCCGCTCAAGAAAAAATCGGCTTGCGGCTGAATCTAGTTGATGATCCCTGGAATAGGGGGTCAGATATAGGTCTATACTGTCAATTCAACACAAGATGAATGGCATGAAATGTCCTTATCCAAAAGGCATTATAGATTAAACCAAGGGTTGCAAAATTCTGGTAGCATTCCCAAAATATCCAGGATTTCCATCATTTTGGTTGGAAAATTCAAGGAGGGAATATTCAGGAAATCTGAATTCTGGAAATGTTTATGGATTTTGCAACCCTAATAGAGTTAGATTGTACAGTGGGGCAAAAAAGTATTTAGTCAGCCACCAATTGTGCAAGTTCTCCCACTTAAAAAGATGAGAGAGGCCTGTAATTTTCATCATAGGTACACGTCAACTATGACAGACAAAATGAGAAAAACATTTCCAGAAAATCACATTGTAGGATTTTTTATGAATTTATTTGCAAATTATGGTGGAAAATAAGTATTTGGTCAATAACAAAAGTTTCTCAATACTTTGTTATATACCCTTTGTTGGCAATGACACAGGTCAAATGTTTTCTGTAAGTCTTCACAAGGTTTTCACACACTGTTGCTGGTATTTTAGCCCATTCCTCCATGCAGATCTCCTCTAGAGCAGTGATGTTTTGGGGCTGTCGCTGGGCAACACGGACTTTCAACTCCCTCCAAAGATTTTCTATGGGGTTGAGATCTGGAGACTGGCTAGGCCACTCCAGGACCTTGAAATGCTTCTTACGAAGCCACTCCTTCGTTGCCCGGGCGGTGTGTTTGGGATCATTGTCATGCTGAAAGACCCAGCCACGTTTCATCTTCAATGCCCTTGCTGATGGAAGGAGGTTTTCACTCAAAATCTCACGATACATGGCCCCATTCATTCTTTCCTTTACACGGATCAGTCGTCCTGGTCCCTTTGCAGAAAAACAGCCCCAAAGCATGATGTTTCCACCCCCATGCTTCACAGTAGGTATGGTGTTCTTTGGATGCAACTCAGCATTCTTTGTCCTCCAAACACAACGAGTTGAGTTTTTACCAAAAAGTTATATTTTGGTTTCATCTGACCATATGACATTCTCCCAGTCCTCTTCTGGATCATCCAAATGCACTCTAGCAAACTTCAGACGGGCCTGGACATGTACTGGCTTAAGCAGGGGGACACGTCTGGCACTGCAGGATTTGAGTCCCTGGCGGCGTAGTGTGTTACTGATGGTAGGCTTTGTTACTTTGGTCCCAGCTCTCTGCAGGTCATTCACTAGGTCCCCCCGTGTGGTTCACCGTTCTTGTGATCATTTTGACCCCACGGGGTGAGATCTTGCGTGGAGCCCCAGATCAAGGGAGATTATCAGTGGTCTTGTATGTCTTCCATTTCCTAATATTTGCTCCCACAGTTGCTTTCTTCAAACCAAGCTGCTTACCTATTGCAGATTCAGTCTTCCCAGCCTGGTGCAGGTCTACAATTTTGTTTCTGGTGTCCTTTGACAGCTCTTTGGTCTTGGCCATAGTGGAGTTTGGAGTGTGACTGTTTGAGGTTGTGGACAGGTGTCTTTTATACTGATAACAAGTTCAAACAGGTGCCATTAATACAGGTAACGAGTGGAGGACAGAGGAGCCTTTTAAAGGAGAAGTTACAGGTCTGTGAGAGCCAGAAATCTTGCTTGTTTGTAGGTGACCAAATACTTATTTTCCACCATAATTTGGAAATAAATTCATTTAAAATCCTACAATGTGATTTTCTGGATTTTTTTCCCTCAATTTGTCTGTCATAGTTGACGTGTACCTATGATGAAAATTACAGGCCTCTCTCATCTTTTTAAGTGGGAGAACTTGCACAATTGGTGGCTGACTAAATACTTGTTTTCCCCACTGTATATAATTCCAATATTGTCCTTCTTTTGGGCCTCTCCTCAATTATGTGTTTGTCACAAATGGTGTCTATTGTTGGTCTATTACCTGAGTCCAGGTTCGGTTATGGCAAAATTGTTATTGTTCCATGCTGTGTATAATGTATTGTGTAGGTGTTGTCTCTAATATCGTACCCGTTTCATTTGATTCCAGGTTACTTCCTCTCTGTGTCAGAGTTGGGCTCTGAGGTGAGCGTGTGTGTGGAGTGTGACTGTCACCCGGTGGGCTCGTCGGGACAGGTGTGTGACGGCCGGATGGGGCAGTGTCTGTGTGTTGACCCCTCGGTGGGAGGACGCAGGTGTGACCAGTGTCAGGAGCTCCACTATGGCTTCAACCCTGGCCTTGGCAGGTAAGACACATACATTCACCCTCATACACATCAACCCCAGGCCTCAGCCCCATACACACCAACCCCTGACCTCAGCCCCATACACACCAACCCTGACCTCAGCCCCATACACACCAACCCTGACCTCAGCCCCATACACACCAACCCTGACCTCAGCCCCATACACACCAACCCCAGGCCTCAGCCCCATACACACCAACCCCTGACCTCAGCCCCATACACACCAACCCCAGGCCTCAGCCCCATACACACCAACCCCAGGCCTCAGCCCCATACACACCAACCCCAGGCCTCAGCCCCATACACACCAACCCTGACCTCAGCCCCATACACACCAACCCTGACCTCAGCCCCATACACACCAACCCCTGACCTCAGCCCCATACACACCAACCCCAGGCCTCAGCCCCATACACACCAACCCTGACCTCAGCCCCATACACACCAACCCCAGGCCTCAGCCCCATACACACCAACCCCAGGCCTCAGCCCCATACACAGCAGGTTATTCCTACACTAGAAATGTCAGCCTGTGAGCTGCTCCTGCCATACCAGGGCTCTACACTGAAATGTTATACAAGGAGCACATGTTGAAAAATGTAGGTGCACACAAAGAAATTTAGGAGCACAATGAAAGTGAGTGTTGCATTCTCAATCAAGCAGAATAACCTAAAATATTAAGTCACTTAGGTGAGATAAAAATGATCAGCTGCCCTGTTAAGGGGTGGGCCGTTATCGTGGTAACGAGGCACTCCGTGTCTGTCAGAGACATGAGATTCTCCTATCACGTTTCAGGAGAAGACCCAGATGCAGACAGTGTTGAAGTAACAAAAGTTTATTACAAAAACAGGGGGCAGGCAAACGACAGGTCAAGGGCAGGCAGAGGTCAGTAATCCAGATCAGAGTCCAAAAGGTACAGAATGGCAGGCAGTCTCAGGGTCAGGGCAGGCAGAGGTCAATAATCCAGGGTGGTGTGACAAGATACAGAACGGCAGGCAGGCTCTGGGTTAGGGCAGGCAGAATGGTCAAAACCGGGAAAACTAGAAAACAGGAACTTGAAAAAGACAGGAGCAAGGGGAAAAACGCTGGTAGGCTTGAAGAAACAAAACGAACTGGCAACAGACAAACAGAGAGCACAGGTATAAATACACTGGGGATAATGGGGAAGATGGGCGACACCTGGAGGGGGGTGGAGACAATCACAAAGACAGGTGAAACAGATCAGGGTGTGACATCTCTGACAACTCTTCTCTTCACCAGCAGTTGAGCAAGCTCAAACGAACATTGAAAAACAACCTAGCGTGTGAACAAAACGATGTAAATAGCCAATAAACATGAAGACAAAGTCACACTTTAGTATACTTTCGGGTAAATTCGACCAACTGCTATCCCTGTGCACTTCTATGCTAAAAATGAATCTTTCAGCACTTCACTCACATACCTTGCGCAGCAACAACAGTGCCCGTGCTGAAAGATTCATTTTATGTCATTCGTAGTTATTTGTGTGATTAGCTTCAAGCTATGAGACAAAACGTCAGAAATATTTTTTTAAATAGCTACGGCTAGAAATCACAACTCGCACATGTGCTCATACTTGACTTTTTCAGTTCGCACATATCTAATTTTAGGCGCATATGCGAGTAAAATGGTTGCAGTGTAGAGCCCTGCATACTGTATAGTACTTACTGTACCACACCTTACCCTACTAAACTCTACCACATTCACCCACAGGTTGACACGTGGTTTATGAAACGTCAAAACAGCCGTTAAAATCTCCCCACTATTACTGTTAATGAAGCCCAGTGTTCATATCACGTCTCAATGTGTTAATGTCTCTCAGACCTAGGGTTGCAAAATTCCAGGAACTTTCAGTAAATTCCCTGGTTTTCCAGAAATCCTGGTTGGAGGATTCCCGGAATCTGGAGGGAATAAGCCGGAAGTCCGGAAACCTCCAACCAGGATTTCTTGAAAAACAGAGTATGTGAGCGGAGTTGAGCTGTTGGAAATCCCACTCATTGCTCACGGAGCAGTCTTCGCGCACAGCTTTTGCGCTCAACGTCCTTTTCCCCGCTCCACTAAACATTGCTCAGCGCTCACAGAAAAAAAAAAAGTTCGCTCCAAATTCGCTCCATTCATTTTTGGTTTAAAGATATCATTGAATTAACACCCCATCTACTTTTGTGACTATGTACCATTTGGTTTTGAAGTAGGCTATCGTAAGAAGCTTCAGCATTTCAACATGTCGTAGGTTATTAAACAAGGACCTACCTGATTATATGCAGCTGCTGTGTTAAAAAACAACTTGCTTTTTCTCTAATCTATTGATCATCAAATACTTCAGTTGTAACTGTGGCTCTGTTGCGCTCACATTTTACAGAATAATAGACAACTTTAGCACTGTTAAAAAACTTATATAGATTTTTTTACAATAGCCTATATAAAAATCTAAATGTCTCTGGTGCTGCTGCATGGGCTCATTCGTTGTCTTGCTATCAATTACTCAGGCTGTGTGACCTATCCTTGGTCGACTCATATCAACATCTCTGTGAATTAGTGCTGGTGTAGGCTAAATACTGTAGACACGAACTGCAGTCAGGTCAAGACCCTGGTGACAACGACAAACACGCAGATGAGCTTCCCTGAGACGGTTTCTGACAGTTTGTGCAGAAATTCTTCGGTTGTGCAAACCCACAGTTTCATCAGCTGTCCGGGTGACTGGTCTCAGACGATCCCGCAGGTAAACAAGCCGGATGTGGAGGTCCTGGGCTGGTGTGGTTACACGTGGTCTGTGGTTGTGAGGCCAGTTGGACGTACTGCCAAATTCTCTAAAACGACATTGTCTGTGACAAACAGATGCATATCTGTATTCCCAGTCATGTGACATCTATAGATTAGGGCCTAATTAATTTATTTCAATGGACTGATTTCCTTATATGAACTGTAGTAAAATCAGTAAAATCTTTGAAATTGTTGCATGTTGCGTTTTATATTTAGAACCTCTTTCCTATCAGTGGGAACATATGGCTGGGGAGAACAGACTAACGCAGCACTGCAGACCTTACATTTCAAATTAAATGCAAGGGAAAGGGGGAGGGAGAAAGTTGGCGGGGGGTTGTTTTGTTGTTTAAAATAGTTCTACTACTCATCTGTTTTTAGAGGATTCTGAGTTATTTGAAAAATGTTAATTTATCCAATTAATTAGGTGTGTGTGTATGTGTGCCCCTGTGTGTGTGTTTGTGTGTATGTGTGCGTGAGTGTGTGCTACGGGATGACCTTCACTAATAGCTTTGTGTAGTGTATTAAGGCAGAGAGCTGTGACTGAGATCTCTTAGCTGTGGGGAGGACCGTACGGTGTTTAATCATTACAGCATCATCAACCCTGTCTGTCTGTCTGTCTGTCTCTACACACCTCTGTACCCAACCTGCAGAGAGAGGGAGAGAGGGAGGGAGAGAGAGAGAGAAAAGAGGGAGAGAGTGGGGAGAGAACGGTGGAGAGGGAGCGAGGGAGAAAGAGAGAGAGAGAGAGAGAGAGAGAGAGAGCGAGAGAGAGGGAGAGAGAGAGGGAGAGAGAGTGAGAGAGAGTGAGAGAGGGAGCGAGAGAGAGAGAGAGAGAGGGGGGGAGTGAGAGAGGGAGCGAGAGAGAGAGAGAGAGAAGGGGGGAGAGGAAGAGAGAGAGGAGAGAGAGATATGGAGAGAGATATAGGGGGCAGAAGAGGGAGATAGAGGCAGAGAGGGAATGTCGGCAGTTAAAAAGGGGCATAGTGAAGGAGGACGAGAGAGGGAGAAAGAGAGGGAGAAAGAGAGGGGGAAAGAGAGGGAGAAAGAGAGGGGGAAAGAGAGAGGGAAAGAGAGGGGTAAAGAGAGGGGGAAAGAGGGAGGGAGAAAGAGAGGGAGAAAGAGAGGGGCAAAGAGAGGGGGAAAGAGAGGGGCAAAGAGAGGGGCAAAGAGAGGGGGAAAGAGAGGGGGAAAGAGAGGGGGAAGAGAGGGGGAAAGAGAGAGGGAGAAAGAGAGAGGGAGAAAGAGAGGGGCAAAGAGAGGGGCAAAGAGAGGGGCAAAGAGAGGGGGAAAGAGAGGGGGAAAGAGAGGGGGAAGAGAGGGGCAAAGAGAGGGGCAAAGAGAGGGGCAAAGAGAGGGGGAAAGAGAGGGGGAAAGAGAGGGGGAAAGAGAGGGGGAAGAGAGGGGGAAAGAGAGAGGGAGAAAGAGAGAGGGAGAAAGAGAGGGGCAAAGAGAGGGGCAAAGAGAGGGGCAAAGAGAGGGGGAAAGAGAGGGGGAAAGAGAGGGGGAAAGAGGGGGAAGAGAGGGGGAAAGAGAGAGGGAGAAAGAGAGAGGGAGAAAGAGAGGGGCAAAGAGAGGGGGAAAGAGAGGGGGAAGAGAGGGGGAAAGAGAGAGGGAGAAAGAGAGAGGGAGAAAGAGAGGGGGAAAGAGAGGGGGAAAGAGAGGGGGAAGAGAGGGGGAAAGAGAGAGGGAGAAAGAGAGAGGGAGAAAGAGAGGGAGAAATAGAGGGGGAAAGAGAGGGGGAAAGAGAGAGGGAAAGAGAGAGGGAAAGAGAGGGGGAAAGAGAGGGGGAAAGAGAGAGGGAAAGAGAGGGGGAAAGAGCGGGGGAAAGAGAGAGGGAAAGAGAAGGGAAAGAGAGGGGGAAGGAGAGGGGGAAAGAGAGAGAACGGTACATCGAGGCCTGAGTTAGATGCAAATGTGGTAGATTAGTGTTTTCAATACATCAACAACAGGCTGCTGGACAGCACAGATTGGCAATCCATACGAATGGTGAGGGGTGTGTGTGTGTGTGTGTGTTGTGTACGTGTATGCGTGTCGAGCCCCTGCCTCGGCGGGGTAAGGATGAAAAATGAAGTTTTTAAACTGATTACTGGGGAAGCCTTTCTGGCATCAGGAGACTGAACACAATAAAGATGTATTTATATTAATATTAAGCCCATGCATCTTATTTTGTTTTCTCCCTGTGCTCGACGTTCGATACAGGTTGATCTAATCGAGGTTGATTATAGGGCCTCAATATGGTTATGGGATATTTCCTGGCAGACTAAATGACAGAATATCAGGTCTGCCCAAATCCTTGTTCACAGAGTGGATTATTATACACAGTTATTATAGCCCTGATATGTCCACACACAAACACACATACAAACAAACACACACAATATCATTAAGATGTTTACCACACAGAGCGGTGTAGTTTACCCGAGCTTCAGAGTAAATTCAGATTTGTCGGTTTCTTATTTTGACTCATAGTGTCTGTTGAGTCTTTATCCGGTGTGTCTGTGTGTGTGCGTCTGTTTGTGTGTGTGTGCGTATCTGTGTGTGCGTGTGAGAGAGAGAGAGAGAGGTCACTGACCCCTATTCTAGGAAATACAAAAAATATACAAATACGGTTATAACAGATACTTGTATTAGATGTATTACGTTTATTACAACAAGACCTGCACTCACACTTTGAGCACAACGATGACTCTGAGCTGCCGAGGAGAGCCCCTGAGGACAACCTACAGTCTCCACGAAGGACGTATGTAAGTCATTCAAACGTGTTAACCCTCGCAAGGCTGCCGGCCCAGACGGCATCCCTAGCCGTGCCCTCAGAGTATGTGCAGACCAGCTGGCTGTTGTGTTTTCGGACATTTTCCATCTCTTTCTAGCTCAGGCTGCTATCCCCACCTGCTTCTAGGTGTCCACTATCATCCCTGTGCCCAAGAAAGGGAAAGTAACTGAACTGAATGACTACTGTCCCGTAGCACTCACCTCCATCATCATGAAGTGCTTCGAGAGGCTAGTCAAAGACCATATCACCTCCTCCCTCTCTGGCACACTCAACCCTCTCCAATTCGCCTACCACCCTGACAGATCCACAGATGACACAATCGCCATTGTACTGCACACTGCCCTCACCCACCTGTACAAAAGGATTATATACGTGAGGATGCTGTTCATCGACTATAGCTCGGCCTTCAATACCATAGTGCCCTCTAAGCTCACGGTCCTGGGAATGAACTCCTCCCTATGCAATTGGGTCCTGGACTTCCTGACCTGCCGCCCGCAGGTGGTGAAGGTAGGCAACGTTACCTCCTCGACAGTGATTCTCAACACGGGGCCTACAAGGGTGCATCCTCAGTCCCCTCTTGTACTCCCTGTACACTCTTAGAAACCTTATCTAGAAGCTTAAAGGGTTATTTGGCTGTCCCCATAGGAGAACCCTTTGAAGAACCCTTTTTGGTTGCATGTAGAACCCTTTTGGTTCCAGATAGAACCCTTTTGGTTTCTATGTAGAATCCTTTCTACAGAGGGTTCTACATGGAACCCAAATGGTTCTACCTAGAACCAAAAAGGGTTCTATCTGGAACCAAAAGGGTTCTACCTGCAACCAAAAAGAGTTTTCCTATGGGGACAGCCGAAGATCCCTTTTGGAACCCTTTTTTCTAAGAGTGTATACCCACGACTGCATGGCCTCACACAGTTCCAACTCCATCATTAAGTTTGCTGCCGACACGACAGTAGTGGGCCTGATTACCAACAACGATGAGACAGCCTACAGGGAAGAGGTAGGCACTCACTCTGACGGCGTGGTGCCAGGTAAACAACCTCTCCCTCAACGTCAGCAAAACAAAGGAGCTGATTGTGGACTTCAGGAGGAACCAGGCTGGGCACGTCCCCATCCTCATCAATGGGGCCGCCGTGGAGATGGTCAAAAACTTCAAGTACATCTCAGAGAAGCTGAAGTTCAATCCACATTGACACCGTGGTGAGGAAGGCACTTCAGCGACTCTTCAACCTCAGGATGCTGTAGAAATTCGGACTGTCCCAAAGGGCCCTCACAGTGTTCTACAGGAGCACCATTGAGCGCATACTTTCGGGCTGCATCACAGCCTTGTATGGCAACTCCACCGCCGCAGACCGCAAGATGCTACAGAGGATGGTGCGCTCAGTCGAACACACCATTGAGTGCACACTGCCTGCTTCCAGCACACTTACAACACCAGGTGTCGCAGGAAGGCCAAGAAGATCATTAGGGACCAGAGCCATGCCCTGTTCCCCCCGCTTCAATCCCCAGGCCACAGGAGGTTGGTGTCACCTTAATTGGGGAGGACGGACTGAAGCGGAATGAGTGGAATAGTATCAAATACATCAAACACATGGTATAATGCCATTCCATTTGCTCCGTTCCAGCCGTTATTATGAGCCGTCCTCCCCTCAGCAGCCTCCACTGCTTCCTACTCCCCCTATGGACATTTACCCCCCACACCTCAACATACTTTTTACACTGCCCCCACCCCAATGGACATCATTGCCACAGTTGTTAAATATGTATATATTATTATTTATATTTGGATTATCTATTTCATTATATTGTATTGTATTGTTGGAGCTCGGAGCTTAAGAGTTTCACTGTACCATGTAATTACATCTGCAACCCTGTACATGTGACTATTAAACTCGCTAATCTAATCATAGCAGGAGGTTAGAATATTGACACACACAATCTCACAAACATGGGATTCATTTAAGACTGATGAAAAAAAAAGGAGAGTTGGTGTGATGTTGGGTGTTTTCTCTCTCCTTGGGAGAGGAGTGAAGGTCGAGTCGCGGAGGCGAGTGGGAGAGTGGTGTGTGTGTTGTGTGTGGGGTGGTGGAACCCCCAAAGCTCCCTGCAGTTGACAGGACAAATTTGCTGCTCGTTAAGGGGCTGTGGCTTTTCACGCCGCGAGAGGGAGGGTGTCAGAGTGTGTGTGCGTGTAATTGAGGGTGTGTGTGTGTTTAAGGGTGTCAGGCGTTTGGCCTTGTGATCACCCAGTGCCGGGTCTCAGTAGGGTTACACCACCGGTGTGACCCAATCCCCTGAACCCCCCCCACACACGTCGCCTAGACACCCATGGGACCCCTCCCCATACTGTCACTGCTCTGTGAATAGGGGAGCGTGAAGGAAGGGAAGAGGGGTGTTAAGGTGAAGACCCAATACCACCTCTCTCCAGCACACACACACTCACATTTACTTTTGAGTCATTTAGCAGACGCTCTCATCCAGAACGACTTACAGTTAGTGCATTCATCTTAAGATACACTATATATACAAAAATATGTGGACTCCCCTTCAAATGAGTGGATTTGGCTATTTCAGTCACTCCCGTTGCTGACAGGTTTATAGAATCAAGCACACAGCCACGCAATCTCCAAAGACAAACATTGGCAGTAGAATGGCCTTACTGAAGAGCTCAGTGACTTTCAACGTGGCACCGTCATAGTTTGTCAAATTTCTGCCCTGCTAGAGCTACCCCTGTCAACTTTAAGTGCTGTTATTGTGAAATGGAAACGTCAAGGAGCAACAACGGCTCAGCCATGAAGTGGTAGGCCACACAAGCTCACAGAAGGGGACTGACGAGTGCTGAAGCGTGGTAGCCGCACACAAGCCTAAGATCACCATGCGCAATGCTAAGCGTCGGCTGGAGTGGTGTAAAGCTCACCGCCATTGGACTCTGGAGCAGTGGAAACGCGTTCTCTGGAGTGATGAATCACGCTTCACCATCTGGCAGTCCGACGGACGAATCTGGGTTTGGCGGATGCCAGGAGAACGCTACCTGCCCGAATGCATAGTGCCAACTGTAAAGTTTGGTGGAGGATTAATAATGATCTGGGGCTATTTTTCATGGTACAGGCTAGGTCCCTTAGTTCCAGTGAAGGGAAATCTTAACGCTACAGCATACAAAAATCTAACTTTATTTGTCACATGGGCCGAATACAACAGGTGTAGAACTTACCGTGAAATGCTTACTTACAAGCCCTTAACCAACAATGCAGTTCAAGAAAGAGTTAAGAAAATATTAATCAAATAAACTAAAGTAAAAAAGAATAAAAAAGTAAAATAACAGTGACGAGGCTATGTGCAGGGGGTACCGGTACCGAGTCAATGTGCGGGGGTACAGGTTAGTCGAGGTCATTTGTACATGTAGGTAGGGGTAAAGTGACTATGCATAGATAATAGACAACGGGTAGCAGCAGTGTAAAAACAAATGGAGGGGGGAGGGGTCAATGCAAATAGTCCGGGTGGCCATTTGATTAATTGTTCAGCAATCTTATGGCTTGGGGGTAGAAGCTGTTAAGGAGCCTTTTTGTCCTAGACTTGGCGCTCCGGTACCGCTTGCCGTGCGGTAGCTGAGAGAACAGTCTATGACTTGGGTGACTGAAGTCTTTGACAATTGTTTGGGCTTTCCTCGGACAATGACATTCTTGATGATTCTGTGCTTCCAACTTTGTGGCAACAGTTTTGGAAGGCCCTTTCAGCATGACAACGCCCCTGTGCACAAAGAGAGCTCCATACAGAAATGGTTGGTCGAGATCGGTGTGGAAGAACTTGACTGGCCTGCACAAGTGCTAGTGTTAGTTCACATTTTATTTATTTATTTTGTGGGGGGTGGGTTATTTAAAATACTATTTGAAGAAGTAGGGTTTCAGATGTTTTCGGAAGATGGTCAGGGACTCTGCTGTCCTAGCTTCAGGGGGAAGCTGGTTCCACCATTGAGACAGAGAAGAGCTTGGACTGGGCACACACCCACACACACACACCCACACACGCACGTTAGATGGAAGGTTTTGTAAAAGTAATTGACATATGTTTGTATGTGTATTGTATGTAATTCTGACTGGTTTGAAATCCATTTCTGTTATGAGTTTGTGAGGTGAAACCAATGCTCTCTGTATCGTCCTCTTCCAGGTGCCAGGCATGTGGGTGTAACTCCATAGGAGGGGTGAATGGGTCATGCCACCCAGAGACAGGGAGATGCCAGTGTAAGGCCTTGGTGACGGGGGACAGGTGTGACCGCTGTATCTCTGGAGCCAGTCACCTGGACCCAGACAACCACCTGGGCTGCAGTAAAGGTACTGGATGACTTGCCACAGAGGCACAGTCATTGATTAATCTATAGTTGTTGTTTTTTATAATGGAAGGTTTAAGACAATGCTTTTATGTCTTATAGGTTAGAAATAATGTTAGATTTATTGTGTGTATGTATGTGCGTGTGTTTTGTGTGTATTTGTGTGTACTCTATCTCCATCTCTATGTCTATGGGTTGTGTGTGTCCGTGTGTATGCATATAGTGTGTGTGTTAGTGGGGGGTAATTCCCTCCTCCTGTGCTTTCCCTGCCTGGGACTGTTTTGAGTTAGACACACAAGGACACTAACTCTACATGGATCACACACACACACACACACACACACACACACACACACACACACACACACACACACACACACACACACACACACAAACACACAGTATTAAACTCAGAGGGACACTGGCTCTCCTCAGTATGTTAAGACGCTCGCCATGAATGAAATGGAAAATACCCCTCGCAGGCCTGTTATTTGGCCTGTAGTGTTTATTGTGTTGCATAAGACCAGCACAGCGGTTAATAATGTTATTGTATCTTCCTCCTCTTTCTCTTGTCCCCTTTCCCATTTCCCACATCCCTCTTTTTCTCTCTCTCTTCCTCTCTCCCCTACCCCGCCTCTCTTCCTCTCTCCCCTACCCCGCCTCTCTTCCTCTCTCCCATACCCCGCCTCTCTCTTCTTCTCTCCCCTACACCGCCTCTCTCTTCCTCTCTCCCCTACCCCGCCTCTCTCTTCCTCTCTCCCCTACCCCGCCTCTCTTCCTCTCCCCCCAGCTCCTATCCAGCAGCCCAGTCCAGTAGGGTCTGTTCTGACCTCTACCTCCATCAGCCTGACCTGGAGGCCCCCTGACTCGCCCAACACACACACTCTCAACTACACACTGCTCCGGGACGGCCTGGAGATACACACTACACAGAGACACTACCCATTCAGTAAGTACACACACACATGCACATTCACATGCAGGCACGTACGCAAACACACACACACACACACACAGACATTTTAAGTACTTTATTTGAATCCCACCAATCAAATGTACAAAAAAAGGATCCAAACATTTCAAAGGTCCCTGTATACATGGCACTCAAGGGTACAGAAAGCACCTCCTTCTCCAAACAGCTAGGCTGCCCACGACAGCTGAAACAGAGCAGTACCTAGCCAATTGCTTTGCCCTACTTTTTGTCAGGCCCGCAATCTGGAGGCAATGCACTGCAAGCCTGTGTACGTGGCCGAGACTGCCAAATATCAGCGCCACCAGCTTGCACCTCCACCCGAGGCTGTCCAAGCGTGCCACTAGGGGCTGGTACTTAAGCATGTAGCCGTCAAATGAGCAGCCCACTCCCAAAATGAGCACCTCCCCCTGGTCTCGACCACAACAACAATATCTGCCGTATTTGGCACACAGGAAAACACATCATCAACATCAAACCAGCTTCCCCTTACACAAAAATGTTTATGCATGTGTGCTGTTGGTGAGACCACTTGTTTCACCTCGCTGGGTATCAGGTCAACAAGGCGGTCATGTCTAGCAATGTACGAATCCTTGTATGAATAGCAGCGATTCACAATATGGGCTATGGACTCCATTACATTTGACTCATGTAGAATGGGTCATGGTTTGCAGGGTACCAGAGTGCTAGATTATATTTTGTTGGTAGAACTTGCAGCCTCGCCTTAACAGTAAAGATGAGAATGTCCTCGCCAATGGCAGCATTCTGGTACATGAAATGGGAGACAGAGTGGACAGCACAGTCCAGAGCAGTGAGCCTCCCCTGCAGCCTCAGGCCAGTCCAGTGTTGCAGTAGTTGCATCTGTCTGATACAACAATTTTCCATTGGCCTTCCTCTTGATGCCCGGGAAGTTATCCTCAGTGTCCCTGGCCAGTGGAACCTTCCGCCTCCGTAGGTCCAGAAGGAGGGATGCTCTGGCTAACTCCTTAACTGTCCCATCGTCACTGTTGAACATGTTCAACAGGTGAGTCAATCTGGTAGCAGTGTAAATCCCCTCAATATTCGGGACAACTAAACCCCCCTCTCTTTGGCTCAGGAAGACAACATCACGTGTGGTGTGTGTGTTTAAGCATAGCCACTTTCTCACAACTTGAACAGTTTTGTTATTCATTTACCTCAGAACCTTCTGTGGGAGATGGACATTTGCAAGCATGTTGAATCTTTGCTAGGGCCACCTCTCACACAGCTTCTAGCTTCATGACCACAGGCAGAGGGGAAATGTAAATCATATCAAGTCTGGTTGAATACTCATGGACGAGCTCCTCAACTTGTTCCCCCCACTCGCCAGCAACGTTAAACTTATGTCCAAGATAACTACAGTGAGGGAAAAAAGTATTTGATCCCCTGCTGATTTTGTACGTTTGCCCACTGACAAAGACATGATCAGTCTATAATTTTAATGGTAGGTTTATTTGAACAGTGAGAGACAGAATAACAACAAAAAAATCCAGAAAAACGCATGTCAAAAATGTTATAAATTGATTTGCATTTTAATGAGGGAAATAAGTATTTGACCCCTCTGCAAAACATGACTTAGTACTTGGTGGCAAAACCCTTGTTGGCAATCACAGAGGTCAGACGTTTCTTGTAGTTGGCCACCAGGTTTGCACACATCTCAGGAGGGATTTTGTCCCACTCCTCTTTGCAGATCTTCTCCAAGTCATGAAGGTTTCGAGGCTGACGTTTCGCAACTCAAACCTTCAGCTCCCTCCACAGATTTTCTATGGGATTAAGGTCTGGAGACTGGCTAGGCCACTCCAGGACCTTAATGTGCTTCTTCTTGAGCCACTCCTTTGTTGCCTTGGCCGTGTGTTTTGGGTCATTGTCATGCTGGAATACCCATCCACGACCCATTTTCAATGCCCTGGCTGAGGGAAGGAGGTTCTCACCCAAGATTTGACGGTACATGGCCCCGACCATCGTCCCTTTGATGCGGTGAAGTTGTCCTGTCCCCTTAGCAGAAAAACACCCCCAAAGCATAATGTTTCCACCTCCATGTTTGACGGTGGGGATGGTGTTCTTGGGGTCATAGGCAGCATTCCTCCTCCTCCAAACATGGCGAGTTGAGTTGATGCCAAAGAGCTCGATTTTGGTCTCATCTGACCACAACACTTTCACCCAGTTCTCCTCTGAATCATTCAGATGTTCATTGGCAAACTTCAGACGGGCCTGTATATGTGCTTTCTTGAGCAGGGGGACCTTGCAGGCACTGCAGGATTTCAGTCCTTCACGGCCTAGTGTGTTACCAATTGTTTTCTTGGTGACTATGGTCCCAGCAGCCTTGAGATCATTGACAAGATCCTCCTGTGTAGTTCTGGGCTGATTCCTCACCGTTCTCATTGCAACTCCACGAGGTGAGATCTTGCATGGATCCCCAGGCAGAGGGAGATTGACAGTTCTTTTGTGTTTCTTCCATTTGCGAATAATCGCACCAACTGTTGTCACCTTCTCACCAAGCTGCTTGGCGATGGTCTTGTAGCCCATTCCAGCCTTGTGTAGGTCTACAATCTTGTCCCCGATATCCTTGGAGAGCTCTTTGGTCTTGGCCATGGTGGAGAGTTTGGAATCGGATTGATTGATTGCTTCTGTGGACAGGTGTCTTTTATACAGGTAACAAACTGAGATTAGGAGCACTCCCTTTAAGAGTGTGCTCCTAATCTCAGCTCGTTACATGTATAAAAGACACCTGGGAGCCAGAAATCTTTCTGATTGAGAGGGGGTCAAATACTTATTTCCCTCATTAAAATGCAAATCAATTTATAACATTTTTGACATGTGTTTTTCTGGAATTTTTTGTTGTTATTCTGTCTCTCACTGTTCAATTAAACGTACTCTTAAAATTATAGACTGATCATGTCTTTGTCAGTGGGCAAACATACAAAATCAGCAGGGGATCAAATACTTTTTTCCTTCACTGTATATGTTTCGTCACGAGAGTAGACTCTGATTGGTTTATTCATTAGTGTAAATGCTGGGGGCTTATCAGTTTTAGACTCGTACCAGAGGTTACCTCCGCTGCGTCTTTCATAGAACACTGCATATTTAGTGTCTTTCACTTCCAGCCCAGACCATTTCAAAAAGTCATCTGTGCGATAAAGCATTTCTTTGATAACATGATCCTCTCTGGAGGTGATCTGAAAGTCATCAGCATACCCTTGTACTGTTTTCCGTGACACACACACACACACACAGTTAAATCTCTTCTCTCTCCTAGGCCCTGTAACTTATGTGGACAGTGGTTTGTCTCCGTTCATGGATTATTCTTACCGGCTAGTAACAGCTAACGTTAACGGTCAGACGGTGAGTGTTCCGGTCAGTTACCAGACCCTGGCCGCCATACCGGACCCTGACCATATCCTTCTGACCCTGGTGGGCCGACCAGGACCGACCATAGCCAACCTCAACTGGACCCGACCACAGAACACATCAGGTCCACAAGAGAGGTATGGACCAGTGGAGGCTGCTGAGGGGAGGACGGCTAATAATAATGGCCGGAACAGAGCGAATGGAATGGCATCAAACACCTGGAAACCATGTGTTTGATGTATTTGATACCATTCCACCAATTCCACTCCAGTCATTACCACGAGCCCGTTCTCCCCAATTAAGGTGCCTAGGAGTAACATTGGCTGGTCAGTTATCATGGTCAAGTCATATTGACTAATAAACTAAACTGAACCCTCTCTCTGTGTGTTCCTGTAGGTTTGTGCTAACCTCAGTGGAGGCTGGTACTGGTAGGGAGCGTGTCCACTATACAGGTCTAGAGACCCAGGCTGCAGCCGCTGGCCTCTCCCCCTACACCCACTACAACCTCACCCTGCAGGCCTGCTCTACTGGGGGGTGCACCTCCACCCCTCCCCTGCCCCTCCTCACTTCACCCAGCCCTCCACAGGGACAGCCCCCACCCAGGGTCAACGCCACCGGACCGCACCAAATACACGCAGCCTGGGACCCCCCTGTTCGTCCCAATGGTACGACCCGAATTGTCTCTTGATCTGTGTTCACAGACAACAGGGATAAAATGGAAGAAAATGTAGAAAAGAGAACACATGTTCTACTCACCTTAACACTGTGTCCCTACAGTGTGCCACTAGATCCAGAGCATTGTATAGTCACTTTCTGTACCATATTAAGCCTGTTTAACCTCCACCACACTCTAATGCTTTCTCAGTCATGGTTTAATTTACTGCATTACATTATATCGCTCCCCGAGGCACATTAAAACACATGTACTTCTGCCAGACATTACAGTTCATGTCATTTCTCATATTCTGTTTTGAGTCGTTATTCAACCATGCCTATAACTATAACCGCCATGTTCGACTGGCTGTATTGAAACAAGACATGGGGGAACAGACTCTTTGAAGTGGTAGTGTGATAGTGAACATTGAAGAAGAGAGAGAATAGAGGGAGAATAGAAGTGTTTGTTTCTATTGTGTTGTGATGCCTGCCTGTCCTCGGCTCAACCTTCTGTATTCATTCACTGCCTTGGTAACACTAATGAGCAATGTGGATATGATGATGAGCTTTGATTCTCATGTGGATGAAGAGTCTCTCTGCTATAGAGTATTAGAATGGGATATGAGAATGCACTGTGCCGGCATTCATTCACACTGTTTTAGTATTGGCTGAAGACCTGTGGTTGATTAGTAGCTTGTATGGTACTGTAGTGATGCATACAGTATTGAATCTCCTTGTGTCCTACTAGTGCTGAGCGATTAACCAAAATAGTGGTTCTTTTTCAGTTGTTAACCCATAAGAGCCTATGCCCTGTCTAAGGGGGGGGTACTACTAAGCTATATGGAATTGTTTTAAGGTCATACCAAGGATAATTTTGCTATTTGATTTGGAATTTTCAGACAAGTCTTGTGACGCATGTGGGCGTCCTAGAGCAAAACAACCGACATGTACATGTTCGTGAGAGTCTCACCTTTACAGTAGTTTGTAGGCCAAACCGTTCGGACGCTACAGACAATTTTGTGAGAAGACAGATTTTCGGGATGTCTCATGGTCTGACAAACACAGCTCTAGCTCTGTCATCTTTAACCGCAGATGCAAAAGTGTTACGTAGGCGGATGCGGTGGATTGAGATAGAGATATGTGTTATGCTAATTAGATTTCCGCGGGGGGGGGGGGGGGGGGGGTGGACATTGACCTTAGGGTGTTAATCAACATTTACCTACATTGGTTCAATTATTTGAATTCCATTTTGTTAATTTCTGTGTTTATGCACATTGCGCAGTTTATCTAGAGCTAAATCAGATCAAGCCCGAACTGTGCGATGTAGTAGGGAGTTGTAGTTTCCAACAGGCCAATATTCTACATAGGTTAGCACAGAAAACGTGGTAATTAACTACAATGACCATAATCCATTACAAGCCTACTTGTCCGGTCTGTGTTTCTTTTATGCCTGCTACGTTGGGTTAGTGTGGGGAGAGAGAGAGAGAGAAGAGACAGAAGAATGCGCCATCAAGAGGAATAGAAAGCAGTTGCTTCGAGAGGGATCTCTACCTGAAAATACAATCTAAGTGATTGATAGTTGGTATTCAGCAGGCATAAAAGTATGCCTTATTTACTTTGAAGAACTACTAAAATAGTGATTTTGGCAGCAGCTCTATAGAGATGAGATGATGACTTGGAATGAAATAATAGTCATCAAATAAAACAAATGTAATATACGCAACAACTGAAATATTTTATTAAAGTAAGGTAATGAGAATCAATTATGGTTAATAAGTGATAATCAGTGATGGGCAGTCACTACCACTATGGGACTTTTATAAATTGTTTTATTCTGTGTTGTTACGGTATTCATCACACATAATGTATAGTGCATTTAATATCAAAAATTATAATCGAAACCGAAATAGAAAACAGTGATTATTTACATTAAAGAATATATATATCCACTGTGTCCTACATAGTGGTTCTCTAACTTGTTTTAAACTTTGATCAATATAATGTACTTTATAATTTCCTTGTGACCCACCTGGTATAAGAATATACAATATTTATGTAAGGAACAAGGCCTGATAGGAACTAGTCACAAGCTAACCCATCAATAACTGAATAATATGGCATTGAAAGTAATAGCAATGTCTCTTTTGTTTCTGCCTTCATAGGTGTTATTATAAGGTACGAGCTCTTCATACGAGGGCCAATGGAATCGCAGAACAACACAAGCCCCGCCCCAGAGCGTAGGGTGTTTGTGAGCAGTGGTTGGCTGGACCCCCGCCTCCCGTCTGGCTCAGCCAATGAGAGCGCTCTGCCCCCTCCCCAGAGCGGTGCCATGGTAACAGACCTGCAGGCCTTCTCCACCTATCAGCTGCGAGTTCTGACTGTCAACATGGCCGGCAGTGTGATATCAGACTGGACTACAGCTCGGACACAGGAGGGGGGTCAGTTACACACACACACACACACACACACACACACACACACACAAACACAAACCGTGACGGAAAAAAGTAGAGAGAGAGTGAGGAGAGCACTAACAGAGAGAGAGAGAGTTCCTCTGGGGAGGCCTCTGGGTGTGTAGTTATAGTAGTTTGTGACATAATAGTTGGTGGAAGAGGGGAGAGAGGGAGAAAAAGAGAGAGGAGAGGGGGAGGGGGGGGGGGGTTCTCATTAAAGCATTATAATTCCAAAGAGATGATATGGCTCATTAGAACTAGACTGTGCCCCCAAACAAAACTCACAGCCCTCTGTCTGACTGTGTAATAGCCATGAATCACATTACACACCCTGAGTATGTGTGTGTTTGTGTGTGTTTGTGTGTGTGTGTGTGTGTGTGTGTGTGTGTGAGATAGTGTTTTTGTGTGTGTGTGTGTGTGTGTGTGTGTGTGTGAGAGTGTGAGAGTGTTTGTGCACTCCTGCGTGCATGCGTGAATCGCATTACACACCTAACAGTAGGTGGCTTCAGAGATAAAGGAGAGAATGGAGAGATAGGAGAGAGGAAGGAGAGATAAGAGGAGAGGTGGGGAGATGATGTGTGAGATAATAGGTGTTTCTAAATGTGTGAGGGTGGTCTGTACTCTACTGTGCTTCATTCAGAGGGCTGTGTGAGTGTTTATGATAAAGGAAGAGCTTTAGAAGTAACTTATCTGTATTTGTGTGTGTGTGTGTGTGTGTGTGCCCGTGTTTATGTGTGTGTGTGTGTGTGTTCCATAGCTCCAGAGTTCGTGGCTCCTCCTGAGGTGTCGGCGGTGTCGTCCTCGTCCCTAAAGGTCGCGTGGAGGTCAGCGCGGGGTCAGGAGGCTAGAGGACAGGTCACTGAATACAGGGTCAACCTGGTCACAGAGCAGAGCACCAACCCATACGCACCACCTGTTATCACACAGGTAACATACACACACACACATTACACAATAAATAGGTACACATGCTTCTCCCTCATTCCTAGATTTCCTGAAAATGTCTTGTCCCTAAATCATCTTAGAAAAATAGATAGACCTTCTAAACACCACTACACCTACATTCCAGTAGAAAAACACATGCAATATCATTGCACAGATAGGAGTGTTCTCATCGGCTCAAACATAGATGTCCCTCCTCAGGTATAGCGACTCTAAAGGTTATGATGTCACACCACCTACAGGGCTAATCCCATCATGCATTGCCCCGTGTCAGCGTATCACCTCTGACTTCCTCCGGCTGGAGGTTTAACGAGCGTTGCTGCTCCTCAACAGTACCTTTATCTAGCTCTTCATTAGGGTGATAGTAGTGTGTTTAGGTACAGGGTGGTTTTCAGGAGGATTGGTATCACTGATATGATGTTTTAATATAGATATGTCTAGTCAGCTTTCCCCCTAGGTAGGACATATCGCCCTGTTCTCGCAGTCTGTGTGTGTGGTGTGTGCTAGAAGATTGTGTTAGCCTGCAGAGCTAAAGCCTAGGCATTAGCTAGGGGAGCGAACAGGTCTCAAGCAAGGTGACACATCACATGTAAATGCCATTTAGCAGACAATTCTTCCCGAAGCAACTTACAGTAGTGAGTGCATACATTTCCGTATGTGTGGGTCCAGCAGGAATCTAACCCACAACCCTGGCGTTGCAAGCACCATGCTCTACCACTTGAGCCATACAGGACCACAAGTGTGTCTAGGGGGCCTACCACTGCTATAACGTGACACTGATCCTCTGTGTGTGTGTGTTTCTTGTCCCAGGTGCTGTATGTAGCCAGTCCATCAGAGCGTGTGTATGTAGCAGAGGGACTAGAGGCCTACAGGAGATACAACTTCACTGTGACTCTGTGTACCACACTGGGCTGTGTGACCAGCCTGCCTGCCTCCGGACGAACACTACCTACAGGTAACACACACAAGCTGAGCACTAACAACTGGTAACTAGAGATAAATATCATATCATTATTTATTTATTTATTTATACCACACTACTCGGAAATACTCCAGTATACTCCATTAATACTGTTATACTTCTGGTTAAACCAGACCACATGTATTGTCCCAGTTATGGAGGACATTTACATATGAAGAGACTATAATGGTATGTGTCTGTCAGGGAACTAACTACCTCTGGATGAGAGAGGGGGATGGAAAGAAAACAGAGAAGGGAGAGGAAAAGGAAAAATAAAGAAATAGAGAGAGAGTGAAGAAGCGAAGAAGAGAGTAAGGGAGAGGGAAGCGAAAAACAAATGGAGAGAGAATGTTCTCATATTTTCTTCCCTCCTTTTCTTCTCATATTTTCTCTCTCTCTCCACCCTGAAATCGCTTAACGACTCTAACCCATCCCTCTTATGTCAGGACCACGCACGCACTCACTCACTCACTCACTCACTCACTCACTCACTCACTCAGTATTTCAGTAGCGACAGTGGTGTAACCAGGGGGGAAATTCATTGTACACGGCAGTAAAAACTATTTACTGTTAATTACAAGGAGAAAAATGTGCCGTAGCGCACGTTCCCTGTTGGTCATGAATCATACACACACACTCTGTCACACACACGTGTGTGCTGGTCACTCTCGTAGATTTATAACCAATATGGAAGTAGGATGAACTAACCGCCTTTAATAACTGAGACACAAATCACTGGGACAAGCTCTAATTGATCAGCTTTGTGTGATGGGCATACACACACGGTGCTGCCGTGCAGTGCTAACATATGGTCTGGGCTGACACACACAACCTGCACACATATTCATCCATATGCTCACACATGTTCACCGTTTGGTGTGTTTCTGTTCCGTTTGTTTCTTTGTTTGTTTTGTTTATGTCTCTAAGATGTGAGAATGTGTTTCTCTCACGTGCAGGAATACAGCATGTTTTAATATATTAATAGATATCAAGTTGTTGACGGTTGTACGGCATATTCCAAAGTTTTGAATTCTCTGTGGTCTTGAAAAATAGTAGTTTCGACTTCTTTCAAATGATTCCAAGGCATTTAAATCTAGAAATCTAAATTATGTGGCATTTTTTGCCACCATTATTGCATGTGTTTTAAACTGTATAGTCACAAAATCACCCCATATTTGTGTTTAGGAATTAACATGTTTATATTTATTGTTCAACAGCCTTAACCCCCTTGAGTCGCACCGGTGCGTCAATCTAAGTAACATAATACAAAATTCCAGATCAAAATCCATCCGCATCTGCAGTGAAAGGTGACAGAGCTAGAGCAGTGTTTGTCAGACCATGAGACATCCCGATAATCGGTCTTCTCACAAAAACGTCTGTAGCTTCCGAATGGAACCCTCTATGGAAAGATGAGACTCTCACTAACACGTTGGTGTTCTGTTTTGCTCTACGACCCCCACAACTGTCATGGGACTCGTCTGAAGGTCACCGGTACCGATAAAAAACCCTGAATGGAAGTATGAAGGTAGTTGTGCCTACCCAAAAGAAGGAAGTATGAAGGTAGTTGTGCCTACCCAAAAGAAGGGGTTAAATATGTGTAAAAAACAAATATATATATATTTCCTGATCTTTCTTATATCTCCTAGATATAGGACAGACACTTCAAAACCTTGTTTCTTATGACTAATTATTTGACTGTCCTTTTTGCCATTTATGAATGTGTTATTCAATGCGTTTCTATGGGATATAGTAGTAAAGACCGAAATATATATTTGATCAAATAATTTTGTCGACATTTATTTTTTTATACCTAAAGGGGTCCTACAATTCTAAATAAAATAGCTAAATGATCCATATTATGACCAACTTAAAACAATTCCATATGTCAGCTTAGAACACCCCCCCCCCCCCAATGGCTTAAACTCTGAAGAATGAATTGTAGTTAGACGGTTCTGCACTAATTGTCTGATCAAAACATGGCCTGAATTGTGGAGAGTGGCTTCCCGTTCACACACACAAACTAACACACACACACACACACACACACACACACACACACACAGACAAACGAACCCAACCAATTGGTTTGGAGCATCCAAGACTGTCTGTGCCATTATCCATGTTGTGATTGTCTTGTGCCAGACCTTAATGTTGATGACAGCCATTTATCCATCCTTTACCCAGGCTTATAGCACTATTTAGACACCCAATCCACATCACTATTACGCAGACACACCATTAGACAGAATAACCATCTGTTCAGACGGAGGAGACGGCATCTGCTTAGACGCTTTTATTTCACTCAAATTATATTAGATTCTCTCAATACACACACCCACCCATAGGAAATGAACGCAGTCGGTCTTAGAGAGGGAGTGTATTGTGGGGGGGTAAACAGTAAGTAGGGGGCCTCAATGGTTATGGCATAGAACATTATTTTGGCATCTCCCAAAGCACTCTGGGATAGGAAGGCAGACAGAGGAGAGGAAAGAGCATGGCTCATTTTCTCCCCCCTCCCCTCTCTCTCTCTCTCTCTCTCTCGTTCTCTCTCTCTCTCTCTCGCTCTTCATCTCTTCTTTACTCCCTCCAACTTTCAGTGGAAACTTTCCGTGTCTCCATTATATAAAGTGTGTTTTGTACATAATTGAGAATTGATATTCAAAGTTGATTTTTTTTCTTATCCATGTTTAAAGGAATTTCACCAGATTACATTTCCTTAAGTAACTCTAAATCTTAGAAAATAAACATTTTTCTGCAATGAAATTAGGAGGAAGAAAGATGTAAGGCTGTGTGCATGCGTGTGTGTGTGAAGTCCACAGCACTCCACCAGAGCAGACTCTTACCACATGGTATTGATCAGGTTGGAATGTGAATCAGTTGCTGATGCTAATGTTTTATGTATCCTACATCCATAAAGACTTGCTCTACAAGCTTAGGCAGCCCCTACGACACACACACACACACACACACACACACGATCCCACACACACACGGCACATTGACGTGAACCCTGCTATGCATATTTCTCTCCTCAAGAAGCCTGGGGATAATTATGCATAAATCAATAGTTGTGGTACTCCAGAGAGGAGTATTTCTGTGGTATTACAGTGCATTTAGACCGAGGTGACCCGAAGGCCCATAAAGGATGTCAGCTAGTGTAAAAACACAAAACACTCCACCGGGCCAGATAATTGTTCCCCAGAAGCGTGTGTGTGTTTCTGTGTGTATATGTGTGTGTGTCCGCCCTGGGAGATCTGTGGTGATTTAGCTGCTTCATTAACATGTTGAAGGCAATATTAACCTTAGTGTTGGACGGTTAACCTTGTTGTCGGAGCGTCATCGAGTGGAGAGGGGGCAGAGAGGAGGACAGGAGGGGAGGCGAGACCAAGTGGCTTTTATCAACCCCTATGTGGCGGCCTCGCGGTAAATACATGACAGCATATTAGCATCGTACAGTAGTCACTCACATATACACACAGGCACGCACACACGCACACACACACACAAATACACACAAAGCCCATTATTCTTTTAAAAATTCTTCAAGCTCTGTAGGGCTGACCTCATTTAGTCGACTGGTCGATTGTTTGGTCGATAGGCTGTTGGTCGACCGAGATTTCTTTAGTCGAGCAGTCACCATTTGTATTTATTTGTCTGTGTGATGAGGTGGTGATGAAGGAGTCAGGCGCAGGAGGGTAAATCACAGAATAACAGGCTTTAATCCGCAAATTACAGGTTTACGCGGAAATGCGTGAAACACACTCCAGGGCACAAAAGAGGCACACTGGAAAATACAAGGCACACGGGAAAAATACTCCCATCGATACACAATACACGAGCTCCACCGAGCTTCACAAACCTTCACAAATAAACAATCACCCACACAGACAAGGAGGCAGAGGGAACACTTATACCATGACTAATGAGGGAATAAGGACCAGGTGTGTGTGATTGAAGACAAGACAAATGGAGTGATGATAAATGGATCGGCAGTAGCTAGTAAGCCGGTGACGCCGAACGCCGATACCAGCCCGAACAAGGAGGGGAGGCAGCCTCTGCGTAAGTCGTGACAGTACCCCACCCCCCTTGACGCGCGGCTCCAGCAGCGCGCCGACCCCGGCCTCTGGAACGGCCAGGAGGACGCGGAGCAGGGCGAGCCGGATGGTGACGGTGGAAATCCCGTAACATGGAGGGATCGAGGATATCCCTCACCGGGACCCAGTACCGTTCCTGCGGATCGTACCCCTCCCACTCCACGAGGTACTGAAGGCACCCCACCTGACGCCTCGAATCCAGGATGGAACGGACAGAGTACGCCGGGGGCCCCCTCGATGTCCAGAGGAGGTGGAGGGACCTCCCACACCTCAGCCTCCTGGAGTGGACCAGCTACCACCGGCCTGAGGAGAGACACATGAAACGAGTGGTTAATACGGTAATCAGGGGGGAGTAATAACCTATAAGTGACCTCGTTGACTCTCATCAGGACTTTGAACGGCCCCACAAACCGCGGGCTCAGCTTCCGGCAGGGCAGGCGGAGGGGCAGATTCCGGGTCAAGAGCCAGACCCGATCCCCCGGTACAAAGACGGGGGCCTCACTGCGGTAGCGGTCAGCGTTGTCCTTCTGACGACGAACGGCGCGTTGGAGGTGAACGTGGGCAGCATCCCACGTCTCCTCCGCGCGCCGCAACCAGTCATCCACCGCAAGAGCCTCGGTCTGGCTCTGGTGCCACGGTGCCAGAACCGGTTGGTAACCTAGAATACACTGGAAAGGCGTTAGGTTAGTGAAGGAGTGGCGGAGAGAGTTCTGGGCATATTCTGCCCATGGCAAGAACACCGACCACTCCCCCGGCCGGTCCTGGCAGTAGGACCGCAGGAACCTACCCACGTCCTGATTTACCCGTTCCACCTGCCCATTACTCTCGGGGTGGAACCCAGAGGTCAGGCTGACCGAGACCCCCAGACGTTCCATGAACGCCTTCCAGACCTTGGACGTGAACTGGGGACCTCGGTCAGACACTATATCCTCTGGTACCCCGTAGTGCCGGAAGACGTGTGTAAACAGGGCCTCCGCAGTTTGCAGAGCCATGGGGAGACCGGGCAGAGGAAGGAGGCGGCAGGCTTTAGAAAAGCGGTACACAACGACCAGGATGGTGGTGTTACCTTGGGAGAGGGGAAGATCAGTTAGAAAATCAACACTTAGGTGAGACCATGGTCGTTGTGGAACTGGTAAAGGTTGTAACTTACCAGCTGGGAGGTGCGTAGGTGCCTTACTCTGGGCGCACACTGAGCAGGAGGAGACATACACCCTCACGTCCTTAGCCAAGGAAGGCCACCAGTATTTTCCGGTCAGGCAGCGCACTGTACGGCCGATACCTGGGTGACCAGAGGAGGGTGACGTGTGTGCCCAGTAGATCAAACGATCACGGATAAGAGCAGGCACGTACTGTAGCCCATCTGGACACTGAGGTGGAGAGGGATCCGTGCGTAATGCCTGCTCTATATCCGCGTCCATCGCCCATACTACCGGCGCCACAATGCAGGAGGCCAGCAGTATGGGAGTGTTGTCGCTGGGCCTCTCCTCTGTGTCATACAGCCGGGACAGCGCATCTGCCTTCACGTTCTTCGTACCCGGAATGTATGATAGAGAGAAATCAAACCGGGTGAAGAATAGGGCCCACCTGGCCTGGCGAGGATTCAGCCTCTTCGCTGCCCGGATGTACTCCAGGTAATGGTGGTTCGTCCAGACGAGGAAAGGGTGTTTTGCCCCCTCGAGCCAATGCCTCCACACGGTCAAGGCTCGGACAACAGCCAACAGCTCCCGATCGCCAACGCCGTAGTTCTGCTCCGCCGGGCTGAGCTTCTTCGAGAAGAACACACAGGGGCGGAGCTTGGGTGGCGTACCCGAGCGTTGAGACAGGACAGCTCCTATCCCAACCTCGGACGCATCCACCTCCACTACGAACGGTAGTGATGAATCGGGGTGGGCCAGTACTGGGGCTGAGGTGAACAGACCCCGCAGTTTGCTGAAGGCCAGGTCAGCCTCAGCAGACCAGCCGAGCCGGGACGGCCCATCCTTCAACAGGGAGGTAATGGGAGCTGCGACCTTGCCAAAGCCCCTTAAACCTCCGATAGCAGTTGGCAAAGCCAAGGAAGTGCTGCACCTCCTTAACCGTGGTTGGAGTCGGCCAATTATGCACGGCTGAAATGCGATCTCCCACCATCTCCACACCTGAGGTGGAAATGCGGTATCCAAGGAAGGAGACGGACTGCAGGAAAAACCTACACTTCTCTGCCTTAGCATCAAGGTCATTTTCCAACAGTCGGGCCAGCACCTTGCTAACCAGGGACACATGCTCGGCGCGCGTAGCGGAATACACCAGGATGTCATCGATGTAGACTACTACACCGTGAATAAGCATGTCCCGAAACACCTTGTTCACAAAGGACTGGAAAACTGATGGAGCATTCATCAAACCATAGGGCATCACCAGGTATTCATAATGCCCCGTGGTTGTGCTGAACGCTGTCTTCCACTCATCTCCCTCTTGGATACGCATCAGGTTGTATGCACTCCTGAGATCTAATTTGGTGAAGAAGCGCGCCCCATGCATTGATTCAATCACTGAAGGAATGAGGGGGAGAGGATAACTAAATCTTATCGTCTCCATGTTCAGTGGTCGATAATCAATGCACGGGCGCAGACCTCCGTCCTTCTTCTTCACAAAGAAGAAACTCGAGGAGGCGGGTGAAGTGGAGGGACGTACAGTGGGGGAAAAAAGTATTTAGTCAGCCACCAATTGTGCAAGTTCTCCCACTTAAAAAGATGAGAGAGGCCTGTAATTTTCATCATATGTACACGTCAACTATGACAGACAAATTGAGAATTTTTTCCCCAGAAAATCACATTGTAGGATTTGTAATGAATTTATTTGCAAATTATGGTGGAAAATAAGTATTTGGTCACCTACAAACAAGCAAGATTTCTGGCTCTCACAGACCTGTAACTTCTTCTTTAAGAGGCTCCTCTGTCCTCCACTCGTTACCTGTATTAATGGCACCTGTTTGAACTTGTTATCAGTATAAAAGACACCTGTCCACAACCTCAAACAGTCACACTCCAAACTCCACTATGGCCAAGACCAAAGAGCTGTCAAAGGACACCCGAAACAAAATTGTAGACCTGCACCAGGCTGGGAAGACTGAATCTGCAATAGGTAAGTAGCTTGGTTTGAAGAAATCAACTGTGGGAGCAATTATTAGGAAATGGAAGACATACAAGACCACTGATAATCTCCCTCGATCTGGGGCTCCACGCAAGATCTCACCCCGTGGGGTCAAAATGATCACAAGAACGGTGAGCAAAAATCCCAGAACCACACGGGGGGACCTAGTGAATGACCTGCAGAGAGCTGGGACCAAAGTAACAAAGCCTACCATCAGTAACACACTACGCCGCCAGGGACTCAAATCCTGCAGTGCCAGACGTGTCCCCCTGCTTAAGCCAGTACATGTCCAGGCCCGTCTGAAGTTTGCTAGAGTGCATTTGGATGATCCAGAAGAGGATTGGGAGAATGTCATATAGTCAGATGAAACCAAAATATAACTTTTTGGTAAAAACTCAACTCGTCGTGTTTGGAGGACAAAGAATGCTGAGTTGCATCCAAAGAACACCATACCTACTGTGAAGCATGGGGGTGGAAACATCATGCTTTGGGGCTGTTTTTCTGCAAAGGGACCAGGACGACTGATCCGTGTAAAGGAAAGAATGAATGGGGCCATGTATCGTGAGATTTTGAGTGAAAACCTCCTTCCATCAGCAAGGGCATTGAAGATGAAACGTGGCTGGGTCTTTCAGCATGACAATGATCCCAAACACACCGCCCGGGCAACGAAGGAGTGGCTTCGTAAGAAGCATTTCAAGGTCCTGGAGTGGCCTAGCCAGTCTCCAGATCTCAACCCCATAGAAAATATTTGGAGGGAGTTGAAAGTCTGTGTTGCCCAGCGACAGCCCCAAAACATCGCTGCTCTAGAGGAGATCTGCATGGAGGAATGGGCCAAAATACCAGCAACAGTGTGTGAAAACCTTGTGAAGACTTACAGAAAACGTTTGACCTGTGTCATTGCCAACAAAGGGTATATAACAAAGTATTGAGAAACTTTTGTTATTGACCAAATACTTATTTTCCACCATAATTTGCAAATAAATTCATTAAAAATCCTACAATGTGATTTTCTGGAAAAAACATTTCTCATTTTGTCTGTCATAGTTGACGTGTACCTATGATGAAAATTACAGGCCTCTCTCATATTTTTAAGTGGGAGAACTTGCACAATTGGTGGCTGACTAAATACTTTTTTCCCCCACTGCATATACCCCTGGCGCAGGGACTCAGTGACATATGTTTCCATAGCCACCGTTTCAGCCTGTGACAGGTGGTATATATGACTCCTGGGAGGTACAGCGTCTACCCGGACGTTTATCGCGCAATCCCCCGCCCGATGAGGTGGTAATTTAGTCGCCTGTGTTTTAGAGAACGCTTGCGCCAGATCGAGGTATTCAGGGGGAATGCGCACGGTGGAGGTACTGTCTGGACTTTCCACCGTGGTTGCACCAACGGAAACACCTAGATACCTACCCTGACACTCTCGCGACCACCCCGTGAGAACCCTCTGCGGCCATGAGAAGGTGGGGTTGTGGAGTGCTAGCCAAGGGATACCTAATACCACAGGGAAAGCAGGAGACTCAATAATGGAAAAAGTAACCTGCTCACAATGAGTCTCCTGGGTAATCATGGTGACTGGTACAGTAACTTCCTTAACCAACCCGGAACCTAATGGTCGACTATCAAGTGCTCTGATGGGGCGTGGAATGGATAGGGGAATCAATGGAATGCCTATACGGTGTGCGAATGCCCTGTCCATAAAGTTCCCAGCTGCACCTGAATCGACTAGCGCCTTACACTGGGGAACTACCATGTGCTCAGGAAAGGAGATGTGTATTTTACAGTGCGCAGCAGAGGGCTCTGAACGAGTGTGGGTGTTCGATACCTAGGGTGATGCGAGAGTGCCCTGCCTCCCGGCCCAAAAGAACGTTGACTATGACGTGTGGTGTATTGTCCCTTCGTGCCACCAGAGTGGCACTGTCGCTGTCCTCCGCTCTCTCGGCCGGCGGCTCCACCCAGCTCCATCGGCTCGGGATCCGAGTCGTCCAGGGTGGAAACGGGCAGACCCCTACCAGGACGTCCTCTTGCTGCCAGCAGGTTGTCCAAACGAATGGCCATGTCCACCAGTTTGTTGAAGGACAACATGGTGTCTCGGCAGGCTAGCTCCCATCGGACGTCCTCCCACAGATGGCAATGGAAATGGTCGATCAGGGCCCGCTCGTTCCACCCGGACCCCGCTGCCAGCGTCCGAAACTCCAATGCGAAGTCCTGCGCAGTCCTCGTCCCCTGCCTCAGGTGGACCAGCCACTCGCCCGCCTCTCGACCCTCGGGTGGGTGATCGAAGACCGCCCGGAAGAGGCGAGCAAACTCCCCGTAGTTCTCCAACGCGTTGGCCCACTCCAGGGCTTTCCCCGAGAGGCAGGAGACGAGGGCGGACACCTTCTCCCGCTCCGATGGAACCGGTCGGATGCTGGAGAAGTAGAGCTCCAGTTGGAGAAGGAATCCTTGGCACAGCGCCGCTGTCCCGTCGAACTCCCCTGGTCGGGATATCTGGATCCCTCCGGGTGCTGGGGTGTAGGTGGCGGGATCCGGTTGACCAGCTGGTCTCGACGGATCGGGCTCTCTCCTCTCCAGGCGTTGGACGACCTGAAGAACCCGACCCATCGCTTCACCCAAGCTGGTTAGCATAGTTGAATGCTCCTGGACCTGTTCCACGACTCCAGGCATGTGCGTCTCTCCCGCTGACTCCATAGCGGGTGGGTGATTCTGTGATGAGGTGGTGATGAAGGAGTCAGGCGCAGGACGGTAATTCACAGAATAACAGGCTTTAATCCGCAAAATACAGGTTTACGCGGAAATGCGTCAAACACACTCCAGGGCACAAAACAGGCACACTGGAAAATACAAGGCACACGGGAAAAATACTCCCGTCGATACACAATACACGAGCTCCACCGAGCTTCACTAAACTCCACAAACAAACAATCACCCACACAGACAAGGAAGCAGAGGGAACACTTATACCATGACTAATGAGGGAATAAGGACCAGGTGTGTGTGATTGAAGACAAGACAAATGCAGTGATTATAAATGGATCGGCAGTAGCTAGTAAGCCGGTGACGCTGAACGCCGAAACCTGCCCGAACAAGGAGGGGAGGCAGCCTCGGCGGAAGTCGTGACAGTCTGATTCGCGCATGTCTGAGTGGACTTATCCATGGTGGAGGCCACGGGGATGGCACAGTCCATCACTAGACACGTGATACTGAAATTGTATATGGTTATATTATGTAAATAAAATGGTGCAACACTAATACATCTTATATTATTTTATAACAAATGTGCTTTCTCCCGTGCTGGATACGGTCGCTGTCCGTGGTTCAGAAATATAATCTTCAGTGCGCCGTAAAACTGGTGCCTTTCCCTATGTTGCTATGTGCATAATAAAAGTTTGAGAACAATGTGTAGGAGGCAGCAGCTGCAGAGATAAGGAAACAGCCCTTGCCTGAAAATTGAGCAGAGAGGAAACCCCAACTTAATTAGGTCTATAATCAATAGCCTAACTGTTAAATGTGCCTGGCTTTATAAATCATCCATATATACAGTGCATTCGGAAAGTATTCAGACACCTTGACTTTTTTTCCACATTTTGTTACGTTACAGCCTTATTCTAAAATTGATTTTAAAAAAAAATCCCTTATCAATCTACACACAATACCCCATAATGACAAAGCAAAAACAGGTTTTTAGAAATGTTTGCAAGTTTATACAAAAAAATAAAAAATAAATATTACAGCCTTGAGTCTTCTTGGGTATAACGCTACAAGCTTGGCACACCCGCGACGCTCCCCATCCAACCTGACAGAGCTTGAGAGGATCTGCAGAGAAGAATGGGAGAAACTCCCCAAATACAGATGTGCCAAGCTTGTAGCTTCACAGCCAATGCACTCTGTAGCTGTTTTAAAATCACCAATGGCCTCATGGTGACATCCCTGAGCAGTTTCATTCCTGTCCTGCAGCTCAGTTCAGAAGGACGACTGTATCTTTGTTGTGTCATCCACAGCATAATTATTAACTTGACCATGCTTAAAGAGATATTAATTGTCTGATTTGTTATTGTTACCCATCAATAACTGCCATTCTTTATGAGGCTTTCAAAAAGCTGGTCTTTGTAGTTTAATCTGTGCTTGAAATTCAATACTTGGCTTGTCTAATGAAAAGGGGTTCATACTTTTGCAACAACTGTATTTAATGTTTTTTTTAGATTAGTTGTATTATTATTTTTTTTTACTTTGACATTATGGAGTATTTTGTGTAGATAATAATAATAGATCAATGTGTCATGACTCCCTCCGAAGCTTCCTCATCTGCTTGTTCGGGCAGGCTTCGGCATTCGTCGTCACCGGCCTTCTAGCCACTGCCGCTTCTCATCTCATCATTCCATTTGTTTTGTCTTGTTTTTCACACACACCTGGTACATGTCCCCTCATCAGTCTCTGTATAAGTATTCCCTCTGCTCCCCCATGTCTTTGTGTGTTATTGTTCCATGTGGAGGTGTCACTAGCTCGTGTTGAGCATTATGTTACTTTTATCGCCGGGATATTCACCTGTGTGTTTTGTTTTCCCAGTACGCATTGAAGTCGCATTGTATTTGGTTGCTGTATTGGCCTAATAAACCCTATTCTATGATTCACACCTCCTGCGCCTGGCTCCATCCTACTCACCTTGTTACACAATGAGCCCCAAAAAAAGCACAATTAAATTAATTTAAATCCCACTTTAACACAACAAAATGTGAAAAGATCCAAGGAGGGTGAATAATTATGATAAATAAAGGGAGAACTCACTGAAGATGCTTTAATGCAACCAGCCACTGAACCAAATGCTGGAGACACTGTGGTACTTGCAGATTCTATAGTAAAGAAAAAACACATAACATATCACTACCACCTCCTCTCTCCAGCGTATGTTCTGAATCAAGAAATAAAGGGTAAAATAAAAGAAATGTTCCACTGAGACTTCACAAATATCCTATTAAATGAGAGGGAATAATTTTTTTATGATATCAGAATTTCCATTATATAGACTCTATCGTTATTGATTGCCTGTAATTTATGGTGCCTGGACTGAGATGGGCTGGGAGACAAGACGTCCACCTCCCATTTACCAGCTTTATTAGGCCTTGCGTGTGTGTGTGTGCATCCTTGCGTGTGTGTGTGGGTGCGTGCGTGCGTGAAGGTGTTACTCCTGGGTAATTTACTCCTCTAGCTCATACGTGGGACCATCTAAACCACAGCACATGCATGGCGCTGGGATGGCTGTTAATGCACAGCTACCTTTTATATCCCTCCATCTCTCTACTCGTTTAGCTATTTTATCGGTTTAACCTGTTATCAGACTAGCAGACTCTCTCTGAAATGGATAATGGCTGTAAGGGAGTCTTTGTCTAAGAGACAGCTGAAACAGCTGAACAACACACCCATTTAAGAAAATGTTTAATTCTGCATAGATCTACAAATGAAAGTACTTAAAAGCGTACATGCACCCTCCTCTTGTAGCAGGCTTTGTACAAGGTAGTTACCTTTCTTCTCCTCCACTTTAACCATTATCTCTTTACTCTCTCTCCCTTCCCTCTCCTCTCTAGCTCCAGCAGGTCTCTCTCCCCCCAGGTTGAGGCCAGTGCATGGGACACTGATGGAGGTGACCTGGGACCCCCCCTCTCAGCCCCACGGACCCCCACCCCTCTACCAGGTCTGTCTGTCCGTCTTTCTGCCAGATACTTTCAGAACCGACTACAGAGGGACATCATTGTTTAAATTCCTTTTAAAACATATTTGTACATACATATATGTTGTGATACTTCCACTTTGTGTCTCGTCTTGTCTCGTCTTGCTGTTATAGAGCCTATGTAATCATAGAGTAACTTCTACTGTTACCTTTGAACCTCAACTCCATCAGGTGGAGCGAACCGACCTCTCTCTCTCTGACCCCCGTGACCCCGTCGTTAGGGGGGCTAGGTTTCCCGGCAACAGTTACTACCGGTTCCCCAGTGACACACTACCGGTCAACAGCGACTTCACAGGTACGTGGCGACTGTAGACACACACACATACACACACACATACACACAGAGTAATATTTGGTTTATCTCCACCTTTGTGTAAGAGCACAGCTAAATTAATAGTTTGTACATTATAAAACACATACAAATACATAAAGCTTATAATTTGTTTATTGTTGTTCTGTATATGTTCAGACTGAAACAGTATTTCTTTGGTAGAGGCCCAGCTAAGTGAATGACTTCCACACAGACAGAGGACAATTACAACAGTGTTTACTCAAATAATTGGAGAACTGAGCTCCAAATCAAAACATGTTCTGCTTCATCTGCAAACCCAACCAAAACATCCCTAGTCGGCCATTTGTGGAAATTATATTATATATGTTTTAATTGGCTCTTATGCTAATCAAATAGAATCGCTAACAAAGCATCCGGTTGATTCACCCAACAATGTTAGGGGTGGGGTAATGAAAGCCTTAATTTACCATTGTTAACTTGTTTTCTCTTTTCTTGTTTGAGGGATTTGTAATATATTGTTTTTACTTAGATTTTGTCCTCAAATGCCCAAATCCTTACTCACGGTCAAACCTGGCACATTGGCCACCTCTCACTCTGGCATCACTGTGGTGAATGGCCTTAGCAGACTGTGTGTGTGCGTACATGCGTGTGTGTGTGTGTGTGTGTGTGTCTCCAGCACAGTGCTCACTATTAGACCTCACGTTCAGCATGTCTCTCCCCTCCTAGTTTTACACGTCCAGTAAACTATCAGAGAAATCTGTCTATATTTGTATGAATAGACCACCAGTTAATCCCTAGTCCGTCTGCAGTGTGGGACATTATCCAGCCTATGTATCATAAAGTAAAGTAAACTAATGGTAGAACCTGCTGACCTAGCCTGCTATGGAGACGCACGGCCATCTGCCCTTAACTCTATTAACATCTAGCAGCTATTTCCCTTTTCTCCTTAAATTATGACGCTGGATATATCTTTATAAATCAGGACCAGGCTTCAATCCTGCTGCCGCTAATTGATCAATGGCCACAGTCAGAAAAGGAGTCTTGTCCTTGGGCCCCACACCATTACACACACACGCACACGCGCGCGCACACACACACACACACACACACACACACACACACACACACACACACACACACACACACACACACACACACACCCTAATGAAGGAGGCAGAGGTACAAACCAGAAGAATCACCTCACACACTCCCCGATTAGCTCTGTTTGGGATTGCTTTCCCCACACAGCCATCACTTCCTTGAGCTCAGTGTACACTAGGACCTTGTGTGTATGTGTGTGTCTGTGTGTGTGTGTGTTTTTTGTTTTATTGTAAGGACAAAAGTCTCTACAGAAAATAATATACTATCCATTATGCAATATATTGAAAATTGATTCTAGACGATCTTGTCAAGGTGTATGGAATGGCAGCCTTAAAACAGTCGTAAGCGTTTTTTACTGGCTATGATAAAAGACTTCAGATGTAGATAGATAGAGGGTAATGGATCAAATCATTGGCATAAACTGGATGTATTCACTATCATCTACGCGTTTTCGCCATAACCATACCTTTACACAATCAATACTAACCTCATACCCTACATCCAATTATATCTGCAGAGGGACTCCAACACCAAACAAATCAAAGAAAAAACTGATTAGAAATGACGGTGGAACTCATCAATGCTAACCTGCAGCCTGATGGGCTTTCTGTCTCAAATCACTCATCATCTTCTCTCTCCATCAACATAATGCACTATTTTAGAATATTAATAACGTGATGTTTTCATGTTTCCATAATTTGTTCATTTAGTTTATGTATTCTTGCGTTTTCAGGGAACATGGAGTCGAGTGGATGTATGCCACTTGTCTTTGAGAGGTCAATGTGCTTTATGCTAAATCTGGGCTCCAATCAAGGAGGCTTTTTCACTATGAAATCAATGCCTGAGAGATGAATAACTCTGAGTGCAGGGTTCCATAATGGATTCCTCCATTTAGAGACATTCTTTATACATCAAAAAAACTAGACCTATCCCTTTTGTATGAATATGAATGAATCTGTTTTCAGATTGGAATCTGTTTTTTAACCAGACAAATCCCGACGTTTTGAACTGTACTGAAGTCAATTAAATCAAAAACGGTAAATAATAAACAAAAAAGAGAAAGGAATACTTTATCCTGACTCTACACACTCTATCGTAGCGCGCGGAAGAAATGTTAAATGATACAAATTATTTTCCTTAATTCATTTGATTGATTGCGGTGCAGTGTCGGCACGTTGGCAAATTGGAGGGAAAACTTTACAGACATCATTAGTTTTTCTCCATTTAAATATTAATCAGGAGAGGCTGGGCTCTTTAGCTCTGTCATTTGTATATTTAATGGGCTGCTGTAGAATCTATGGCGGTAATTAGCACTAGCCGCACTCTCATTAATACGACTGGGCTGATTAATGCTAGCGCCACGCTAACATGACTGGAGTGATCCGCGGGATGTTCTGACTAGATTACACCAGGCAGACCCTGTTTGTTTGGCATCATGACAAATAGAATAGTGCTCAACAAAAGACCAGGGAAAAAAGGATTCTGCTAAGACAATATGTTTGTTTTGTGTATGAGGCATTGGAAAGGGTTTGAATGTAGGATTGTGTTGCAGATTGTGGCAAGTGCTTTTTAATCTCTCACTGTTCTCTGATTATAATACACTGTACATGTAATAGATACCAGTTGTGATATATATAAATCCTTTTTAAAACAATCTCCACATTAGTCAGTCCTACAGTGGGGAAAAAAAGTATTTAGTCAGCCACCAATTGTGCAAGTTCTCCCACTTAAAAAGATGAGAGAGGCCTGTAATTTTCATCATAGGTACACGTCAACTATGACAGACAAATTTAGATTTTTTTTCTCCAGAAAATCACATTGTAGGATTTTTAATTAATTTATTTGCAAATTATGGTGGAAAATAAGTATTTGGTCACCTACAAACAAGCAAGATTTCTGGCTCTCACAGACCTGTAACTTCTTCTTTAAGAGGCTCCTCTGTCCTCCACTCGTTACCTGTATTAATGGCACCTGTTTGAACTTGTTATCAGTATAAAAGACACCTGTCCACAACCTCAAACAGTCACACTCCAAACTCCACTATGGCCAAGGCCAAAGAGCTGTCAAAGGACACCAGAAACAAAATTGTAGACCTGCACCAGACTGGGAAGACTGAATCTGCAATAGGTAAGCAGCTTGGTTTGAAGAAATCAACTGTGGGAGCAATTATTAGGAAATGGAAGACATACAAGACCACTGATAATCTCCCTCGATCTGGGGCTCCACGCAAGATCTCACCCCGTGGGGTCAAAATGATCACAAGAACGGTGAACCACACGGGGGGACCTAGTGAATGACCTGCAGAGAGCTGGGACCAAAGTAACAAAGCCTACCATCAGTAACACACTACGCCGCCAGGGACTCAAATCCTGCAGTGCCAGACATGTCCCCCTGCTTAAGCCAGTACATGTCCAGGCCCGTCTGAAGTTTGCTAGAGTGCATTTGGATGATCCAGAAGAGGATTGGGAGAATGTCATATGGTCAGATGAAACCAAAATATAACTTTTTGGTAAAAACTCAACTCGTCGTGTTTGGAGGACAAAGAATGATGAGTTGCATCCAAAGAACACCATACCTACTGTGAAGCATGGGGGTGGAAACATCATGCTTTGGGGCTGTTTTTCTGTAAAGGGACCAGGACGACTGATCCGTGTAAAGGAAAGAATGAATGGGGCCATGTATCGTGAGATTTTGAGTGAAAACCTCTTTCCATCAGCAAGGGCATTGAAGATGAAACGTGGCTGGGTCTTTCAGCATGACAATGATCCCAAAGACACCGCCCGGACAACGAAGGACTGGCTTCGTAAGAAGCATTTCAAGGTCCTGGAGTGGCCTAGCCAGTCTCCAGATCTCAACCCCATAGAAAATCTTTGGAGGGAGTTGAAAGTCGTTGTTGCCCAGCGACAGCCCCAAAACATCACTGCTCTAGAGGAGATCTGCATGGAGGAATGGGCCAAAATACCAGCAACAGTGTGTGAAAACCTTGTGAAGACTTACAGAAAACGTTTGACCTGTGTCATTGCCAACAAAGGGTATATAACAAAGTATTGAGAAACTTTTGTTATTGACCAAATACTTATTTTCCACCATAATTTGCAAATAAATTCATAAAAAATCCTACAATGTGATTTTCTGGATTTTTTCTCTCTCATTTTGTCTGTCATAGTTGACGTGTACCTATGATGAAAATTACAGGCCTCTCTCATCTTTTTAAGTGGGAGAACTTGCACAATTGGTGGCTGACTAAATACTTTTTTCCCCACTGTATATCCATACAACTTACATCTCGGAATGTTGAGTCTACAACATTACAACAGGCATGTCTGCCTTAGAGCATGTGCGTGCGTTGGTGCCTGCCTGTCTGTCTGTCTGTCTGTGTGTGTGAGTGTGTTTGTGCCTGCCTGTGTGTGTTGTGTGTACTTTGCATGATGAACTGTACACACATATAAACTGTACATGACTGTTATGTGGATTATTTATCAAACTATTCTGTGTCTCTGTGCGTCTCCCAAAAGGTTGTAAGTCTTTTGGGATTTAAGTAACGGACAGAGTCCCGATCTGCATAGTCAGAGATCTTTATTCATTGAGAATTCTGCCATCACAATTTCAGAGTCCATCTTTTATACTCATACATCATACAAAAAATCCCTCCCCTCTGTAGGCAGGCTGTAGTTTTCCACTCTAAAACTGCTCTCCTGACCATCAGTTCACACACACACACACATATACACACATGCATACACACATACATACACACACACACACATGCATACACACACATATACATACACACTTTCTTATCATAGCCTACTCCCTGTATTCCTCAGTTATCGCCGTTCTCACAATATTCTGCACCAAGTTCCATAACAGTTTCTCTCTTCCCTAAATTGGGAGGCCTCTTTATCTTGGTTTCTCAGTTGTCTGTAGACAGTTCTCCTTGTCCTTTGTCTGGCCTAACTCTTACTCACATTGCTGAATTAGTAGCTCAATGTCATAGTCTTTACTGGTCCTACACTCACACATTCTAACACATTCCACACAGTTTCAGGGTGTAATAATTAGTCATTAATAATTAATCTATCAATCCACCCTTTGACTAAATATTACACACATACAAAATATATGTTGTTATAGAAATTAATCACACACATTGAAGCATATAAGTTGGTTTGCATATAAAAACATAAAAAATTGTCTCATTCAATACAGGTTCATCAGGGTTACCCCATGATTAAAAGTGTAACGTTACTTTTTAGCAATGGTAACTAGTACATAATACTTAAAACGAGACTTTAATACACAAAAGATCATTACAATAACTTTTAAACTAGAGATTTCTAGTTCTAGGAAAACATCCAGTCTCAAACTATCTGAATCGTCGTCTCAAACTATCTGAATCGTGGGTCATATTCTTCATTCCTTAGATCGGAGTCCGGGATTGGGCCGTATCTCACCATCTGCTGTGATACTGCTCCAACGCCTTGCTCACCAATCCTCGGACACAGGGAATAAGACAACATCCACAAAGAACAAGCATACCCATAGACGCGATTGCCGCGCCTAAAATAGTTACAACAATAGTTTTCCATTTACCAAACATTTTATCAAACCAACGAGTCATTGATGTATTCACCCCCCAGTTCTCAGCCCATTCTTTACTTTATGCAGTGAGACCTGCCAGTGCTCTAGTTACTGTACCATCTGGGGCTATGCTGTTGGGGATAAATATACAACAATGACCTCCCACCATCTTGCAAATCCACCCTTCTCTGCTAAAAGCATTTCGAGAACCAAACTATTCTGCAGGTCATGAGTGAGGTGGCGGATAGTTGGCCTGAGATTCTCTTCACTGCATCTCCTGTCTAATTAACGAACCGTTGTAGATGTAATTAATCCAGTCAACATTTTTATCAATTGTAACCCACCAGAAAAACGTTGTTGTAAACCCTTCTCCAATTTGATCTGTGATTCGCATTACTTTGGTGTCTATAACATTGATAATCTCCGGAGTTCATGGTGAATTGGGGTGCCTTAGTATTATCCTTTTTAAGAGTGGTTATTTTAATATCAGAACAATTAGGTGAGGTTTGGTTTGATCCCAAATCTATCACACAAGAGAACATGGTCTGAGGCATAGGTGCAGTTACAAGGGTTGGCCTACCTGTTGAACAGGCATAACAATTAGTTTGACCCAACACCCTAGCTGTGTAGTTCATCCACCTTACCCAAAAGTTCTCATTTGAAATTCCTTCTACTTCTCCTTGGTTCATTTCCTGCAAGAGGAAATATTCTACCCTTGGTGGTTTAGTGCTATTTAGGATTCCTTCTGAGGGCCTTCCAAGGGGTATTAGACTAGTTTTTTGGTACCTCTGGTGATAACATTAGATCTACCTACTGTTCTGTCTCGGGGGTGGAAGATTCATTTCTCTCCTGAAAAATGAACCTCAAACATATATCTGCCCCGAAATCATCAACACATGTACACGCCATCTTCTTACCAAAGCCCCCAAATCCTCCTATCTCTTCATGGGAGAAGTCAAATGGTATCTTGAATCCCCCATCTTGTCCTAAACTGACTTTAACTATTAAAATAATCATTCCCCCAATAGTCTTTCTTGGTTTCAGTATTTCTGACCTGGATTAATCCATAATATGGTTAACATGATGATGCAGCTCAGAGTCCCCCAAAATCCCCAAAACCGCCATCCCAATCCTGTCCCTGACTCACCTGCCTGGTACTTCCCCATACCCACACCTCTATAAACACCCCACAGTGATGAAAGGTCGGGGTAGGGTTTCTTCGTTAACAGCGTTTACCCCCAAACCCTAATGGTCAGTTCTTCTCTTTAACTCTGTGTGTGTTCAACAGTGTTGGTATGTGGGCCTACCTTTTTGCAGTGGGTAACGTGGACCCAAGTGGCTCTCTCAGCTATTCTTATAGCGAAGGCAGTTACCAATAGGACTTGGTATGGTCCCTCCCAGCGTGACTGCTTTCTATCCCTTTTCCTCAACGATTGGATCCACACCCAGTCTCCAGGTTATATATTATGAATCACCTTCTCCTTTAATTCTCCTGTAGGACACAAATTCTTAGACATACGGTTAATGAACAATTTTCCCATGTGTTCTGCTAGTGTATTCTCTAGTTCTATGTCTGCCTGTCTGGTCCTGCCAACTGTGGCATTCTGTAAGGTCTTCCAAACACTTTCTCAAAGGGGGATAACCCATCTTTATCTGGGGTTACTCTAATTTTCTTCCCTTCACTCCGTGATAACTCTATAAAATCAATTTCCAATTGCTGGAAGGGGTACTTAGCCGGAGGATACTCACCCTGAGGTGCCCTTTGTCTGCCCTGGTGATTATTTTGAGCACAGATAACACATCTTGAACAAAAGTTTTATTTTAATTTTTTATAATTAGTAATCCTGTATGCAACAAAGTGTTGTCTAATCTGCTCTACCATCCATCCCTCCTCTTGACACATGTCACTGCCCATGTGTCAATATTACCACCTACCTTAACAATCACTTAGGTAATATTGGTAATTTATCATACAATTGCCATCCCTTATTTATTTTTGAGACTGTCCCTTGCTTCTTTATTGCTCCTATCTTTCTGATCTCATTACTAAATAAATGATCTAGGTAATAGCTGTTTCGCATTAGATTGTGCCTTCCTCTGATTACTGCAGCTCATTGCATTAATTTAGTTTCAAATACCAACTTGTTGTTTATTAAAGCATAATAAAAATTAAATTTAAATGACAACATTTGATAATACCTCAACTTACTTCTATCCCGTAAAAGTAATCCAAGATTAGTACAATTGACTAGCAACAGGTATCCCTCATTCAGGGAAAGCTCTCTCTCTCTTCTGTTATTTATGGTTCAAATCATATATATTATTACCAAATTATCCTCCTCTCATGCCTTTGGAATTTACCAGTGTGGATGATTAATTAACACCAGAAAGTCAAAACAAAGTTCAGAGGCAATTTGAAATTATTCAACGAACTGTTCCATCCCATAGTATACTAAACATTACCATAATTCTAAATATTTCATAAATGTTACTTATCCCAAGTGTTCATTAAGTCCTCATGACATTTATTCTCATAAGAAATCATATATCCTAACTCAATTAAACTGCTCCCCCTATCACTGGGCAACATTCCAATGAGATAAGCGAATCTCTTTCTTCTGGAAGAGAAATTATTCATTTTGTTAACCTTCAATTACCATCAGTAATCTAAAGATGGTAAGTACACACAAAACATGATACAGATATCCCCAGTCCTAACTCATCAATAATCGTTTGTATCAATCTAAGTCCTCATAACTAATCCATAAAACCACTCAAAATTCATTGAGTATACTATGATTATGTTTAATTGATTACCCTTCAGATCATATCCTCTTTAAATCTCACAATGATTATTGAACCCCTAAATCTGCTATCAACACCATAGGAAAATCTGTCTCCCCTTCTATTGTTCCTGTCGCCCCTGTAAATGTCATATTTCATTCATTAGCCAATACAATCACATACTCTGTGTAAGTAAGACATTATATTTTATCCCAGGCATCCCCTTAACATAATGCTATAGGAGACTTCCATCAATCCTGGAAGACACTATATAATACCACGTTTCATTAAGTTCACTACACCTTCTAATATAAACCTATAACCCCTTTCTATTAATTTAATAATTGCAACCTGTTGCATTGATGTTTTTAAAATATAAAGCTATTGTTTAATAACTTCATACTTATAACCAATGTTTACAACTCTTTTACCCGCGAACTAGAACCATAATTTTTTTTTTCTCAATTCAAATAATTGTCCCAACTCTATAGCAATTTTCAGTTCGCTATTCAATTTCTTTAACTGTTCTCTCTGATTAGGCCCTAATTAATAAAACAAATACTTGCTATCGTTGATAAGCATACATTTATTTTTATTCCTATCATTTGAACTATGTACTGTCTCTAACCCCTCCCCCCCCCTCCCTGCTCCTTCCTACACAATGGGGGAAGCGCGGGGACCTGCCCTAATCATCTTCCTTCTTACGAAATCATGTCATTAGTACTTGTAACCACAACCCATTACTACTTAAAAACATATTTTCATAGACATAACTAGAATATTTATCTACTTAAGCTATCTAATTCAACCTTTCACATTTCTCAATCCACCTAGTAATCTAGGTCCATAGCCCCAATGTGAAAGCTTTACCCACTGTCCCTACCTAGGTTCAAACCAGGGACCCTCTACATACATTGCCTGTCACTCCACAAAATCCGCGATCCTTTCAAGGCACGCCAAACAACCACGCTCTGTATACTTATAAGGTATCAGGCTGGTTGTCTTCTCCTGCTCTGGGGTTTGGCAGGGCTATTAAGGGATAGGATTGCTCCATCTTACCCTTACATTGCATTTGTTTAATCATGGATTCCAATTTAATTACATCAAGTATTTCTCGTCCCCAGTAAATTCTGGGACCTCTTGTGAGGATTTGCCCCCCATGGTTGGTACTGTTAAAAATCCCTTAGCCACCTCTTCTATATAACAAGTCAATATAACAAGTAATTCAAAACAGCTTCACACCACAACACCTGGAATCACCCCTCCCTGTATAGGTATTCTTGACTAGTCTCCCAGAATTATCTCCTACTCTACGGAGGAATTTATCCCCACAATGAAATCTTGACAATTCCTGACAGTCTCATACAACAGGAAGGGGTTCTCCCACTTCTCTATACAACCACCTGGAAGTTTATTTTGGTAATGGCCTATTACCTTGAATCGTTACGGACCCACCAACCTTAAATTGTCTACAACCTTAAATCGGCTACCGGCTACAACCTTAAATCGGCTACCGGCTACAACCTTAAATCGGCTACCGGCTACAACCTTAAAATTGGCTACAACCTTAAATCGTCTACCGGCTACAACCTTAAATCGGCTACCGGCTACAACCTTAAATGGGCTACCTTAAAATGGCTACGCATTGATCAATTTGCTACTTTAAATTATGACGTTACCCTCAGTCAATATTTTAGCAAGTTCTCAAATCAATTTCACCAAGTAATGAATAAAGACTACTGACCTTATCCTTGCAGCCGAGATTCAATGTAGGTTTGGATTCCGTCACCGTCTCTGTCATTAATCAGGTGTCCTCTGGCCTGTCTTAACCCTTAATGTCAAAGGGCAGGACTTTCTATTTACGAATGTATCATTCGCCCGTCAACGGTTTTCAGAGTTACCTGGAATGACAGAGACAGGTATTGGATTCCGAGCTCGAAGGACCAAGCTGTTATGTGAATTATTTATCAAACTATTCTGTGTCTCTGTGCGTCTCCCAAAAGGTTGTAAGTCTTTTGGGATTTAAGTAACGGACAGAGTCCCGATCTGCATAGTCAGAGATCTTTATTCATTGAGAATTCTGCCATCACAATTTCAGAGTCCATCTGTTATACTCATACGTCATACAAAAAATCCCTCCCCTCTGTAGGCGGGCTGTAGTTTTCCACTCTAAAACTGCTCTCCTGACCATCAGTTCACACACACACACACATATACACACATGCATACACACATACATACACACACACACACACATGCATACACACACACATACATACACACTTTCTTATCATAGCCTACTCCCTGTATTCCTCAGTTATCGCCGTTCTCACAATATTCTGCACCATGTTCCATAACAGTTTCTCTCCTCCCTAAATTGGGAGGCCTCTTTATCTTGGTTTCTCAGTTGTCTGTAGACAGTTCTCCTTGTCCTTTGTCTGGCCTAACTCTTACTCACATTGCTGAATAGTAGCTCAATGTCATAGTCTTTACTGGTCCTACACTCACACATTCTAACACATTCCACACAGTTTCAGGGTGTAATAATTAGTCATGAATAATTAATCTATCAATGACTCTACTCAGATCTCTTAAGAGTGTCAAGTTAGGAACAGTGTCCGGTTGCATAAAACCCCTTAAGTAAAACCGGACACAGGTCTCACGGGGGCCTCACACCTCAGGGTGTCCCAGCTAGAGAGTGGTCAGCTGCCTCCGTCACTGAGTGGTCAAGCAAGTTTCTCTGGTGTCCTAGGGCAGTCTCTCTCTCTCTCTCTCTCTCTGGGCTATCCCAGCTGGACACTCCTAAGAGCCCCTGGTACAGCACGTCACTGAGTGGCCAGAACAGTCTGCTGACTGAGTGGTCCTGCATGTCTCTACGGTCTGGTCGATCCTACCTGAGAGTGAATGGACAGTATGGTCTCCCCTGGGGTCTCCCTATCGCTGAGGTACTCTAGCTGGGGTCTCCACAGAGCCCCCTGGTCCTGCCTACAGATAGCTGAGTAGTCAGCCAAGTCTCTATGGTGTCTCCCACGGGGGTCTCTCTTCCCTCTCTGGCTGTCCTGGAGGATGGATGGATGAACTGGGCTGAATGACCATGTGAAATGTGTTGTACCTGAAGTAGCGAACTGTCATCAGAAAGAGCTGAGCACCACTGGGAGAGAGGAGAGACTGCTGAGCACACAGCTTTCATAAACATCTATGAACAAACAGGCATGCAAACCGCAAACAGCCAACAGCTAACAGCCAACTTACATCTATAGCTTCTAAAATAAAGCTGTGCCATTATTACTAATATCCATCAATACCTTGAATAAATGCATACACACACGCGTGTAAACACAAACAACAGTATCAACAGCCTTACATTACTCAAAACAACAACCGTACAAGAGTCTACATCTCAACTGCAGTCACACCAACTCACAGCATTGCTTGTTTCAGTAAATGGCATTTCATTGCTCCAGTCTGTTTGTGTGGGTTGTGACTAACAACAACAGCTATTTCTGTTGAAGGAGGATTTCCTTCAAGTAAATGTTGATGTTTGCATGTCTGCTCCAAGGACAGTAAGTCTCCATGAGTCCATATGAGTGTCTGTCTAAGACATGTCTATGTCCCTACGGCCAGTGTCTTCAGTAGTGGTAGAAGGCCTATTCCCCTGTGGACTGCTCTACCTACATTAGGGTTAACATAGGCTAAGGTAGCCCTTTCCTGCAGTCAATTACCAAAAGCACAATCTATGGCCTCATGGGTGGAATATTATTAATATTTTTCATAATTAGTAAAGATTTTTTTTTTAATTAAACAACGAAAATCCGGTGTTTCTATGTCAAATGGTTTTGTTATATTTCAGTCTTCTGTGATGTATATAAAGTGTAATATTATGATGCAAACTCAAAATTGAATACATTTCAACTCTATATCTGACATAGTACAGGTGTCTTTTTTTTTTAAAGCCCAAAACCATGTGTGTGAGGTGTATATGTTTGTTTCGAAGTAGATTTGTTTAAGACTACCAAGAATCCCTCTGTGTGACCCTGATTTAGCCCACTGCAGTAAAAAGGTTTTTAAGTCAGAGAGAGATGGAGAGAGAGAGAGGGTATTCTCAGATGGACTACACTAGTGTCACCAGGTTAAAACAGGCTAAGTTAGCATCACCTATCTGTCATGTACTGTATCGTCTTCCTCAAGGCTCTGATGTGTCCATCTAACAAGACTACAAGGGTGTACAGTAGCTAGAGTATGTGGTCAAGTTGCTCTAAAACTGAGAAAGTAAAAGGAGGTAGTCAAACACTATCGCTCTGATGTAATGCTCTTATACTGAGACTACATCATTTCTGCTCTTAATGTCAGAGAAAGATTGAGAGAGAGAGGCGATTGAGAGATGTAGAGGTGGAGAGAGAGATGTTTTTACTACGTTTAAAAAAATACCTTTAATGGCCAATTTAAGGCACAAACTTTACATCATTGTAATTGACGTAAAAAGTAAAAACCAAGCCCCCCTCTTCGTCCACTGTACATAAAACCCCCTGATGCCCAACACCTCAGCCGAGCCCGCACCAGCCTCACCAGCATAGCTCTATATAGTAGCCCCAGCAACATAGCTCTATATAGTAGCCCCAGCAGCATAGCTCTATATAGTAGCCCCAGCAGCATAGCTCTGTATAGTAGCCCCAGCAGCATAGCTCTATATAGTAGCCCCAGCAACATAGCTCTGTATAGTAGCCTCACCAGCATAGCTCTATATAGTAGCCCCAGCAGCATAGCTCTGTATAGTAGCCCCAGCAGCATAGCTCTGTATAGCAGCCCCAGCAACATAGCTCTATATAGTAGCCCCAGCAACATAGCTCTGTATAGTAGCCCCAGCAACATAGCTCTATGTAGTAGCCCCAGCAGCATAGCTCTGTATAGTAGCCCCAGCAGCATAGCTCTATATAGTAGCCCCAGCAACATAGCTCTATATAGTAGCCCCAGCAGCATAGCTCTATATAGTAGCCCCAGCAGCATAGCTCTGTATAGCAGCCCCAGCAACATAGCTCTATATAGTAGCCCCAGCAACATAGCTCTGTATAGTAGCCCCAGCAACATAGCTCTGTATAGTAGCCCCAGCAGCATAGCTCTGTATAGTATCCCCAGCAACATAGCCCTATGTAGTAGCCCCAGCAGCATAGCTCTGTATAGTAGCCCCAGCAACATAGCTCTGTATAGTAGCCCCAGCAGCATAGCTCTATATAGTAGCCCCAGCAACATAGCTCTATATAGTAGCCCCAGCAGCATAGCTCTATATAGTAGCCCCAGCAGCATAGCTCTGTATAGCAGCCCCAGCAACATAGCTCTATATAGTAGCCCCAGCAACATAGCTCTGTATAGTAGCCCCAGCAACATAGCTCTGTATAGTAGCCCCAGCAGCATAGCTCTGTATAGTAGCCCCAGCAACATAGCTCTATGTAGTAGCCCCAGCAGCATAGCTCTGTATAGTAGCCCCAGCAACATAGCTCTGTATAGTAACCCCAGCAACATAGCTCTGTATAGTAGCCCCAGCAACATAGCTCTAGGGTCCGTACAACCCACCCCTGCATCTGATGCTTCCTGTTTTCCATACTGCCATCTTCGCCTGCACCAACAAGTAAGTAGCTAAACAGTCCCTCTGCCTGTTCACTACCCTGAACCTAGGCCCTCCAACGTATAGGTCTAGTGTCAGCCCCAAGCCTAGCCCTGTACGCCACCCACCCAGGACAGAAAACTGCCCTGCCAGTCAGGAACAAATACAAAACAAATGTCCTCCTCCCAACAAAAAAACCACCACACGATCCGTGAATAATCCTTCACTGTAGATCAGCAGTACTCTTCTCTATGGAGGCTTATACAGGGAGAGAGAGAGAGAGAGAGAGAGAGAGAGAGAGAGAGAGAGAGAGAGAGTGGGGTAACTTTACATCACATATCTGTCATGGCCCCTCTCCTGTCCCTAATGATAAGGTCAGAGATGTGGATGACACGCGTGTTTACTGGAATGTAGCTTCATGTACATGTGATATACAGTATTTTTATTTGTTTCAATTCAGCACTTTATGGTTACTGCATGCTGACCTCTTTTAATATAAGATAAGATAGTACTTTATTAATTGATAGTACTTTATTCATGTATAGTACTTTATTCATTTAAAGTACTTTATTATTCTGTTAGTCTTTAGATCCACTGGGATTTCAGAAGTTTCTGAATCCATCACATTGTGTTTAACGTCATGACTCGTAATCGGTCTCCCAATTCCTCTGTAATTCCCACACTTATGACTTTCCCAAAGAGGCCGAGCTCAGAATTCTGAGGGTGTTACCTCGATCCCTCTATCCTTCTATCCCTGTATCCCTCTATCTCTCTATCCCTGTATCCGAGTTTGGGATCTAAAGCAGGGATAAAGGGATGGAGACGGAGGGAAGGAGAGAGATAGATAGAGTTGTCTTCCGGGAGTCTCCTGTCAGGTTAGAGGGAGTTAGACGTGCCTTAGAGAGCTCCTGTTCTACCTCCCCAGATTAACTACAGATTATCAGATTAACACACAGAGACCAGTCAAAGATTAGACCAGAGGAGATGTGTTTAGCCTGAGCATCCAGTGCTCCCCTGGAGTCCTAATGGAGACATTGGATTGAACACACACACACACACACACACACACAAATGCAGGCACAGGCACACATTAACACACACACGTGCGCATACACACGCACACACATACACACACACACACTCACACACACACACACACTCAAATGGAGACATGAATACACAGCTGGGGGCTTCAAAGCATGATGTTTTATCCTGACTTGAGGATGTACATGGGGGCTCAGGGGAAGTGGGTTTAGGAGACATACACATACATGCATTACACACACACACATAGGTGGATTGTGGCGGGATGTAGAGAGGAGTGTGTGAGGAGTCCACTGGGACACACTCTAAACCCTTCGACAGAGGCACAGATCACCTTTTATCTCCTAATGTAGGTTTTCACACGCTCTAATGTATACATCTCTTCTTCTCCTCCTTTCTTCCTCTCTCTTCCCCTCTCCCCCAGGTCTCCGGTTGAGTTTCAGAACGCGAGCGTCAGACGGCCTGCTCCTCTGTGCTGTGTCTCCTGGAAACCAAGAGGAGTACCTGGCTCTGCAGATCCACAATGGACGCCCCTACTTCCTGTTTGACCCACAGGTAATAAACTACAAATATGTCCATCTTTCCTGTTTCACCCATAGGTAACAAACTACAAACATGTCCGTCCTTCCGGTTTGACCCACAGGCAAACTACAAACATGGCCGTTGCAGATTAAAGTACCCTCAACCTTCACATTTCAGATGTTTCTTCTAGGTGTGATACTATAGAATAGATAGCCAGTATATTATTTGTGTATCAAAAAATATGTATATCCCAATAACTGTTGTCTGATACTAGATGGTTTAGTATGAGGGAAAAAACTGATTACTGAGGAAAGTAAAGAGATTTCCAGTCTGATTTCCAGGTTTCCAGTTGAGTCACTGATGATTTTCAAATTCCTGTGACTTATTAAATCCGCGTTGTGTTCCATGGGGGGAACATTATGACTTCTTCATCTGATAAATCCTATTGGTGGGGGGAACATTATGAATTCTTCATCTGATAAATCCTATCGTTGGGGGGAACATTATGACTTCTTCATCTGATAAATCCTATCGTTGGGGGGAACATTATGACTTCTTCATCTGATAAATCCAATCGTTGGGGGAAACATTATGACTTCTTCATCTGATAAATCCTATCGTTGGGGGGAACATTATGACTTCTTCATCTGATAAATCCAATCGTTGTTGGGAACATTATGACTTCTTCATCTGATAAATCCAATCGTTGGGGGGAACATTATGACTTCTTCATCTGATAAATCCAATCGTTGGGGGGAACATTATGACTTCTTCATCTGATAAATCCAATCGTTGGGGGGAACATTATGACTTCTTCATCTGATAAATCAAATCGTTGGGGGGAACATTATGACTTCTTCATCTGATAAATCCAATCGTTGGGGGGAACATTATGACTTCTTCATCTGATAAATCCAATCGTTGGGGGGAACATTATGACTTCATCTGATAAATCCTATCGTTGGGGGGAACATTATGACTTCTTCATCTGATAAATCCAATCGTTGGGGGGAACATTATGACTTCTTCATCTGATAAATCCAATCGTTGGGGGGAACATTATGACTTCTTCATCTGATAAATCCAATCGTTGGGGGGAACATTATAACTTCTTCAACTGATAAATCGTATCGGCAACCTCCTCTTTTTTTCTTCATTCAAGAGAAACATTCAAAGTGTGTCAGCCTCCAATTAACTCCTTCCCTGCAGTCACGGCACATGCATACCAATCCCTAGCTAATTAGGCTACAGCCACACACACGCATACACACACACTCTCGACTCAATTGCTCTTATGATGAAAGCGATGATGGCAGACGATTTCACGCGAGTGTCCGTCAGACCACCAACTGTCTTTCCTCCCCAATAACCACCCTCACACACACACACACACACACACGCTCGCACACACACACACTCAATAAGGACCTCTTCCTCCAGCTCCGCAGCAGCATTCCCAAACACATTTAGTTAGGCTAGTTTGGTAATTAACACTAGGAGTGGTGTCGCAGTCGATTAATGTCCCCTGATAGCTCCCCCATTAGTTCCCCCATTAGCCAATTCAACAGGCCTAATGGGATTACCACCACGGGGGACCTAATTTGGCGTGACACAGGAAACTGGTATGCTCCCCCCACCACCACCACACACACACACTTTCTAATGATGGAATGAATGAGCATTTTATGAAACACAGTCTCATAGAGGGATGTTTAGCTACTGTAGTGTTAGAGCTATCACTAATCATGCCTCTCCTCTCCTAACACTGGTTAGGGAGCACTGGGTATCTGTGTGGAATATGACACACACACCCCCCGCCCCCAGCCATACAGTAGCTATATATGATTTAGGCCGGGATTGTTGACAAATGAAAAGGTAATTTATGTTTGAGTGTGTTTACTTAAAATAACATTCTACGCATTGCAATGCACTTGATGACAATGTGCCTTTGATTGAATCCCGGCCTTGCTCTTAACTGAATGTTGTAGCAAGTATGTTTTTAACAGAAGTCCACAATAGGGATAGGCATGTACATTCACATTATTTTACTCGAATAATGTAATGAAAAATCGAATCTATTTTTAGAACACAAGGCCCGCACTGTAAAAAAAATATGTGCGCATTTATCAAAATGCCAACAGTGCGCAACAATGTCTAATTTATCATAACTATTACAGAAATCAAATCCTAATTGCTAAATTGCCCCATATATATTCAGTCAATAAAAAAAACAAGTGTCACTTAAGATGAATTTATTGAAACCGAAATATCAACTGGTTATATTATATCATGGAACACAATCTTCTTGTAGAAGCCTATGGCTGTGCAATGGCATGTCCTTGTTTTGTTAATTTAGCAGACAATGCGCTCTTATTTCCCGAACCCTTATCACAGTCAAGACACACCTATTTTATAGTAAAAAAAACATGATGTAATATAACAGAATAAAATAAAAAATATTTTTCCAAATGTTTTTTTGTTGCCATTGTGAAGTGATGCGCATCTCCAGTCTGGAACAGTTATTCTGAGTAATCATTTGAAACAGGGCTCAATTTGGTGAGTTGAAAGAAGAAGAAAAGATGTAGGGGTACAAACCAAAATCTGTCTTCTTTTCGATATAGACGTTCAATTTAGTTTATTCTGCCTGTTGTTTGGATTAACAATTCCTCATTGCATGGTGATGAATTACGGCCACGACATCTGTTTGGTGAGTAGGCCTTGGCTTAATGATTCTGATGAAAATACGCTCTATTGTCTTTATCAAACTAATGTTTTTGCATATTTTCAGTGTGGAACCTGTCTATGTTTAGGGGGGTTATAGCCTAGGCTAACCAATTCTAAATGGCACTAGCAGTTCGTTAAGTAGCCTTAAGCGGAAAATATACTGGACGCAATTATTCCAAAACTCCAGTTCGTTGTTGGAACACATATTTCCCTACTACAATCAAGAAGTCCATTTGGAATTTATGATAAAACTGTCATTATTTAGCAAGGAATGTAGCTTGTGTATCCCATCAGTTAGATACGTTTTTATAGGCATTTTTTTCAAGTATGCCTAACAGGAACATGTTCGCACTCAGCACTCAGCACGCGTGTGTAGAGGGAGCAGTCGGAACACAATTTAGTGAGTGACACGGAGGGGAAAGGGAATTTAGGGAGAAGAACTGTGTGATGTTTGGCTTGGTTAATTTTTTTTTGTGCCCCTTAAATACAAATGGAACACTAGAGTTAAAGCAAATGAACGTTGTCTTCAAGACAAAACATTTTCGAGACACATTTTCACTTGCCTGTTCGGGCAGCCATAATGCACATTCCACCAGATAGTTTTACAGTATTTGGAGAGAAAAAAACTCTCTGCTTAAAGATAAATTTTAGACGTCCGTTCGAGTACTTGATTACACATGCCCATCCCTAGTACACAAGATCAAGCTTTTCCGGTCAATGTTCAGTAAAAGTCTAGGGTGCCAATGAGGCATGCGTTTTAAGTATGTAACATATGTAAACGAAACAATATGTCATTAGAATCTGGGTCAACATGACAAGATAATGATCTGACTAATGTTGTTATTAATACATGTAAATAACACACACCCACACACACACAGTAAATATACTCTGGCATGTGCAACGAGCGTTTGACAGCATTCTCTGTGTCAGTGTGATAAAGGTGCTAAGCAGGGAAGATCCACAAACAGCATGTATACAATATAGCCTCAAAGAAAAACCTGCACACTGCTCTTGCCAGTATGACTTAAGATGATTAAACACATCGGCCTCTGTGGTCAGTGACAGTATAGCCTAACACAAAGACACAGAGAAGGGTTCTAGTTGAGTCAGTTAGGAGGTCCTTTTTATGCTTCCTGATAGTGAGAGAGAATGAATAAATAAATACATGAATAATGGGAAAGTGACCGTGTGTGTGTGTGTGCATGCGGTCATGTGTGTATTTGTTTGTGTGTGGTAACCCACCCTAACAAAGTAAATTCCCTGTGTTCTCTATACGGTAAGAGATTGGGTTCAACCCCCCAAGGTTGCCAGGGCTGACTCCCCTAATGGGAGCCTTATGTGTGGGGCAGCACTTTGGATAAGTGCTCTTTATCTGGCAACCGGAAGTGGGCATAGCTATCTCCATCAGCTTTCACTCCCAAATACACTTTATTAAAGAGAGAGGGGGCGGTGGGGCACACGCACACACACACATACACACCTAACCCCTTTCTCTATTATTCCAGAGAAGGCAGAGTTGGATTCATCGGTTCTAGAAGGAGTGTTTAGTAGTGTTGCACGGTATAACAAAACTACTTTTTATAGTTTCGGTACTAACATTTTTGTTACTTCTGTCAAATGTGTCTCACGTCATATACAGATTGAGAGGATCGAGTCTGTGTAGTAATTTGTCTGAATCTAAACTAGCCAGATTACTTGTGCTTGTGCATGCAGCTGACACAGCGCAAGCCACTTTTGAGAAGCAAGTGAGAGGAGAGAGAAAAATGCAGACAGCATGGCTTCTTCTTCTTCTTCTTTTCCAACTAAAACATCATACCTCAACGCCCGCAGCTTGTTGACAAAAACTGTCTGCAGAAGCAAACTGTGGGAATACTTTGATTACAGAGCAGATGATGAGGACCAGCCCACCGAAACAACTAAGCAAAATGTGTTCCAAAGCAGTGCAAGGGAGGTTTAGTTCCAAAACGACATAAAAAACAATTTTACATATGACATTTGCATTGCAATGTTGTCGTTATTCTACTAAATTTGAATTGTTTTTGAGTGACAATGACATGAACATATATTCAGCATGACATTCATGTGAGCATTATAATATCATTACACAACACAAAAGTCATGTGTAATGCACTCATAACTTGACAGCAATATACACTACCGTTCAAAAATGTGTCACTTAGAAATGTCCTTGTTTTCCATGAAAACATACATGAAATGAGTTTGAATAGGACATATAGCAAAATGAATAGGACATGTAGACATTGACAAGGTTAGAAATAACGATTTTTAATTGAAATAATAATTGTGTCCTTCAAACTTTGCTTTCGTGAAAGAATCCTCCATTTGCAGCAATTACAGCCTTGCAGACCTTTGGCATTCAAGTTGTCAATTTGTTGAGGTAATCTGAAGAGATTTCACCCCATGCTTCCTGAAGCACCTCCCACAAATTGGATTGGCTTGATGGGCACTTCTTACTTACCATACGGTCAAGCTGCTCCCACAACAGTGTCACGCCCTGACGTATAGAACTCTTGTTAGTTGAGTCAGGGTTTGGAAGTTCTATGTTATTATTTCTATGTTTACGATCTAGGTATTGTATTTCTATGTTTGGCCGGGTGTGATTCCCAATCAGAGACATCTGTCGCTCGTTGTCTCTGATTGGGGATCATACTTAAGTAGTCTGTTTGCCTACCTTAGTTGTGGGATCTTGTTCCGTGTTTAGGCTTGTATGTGTATAGCCTGAGGACTTCACGTTACGTTTTTTATTGTTTTGTTGTATGTTTATTTGAGTTAAATAAACATGTTCGCATACCACGCTGCACCTTGGTCTGATCCGTCTCTCAACGATCATGACAGAAGATCCCACCAAACGAGGACCAAGCAGTGTGCCCAGGAGCAGCAGACATCCTGGACACAGGTGGGGAAGAGTTTTTGGACATGGGAGGAGATTTTGGCAGGTAAAGGACCCTGGGCGAAGGAGGAGGCCCAGGCAGGAGAGGAACACAGAAGGCGCCGGCCGAGGAGGAAGCCCGAGAGACAGCCCCAATAAAAAATGTTTGGGGGGGCTAAAAGGGCGGTCGGGGATCGATAGAGAAGAGCCCTGACCACTGCACTCGTGGGGGCTCAAGGAGGAGTCCTCACTGGAGGAGGACTGGGCATGGAGAGTAAAAGACTGGTACAGTTGGAGATCTCTAACGACAGTTCCCCGTCCGGTACACCTCGTGCCTGCGTCTCGCACCAAGCTAGTGGTGCGTGTTCACAGTCCGGTACGGCCCGTGCCTGCTCCTCGCACCAGACCAGTGGTGCGTGTTCCCAGTCCGGTACGGCCCGTGCCTGCTCCTCGCTCCAAACCAGTGGTGCGTGTCGCCAGCCCGGTACGCCCCGTACCTGCTCCCCGCACCAGGCCAGTGGTGCGTGTTCCCAGTCCGGTACGGCCCGTGCCTGCTCCTCGCACCAGACCAGTGATGCGCGTCCCCAGTCCGTCCCGGTCCGTTCCTGCTCCTCGCACCAGACCTGTGGTGCGTGTCTCCAGTCCAGTACGGCCCGTCCCTGCTCCTCGCACCAATCCAGTGGTGCGTGTCGCCAGCCCGGTATGCCCCGTACCTGCTCCCTGTGCGTGTTCCCAGTCCAGTACGGCCCGTCCCTGCTCCTCGCACCAAACCAGTGGTGCGTGTCTCCAGCCCGGTACGCCCTGTACCTGCTCCCCGCACCAGGCCAGTGGTGCGTGTCTCCAGTCCGGCCCGGCCCGTGCCTGCACCTTGCACCAAGCCAGTGGTGCATGTTCCCAGTCCGGTACGGCCCGTGCCTGCTCCTCGCACCAGACCAGTGGTGCGCGTCCCCAGTCCGGCCTGGCCCGTTCCTGCTCCTCGCACCAGACCTGTGGTGCGTGTCTCCAGTCCGGCCCAGCCCGTTCCTGCTCCTCGCACCAAGCCAGTAGTGTGTGTTCCCAGTCCAGTACGGCCCGTCCCTGCTCCTCGCACCAAACCAGTGGTGCGTGTCGCCAGCCCGGTACGCCCCATACCTGCTCCCCGCACCAAGCCAGGGGTGCGTGTTCCCAGTCCAGTACGGCCCGTCCCTGCTCCTCGCACCAAACCAGTGGTGCGTGTCGCCAGCCCGGTACGCCCCATTCCTGCTCCCCGCACCAAGCCAGTGGTGCGTGTTCCCAATCCAGTACGGCCCGTCCCTGCTCCTCGCACCAAACCAGTGGTGCGTGTTGCCAGCCCGGTATGCCCCGTACCTAGTCCCCGCACTATGCCAGTGGTGCGTGTCTCCAGTCCGGCTCGGCCCGTGCCTGCACCTCGCACCAAGCCAGTGGTGCGTGTTCCCAGTCCGGTACGGCCCGTGCCTGCTCCTCGCATCAGACCAGTGGTGCGCGTCCCCAGTCCGGCCCGGCCCCCTCCTGCTCCTCGCACCAGACCAGTGGTGCGTGTTCCCAGTCCGGCCCGGCCCGTTCCTGCTCCTCGCACCAAGCCAGTGGTGCGTGTTCCCAGTCCGGCACGGCCCGTGCCCGTTCCACCGGTGCCTGGTCCAACACCGGTCAGCTGCTCCACTCCTGGGTCAGAGCAGTCCGCTCCATCGGTGCCCAGTCCAGCTCCGGTTAGCGGATCCACTCTGGAGCCAGAGCAGTCTGCTCCATCGGTGCCCGGTCCAGCTCCGGTCAGCGGTTCCACTCCGGGGTCAGAGCAGTCCGCTCCACCGGTGACCAGTCCAGCTCCGGTCAGCGGATCCATTCCGGAGCCAGAGCAGTCCGCTCCACCGGTGCCCAGTCCAGCTCCGGTCAGCGGGTCCACTCCGGAGCCAGAGCAGTCCGCTCCACTTGGGACCAGTTCAGCTCCGGTCAGCGGCTCCACTTCAGACCCAGAAGTCAGCCCCTCTCCAGGGTCGGGGCCTCCCACACCAGGGTCCAGACAGGGCTTGGTGCATCGCGGGAGGATTGCCGATCCAGGTCCAGACGTCAGCCCCTCTCCAGGTTCGGGGTCTCCCACACCAGGGTCCAGACAGGGCTTGGTGCATCGTGGGGGGATTGCCGATCCAGGCCCAGACGTCAGCCCCTCTCCAGGTTCGGGGTCTCCCACACCAGGGCCCAGACAGGGCTTGGTGCATCGTGGGAGGAAGGAGAGGAGAAGCATCGCGCTGAGGTCCAGATCAGACCAGGGGCGCAACGGAGAGGCTGAGAGGAAGAGGTCGTCACGCCCGGAGCCGGATCCGCCTCCGAGGCTGAATGCCCACCCGGACCCTACCCTGTTATGTCAGGTTTGTGCGGTCGGAGTCCACACCTTTGGTGTGGAAGTTCTATGTTATTATTTCTATGTTTACGATCTAGGTATTGTATTTCTATGTTTGGCCGGGTGTGATTCCCAATCAGAGACAGCTGTCGCTCATTGTCTCTGATTGGGGATCATACTTAAGTAGCCTGTTTGCCTACCTTAGTTGTGGGATCTTGTTCCGTGTTTAGGCTTGTATGTGTATAGCCTGAGGACTTCATGTTACATTGTTTATTGTTTTGTTGTATGTTTATTTGAGTTAAATAAACATGTTCGCATACCACGCTGCACCTTGGTCTGACCCGTCTCTCAACGATCGTGACAAACAGCTCAATAGGGTTGAGATCCGGTGACTGTGCTGGCCACTCCATTATAGACAAAATACCAGCTGACTGCTTCTTCCCTAAATAGTTATTGGAGCTGTGCTTTGGGTCATTGTCCTGTTGTAGGAGAACATTGGCTCCAATCAAGCACCGTCCACAGGGTATGGCATGGTGTTGCAAAATGGAGTGATAGCCTTCCTTCTTCAAGATCCCTTTTACCCTGTACAAATCTCCCACTTTACCACCACCAAAGCACCCCCAGACCATCACATTGCCTCCACCATGCTTGACAGATGGCATCAAGCACTCCTCCAGCATCTTTTCATTTGGTCTGCGTCTCACAAATGTTCTTCTTTGTGATCCGAACACCTCAAACTTTGATTCGTCTGTCCATAACACTTTTTTTCCAATCTTCCTCTGTCCAGTGTCTGTGTTCTTTTGCCCATCTTAATCTTTTATTTTTATTGGCCAGTCTGAGATATGGCTTTTTCTTTGCAACTCTGCCTAGAAGGTCAGCATCCCGGAGTCGCCTCTTCATTGTTGACGTTGAGACTGGTGTTTTGCGGGTACTATTTAATGAAGCTGCCAGTTGAGGACCTGTGAGGCATCTGTTTCTCAAACTAGACACTAATGTATTTGTCCTCTTGCTAAGTTGTGCACCGGGGCCTCCCACTCCTCTTTCTATTCTGGTTAGAGCCAGTTTGCACTGTTCTGTGAAGGGAGTAGTACACAGCGTTGTATGAGATCTTCAGTTTCTTGGCAATTTCTCACATGGAATAGCCTTCATTTCTCAGATCAAGAATAGACTGACGAGTTTCAGAAGAAAATGATTTGCTTCTGGCCATTTTGAGCCTGTAATCGAAACCACAATTGTTGATGCTCCAGATACTCAACTAGTCTCAAGAAGGCCAGTTTTATTGCTTCTTTAATCAGCACAACAGCTTTCAGCTCTGCTAGCATAATTGCAAAAGGGTTTTCTAATGATCAATTAGCCTTTTAAAATGATAAACTTGGATTAGCAAACACAACGTGCCATTGGAACACAAGACTGATGGTTGCTGATAATCGGCCTCTGTACGCCTATGTAGATATTCCATAAAAAATCAGCTGTTTCCAGCTACAATAGCAATTTACAACATTAACAATGTCTACACTGTATTTCTGATCAATTTGATGTTATTTTAATGGACAAAAAAATTGCTTTTCTTTCGAAAACAAGGACATTTCTAAGTGACCCCAAACTTTTGAACGGTAGTGTATTTCAACTACATCGCGTTTGTCTGGGCTTGCTAGCAGTAGCCACTAGCCAGCCAGCAGCCATGGGCGGAGCATTGCACCCTGGGAAGTGAAATGCACTCTGGGAATCATAGTATGCTGTGTAAAATCCATTGTATTTCTATGCCGTGTAAACTATTGCAATATAGAATCTTTAGAAATTAGCTTCAAAGTGTTTTTATGACGTTTTGGACCTAAACTATTTGTTTAATACATACAATTATACTGAACAAAAATATAAACCCAACATGCAACAATTTCAAAGATTTTACTGAGTTACAGTTCATGCAAGGAAATCAGTCAATTCAAATACATTTATTAGGCCCTAATCTATGGATTTCACATGATTGGGCAGGGTCGCAGCCATGGGTGCCACCCACTGGGGAGCCAGGCCCAGCCAATCAGAATTAGTTTTTCTCCACAAAAGGGCTTTATTACTGACAGAAATACAGCAGGTGAAGAAGCCAGATGTGGAGGTCCTGGGCTGGCGTGGTTACACATGATCTGTGGTTGTGAGGCCAGTTGGATGTACTGCCAAATTCTCTAAAACGACGTTGGAGGCGGCTTATGGTAGAGAAATGAACATTTAATTATATGGCAACAGCTTTGGTGGACATTCCAGCAGTCAGCATGCCAATTGCACGGTTCCTCAAAACCTGAGACATCTGTGGCATTATGTTGTGTGACAAAACTGCACATTTTAGAGTGGCCTTTTATTGTCCCCAGTACAAGGTTCACCTGTCTAATGATCATGCTGTTTAATCAGCTTCTTGATATGCCACACCTGTCAGGTGGATGGATTATCTTGGCAAAGGAGAAATGCTCACTAACAGGGATGTAAACATTTGAGAAAAAAACGCTTTTTGTGCGTATGGTATATATATGGAATCTTATATTTCAGCTCATGAAACATGGGATCAACACTTTACATGTTGCGTTTAAATTTTTGTTCAGTATATTTAGCTGTAATTAGTAATTAATCATAGGTCTAATTCATGTAATTTGACCCAATATTATGACCATAGATGAGCAAATTAACCCTGATACAGTATGTATCAAATAACATTTTAAAGCAGTGTATATGTAATTGTAAAATAATTTTGGCTGCTCTGAGTATGGTTTTGCATGAGGAAAATTGAAGTTGTTCTTCTGTTATTTAATGCAGTGTTTTATTTTTGAATATCGAATATCATTTTGGTATTGAGTATTGTTTCGGTATGGAGTGTCATGATACTAAACCTTGTATCGGTATCAAAGTAAAACATCTGGTATCGTTATAATAATAGTGTTTAGTGTATAAAGGCCATACACACTCACAGACACACACACACACACACACACACACACACACACACACACACACACACACACACACACGGTTTGGCCCTATAGGTAATGAAATTGAGCCCTAGACCCAGCCAAGCAGCCCAGCAGATGGACAGAGAGACTGAAGAGGCTTTTTGGGAGTATGACAGAATTGACCCCTCTGATCTCACAGGACCTTAATGAAACCTCCTGAATGGAGGGAGGGAAGGAGGGAGGGACAGAAGGAAAGAGAGTGAAAGGAGGGATGGATAAAGAGAGATATTAGAAAAGACACAGGACAGATTTTGACAGTGTAAAATATCAACTCTAGTATTAGAGTGTATTATTCCCATTAGTTGAAGCAGCATACATACAAAACATGAAAACTGTATATGCCCAGCAATACAATCGCATTATCTGACACGGTCCCAACTGGTTTAGAAAGAGCTGAGTTTCTGAAGTTATACAATCTGGTATGACAACAACACAGCTTCAATATGCCTCACCCAGAGAGAGAGAGGCTTTTCCATGCCAATACTAGTCATTACAGTATTAATTGTATTAATATATTATTATCCTTATCATTATTATTGCTTTAACAGTCTAGTAGGCCTATATTCCTGTCTTATTTGGTCATCCTTGCTATATGTTTGCTTTGACAATGTAAGTTTTTTACTTTCCATGTCAATAAAGTATATTGAATTGAATAGAAAATTGAGAGAAGGAGACAGAGGGAGGAGACGGAGAAACAGACAGAGAGACAGAGGGAGGAGACGGAGAGACAGACAGAGACAGAGGGAGGAGACAGAGAGACAGACAGAGACAGAGGGAGGGAGGAGACAGACAGAGAGACAGAGGGAGGAGACGGAGAGACAGACAGAGACAGAGGGAGGAGACGGAGAGACAGACAGAGAGAGAGGGAGGGAGGAGACAGACAGAGAGACAGAGGGAGGAGACGGAGAGACAGACAAAGACAGAGGGAGGAGACGGAGAGACAGACAGAGAGAGAGGGAGGGAGGAGATAGACAGAGAGACAGAGGGAGGAGACGGAGAGACAGACAGAGACAGAGGGAGGAGACGGAGAGACAGACAGAGAGACAGAGGGAGGAGACGGAGAGACAGACAGAGACAGAGGGAGGGAGGAGACAGACAGAGAGACAGAGGGAGGAGACGGAGAGACAGACAGAGACAGAGGGAGGAGACGGAGAGAGAGAGCGGGGGAGAGGGAGAGAGGGTGAGACAGAGAGACAGACAGAGAGACAGAGGGAGGGGACGGAGAGAGAGAGTGGGAGACAGAGGGAGGAGACAGAGGGAGGAGACATCGAGACAGACAGAGAGACAGAGGGAGGGGACGGAGAGAGAGAGTGGGAGACAGAGGGAGGAGACAGAGGGAGGAGACATCGAGACAGACAGAGAGACAGAGGGAGGGGACGGAGAGAGAGAGTGGGAGACAGAGGGAGGAGACATCGAGACAGACAGAGAGGCAGAGGGAGGGGACGGGGTGAGAGACAGCGGGAGGAGACAGAGAGACAGAGAGAGGGGACGGAGAGAGAGAGAGGGGGAGACAGAGGGAGGAGACAGAGAGACAGACAGAGAGACAGAGGGAGGGGAGGGAGAGAGAGAGAGGGCGACAGAGAGACAGAGGGAGGGGACGGAGAGAGAGAGGGAGACAGTGGGAGGAGACAGAGAGTCAGAGGGAGGGGACGGAGAGAGAGAGGGAGACAGAGGGAGGAGACAGAGAGACAGAGGGAGGGGACGGAGAGAGAGAGGGAGACAGAGGAAGGAGACAGAGAGATAGAGGTAGGGGACGGAGAGAGAGAGGGGGAGACAGAGGGAGGAGACAGAGACACAGAGGGAGGGGACAGAGAGAGAGAGAGGGGGAGACAGATGG
>NC_140005.1:14819197-14985535 GCF_964263955.1 Coregonus lavaretus
TATCTTGCTGTAGGATGAACCCCTGACCAACTAGACGTACACCAGAGGGTATTGCGTGCCGCTGCAAAATGCTGTGGTAGCCGTTTTACTTGTTCCCTGAAAAATGCCTTTTTTATAACTCTGAAATGTACATTATTTTTCCGTTTTTGGTAGGTAACCACTTTTATTTTTTTTTACCTCTGGCAGTTTACCGCATACCTTTATACCATTTCAGGTTATTCACTGGACTTGAACTGCTTAAATTTCAATAAAAACTAGAAAAATGGGGGTGTTCTAAAACTTTTGACTGGTAGTGTACAGTGGGGAAAAAAATTATTTTGTCAGCCACCAATTGTGCAAGTTCTCCCACTTAAAAAGATGAGAGAGGCCTGTAATTTTCATCATAGGTACAATGGTGCAATGCCTGTTGAATTGATGTGTGTGTGCAGTAATTGATGTGTATGTGTGTGTGCGTTTTTGTGTGCATACATGTGTGGCGCAGTGGTCTAAGGCACTGCGCATCACAGTACTAGCTGTGCCGCTAGAGATCCTGGTTCGAATCCAGGCTCTGTCGTAGCCGGCCGCGACCGGGAGACCCATGGGGCGGCGCACAATTGGTCCAGGGTAGGGGAGGGAATGGCCGGCAGGGATGTAGCTCAGTTGGTAGAGCATGGCGTTTGCAACACCAGGCTTGTGGGTTCAATTCCCACGTGGGGCCAGTATGAAAAAAGATATACAGTGGGGGAAAAAGTATTTAGTCAGCCACCAATTGTGCAAGTTCTCCCACTTAAAAATATGAGAGAGGCCTGTAATTTTCATCATAGGTACACGTCAACTATGACAGACAAAATGAGCAAAAAAAATCCAGAAAATCACATTGTAGGATTTTTTATGAATTTATTTGCAAATTATGGTGGAAAATAAGTATTTGGTCAATAACAAAAGTTTCTCAATACTTTGTTATATACCCTTTGTTGGCAATGACACAGGTCAAACGTTTTCTGTAAGTCTTCACAAGGTTTTCACACACTGTTGCTGGTATTTTGGCCCATTCCTCCATGCAGATCTCCTCTAGAGCAGTGATGTTTTGGGGCTGTCGCTGGGCAACACAGACTTTCAACTCCCTCCAAAGATTTTCTATGGGGTTGAGATCTGGAGACTGGCTAGGCCACTCCAGGACCTTGAAATGCTTCTTACGAAGCCACTCCTTCGTTGCCCGGGCGGTGTGTTTGGGATCATTGTCATGCTGAAAGACCCAGCCACGTTTCATCTTCAATGCCCTTGCTGATGGAAGGAGGTTTTCATTCAAAATCTCACGATACATGGCCCCATTCATTCTTTCCTTTACACGGATCAGTCGTCCTGGTCCCTTTGCAGAAAAACAGCCCCAAAGCATGATGTTTCCACCCCCATGCTTCACAGAAGGTATGGTGTTCTTTGGATGCAACTCAGCATTCTTTGTCCTCCAAACACGACGAGTTGAGTTTTTACCAAAAAGTTATATTTTGGTTTCATCTGACCATATGACATTCTCCCAATCCTTTTCTGGATCATCCAAATGCACTCTAGCAAACTTCAGACGGGCCTGGACATGTACTGGCTTAAGCAGGGGGACACGTCTGGCACTGCAGGATTTGAGTCCCTGGCGGCGTAGTGTGTTACTGATGGTAGGCTTTGTTACTTTGGTCCCAGCTCTCTGCAGGTCATTCACTAGGTCCCCCCGTGTGGTTCTGGGATTTTTGCTCACCGTTCTTGTGATCATTTTGACCCCACGGGGTGAGATCTTGCGTGGAGCCCCAGATCGAGGGAGATTATCAGTGGTCTTGTATGTCTTCCATTTCCTAATAATTGCTCCCACAGTTGATTTCTTCAAACCAAGCTGCTTACCTATTGCAGATTCAGTCTTCCCAGCCTGGTGCAGGTCTACAATTTTGTTTCTGGTGTCCTTTGACAGCTCTTTGGTTTGGAGTGTGACTGTTTGAGGTTGTGGACATGTGTCTTTTATACTGATAACAAGTTCAAACAGGTGCCATTAATACAGGTAACGAGTGGAGGACAGAGGAGCCTCTTAAAGGAGAAGTTACAGGTCTGTGAGAGCCAGAAATCTTGCTTGTTTGTAGTTGACCAAATACTTATTTTCCACCATATTTTGCAAATAAATTCATTAAAAATCCTACAATGTGATTTTCTGGAAAAAAAATTCTCAATTTGTCTGTCATAGTTGGCGTGTACCTATGATGAAAATTACAGGCCTCTCTCATCTTTTTAAGTGGGTTGCTGACTAAATACTTTTTTCCCCCACTGTATATATACATTACATTCTCAGCATCAACAAAACCCTCTATCTTGTTAAGTGTGTTCAGTTGTGTTGGCTGCGCCCACTAATTGGCCACACCTGATCTTAATGAGTGCTTCTTTAATTTAAAATTGGGTATGTTTGAAAATACTAAAATGAACAGCTTTGTATGCATAAAAAATGTGGCATGCTATCTCCATCCTGATGTCGCAGTGGATTAATTCCATGGATAGAAAACTGAAAGTTATAGGTTTGAATCTCACTGATGCTGTGTCACAAAAAACAATTATGTGTTTGCATGATCAATGCCTAAGGAACATCATTTCCATGTGTCCTATCTGTGCTTGTAGTAAAAAAAAAGGTTTGCCCAAAATAATCTAGCAGTGTTATTAAAATTCTTATTGAAACATTCAGGGAAAGTTTTAAGGAACCAGAATAAAACGTTCTCAGAACCTCCCTGCAACCTAAAAATAAACGTTCCCAGAAAAGACAAAATGTTCACTTCTATTCTCAGTTTTACCAGTCAAGACATGTATGGCTTCGTTCCCACATCCAATGTGAAACCAAAAACATATGTCCACCCAACTTCCAAGGAACCAAATGTGCTAGCTGGGTAAACCATGGAAAGTCAACCCCAGCAGAGTATGCGTGTGTTTTCGTCTGGCCTGATAAAGACTGTCTGAAGAGCCAGGGGGTCTCTGCCACACCCACACACACACACACACAATGTGGCAGCATAGTGGTCGGGGAAATGGACCAGTAAAAAGGAGGTATGTGGAACTTACTCAGGCCTCGATGAAAGTCCTGCTATATTAAGAGAATACATACTGTATATATTGATACGCTCTCCCTCTCTCTCTCTCTTCCTCTCCCTCCCTCTCCTTTCCCCTCCCTCCTTCCCTCCCTCCCTCCCTCTCTCTATCTTTCCCTCCCTCCCTCCCTCCCTCCCTCCCTCCCTCCCTCCCTCTCCCTTTCCTCCACCCCCGCCCTCCCTCCCTCTCTCTCTCCAGGTGGTCTCGTCCTGAGCAGGTGAATGGTGTGTTAGAGTTCTACAGTGTGTACCTGTCAGTAGAAGGGGAGGAGCCAGTGTGTGTGTATAACAGCTCTGAACTGTTTGAAGACCACACCCTCCGTAACCTGACACCAGGCACCACCTACAGCTTCACTGTATCTGTGAGTACACACATATACACTCTCAGTTAAATATGAGGATTATATTATACTGTATAATGTATTACATTTAATAACAAATTATTAAATATATTAATGTTATTACATTTATACATAACTTTATGCGTTCAAACGAAACACTCATCTTTATTTTGTAAACCTTGTTTCCTGTTTGTGTGCGTGTGCATGTTTATATGTGTGTGTGTGTTTCCCATGTGTTTAGGCGTGTACGGGAGGAGGCTGTTCCGTCAGCCCCCCTAGCGAGGCTCACACAGAGGAGACCACCCCTGAAAACATCCCTGCCCCCTACGTCACCCCTCTCTCCCCCCACGCCCTCAACATCACCTGGACACCCCCAGACACACCCAACGGTAAGGAGGTGGGTAGGGGGAGGGGGTATGTGAGGTCAAAGGGGGGAAGAGGGGGGTGAGGTGGGAATGAGGAACAATTGATAATTGGTTAGCGTGACAGAGGAAAATATATTAATTGTTTACCAATGGCTGTATAAATTCATATTATATATACTATATATACTAGACATGGTACCCAACCCTGTTCCTGGAGAGCTACCCTCCTGTAGGTTTTCACTCCAACCCTAATCTAGCAGACCTGATTTTAGTAATCAGCTGGCTGAATCAGGTGAGTTACAACTGGGGTTGGAGTAAAAACCTACAGGAGGGTAGTTCTCCAGGAACAGGGTTGGAGAGCCCTGGTATCTATAGTACATACCATATGTACTACATACTAGACACTTGATTCCAAACTAGTTGGTCTATTAAAGGATCATAGGTGGAGGGGGAGGTTGGGCAGGGATGACATACTGAGGTACACACGCTTTGTATTTGTACACTCACCTCCAGCTCCACCTATGACAGTGACATTTTTACAAAAATGGGAGATGTTTACCAAAATTGAGGGATGCTAGTCACACATCACAAATATGTTCTGGAATACTGCACACGTCACAGACACTTTTAGATAAGTGATTGTAAAAGTATTGTGAATATGGAGGGAGAGAGAGAAAGGGAGAGAGACAGAGTGAGAGAGAGACAGAGAGAGAGAGAGGGGGGAGAGAGAGAGAGAGAGAGAGGGGGGGGGAGAGAGCGAGAGAGAGCGTTGGTAAGATCTTTCTGCTTCTTTAAGTGGATGGCAAGTGCTCTCTTTTGACTGAAGCTGGGAACTGCAGGCTGGGAACACAGAGGAGAGAGCTGCCTATCTCATACACACACACACACACACATAAAAAGCACGTACACAATCAGACATTATTCGTTTCGTAATGTTCACTTTGTTTTATATGATGTATTATAACAGCTGTAAACATAGCTCAAGTACAAACGCTGACTATCTGTTATTTAGTAGATGCACTTATCAGAACAACTTATGGTAAGTGTATACAACAAAGAGGACAGGATGTCTTAAAAAACAACCATCACATGTAAACCTCCTCTGAGTTAGATATGAAATGTAGTTGTTGGTATCATAGAGACTATAAGATGAATGCCATCTGTAGCAACACATTTGTTGTCAGGGGATGCTCAAAGACAGCGCAACGATGTCTGTAAACTATGTGCAGTCACATTATGGTTTGGTACATGCTTTTAGGAGAAAATACACAGCTATAAATGAGACTTAATTTGCTCTTGTCAAAATTGTATGGTAATCAATACTCTTATTTCCAAAATAAAATATGTTCGCTTTCTGTGCTGAAAATGTTGATATCTAATAAACGTATACGTTGTTTTATTCAAACACTTTAATTGCATGTGTCTGCCAAACAAATAAATATATGCATATTTTTATCAAAGATCACACTAGTTTCTGTAACCTTCCCATCAGGGTTGAGCTCAATTCAGAATTTTGAAATTGACTCCCATTCAACTCATGAGTTGAAATTCAAATTGAATTGGCCAGAGGATGTAGAATTAAAATTTGAGTTTGAGTGACAGGAAGTAGAATTTAATTCAGTCAAATTTTTTAGAAATTCCTCTCATAGAACATAAGAGTTTCATTGAATCTGACAGGTCACACTTCCAGATACCAAATAATATATAACTTTTCTCTGGAAACAATATTCATATACTCTTTTAACCTTAGTGCTTAGAATAGCCAATTATATTTTCTCAACAAGGCTGTAACGTAACAAAATGTGGAAAAAGGGAAGGGATCTGAATACTTTCCGAATGCACTGTATATTTGTATAGACTACACCTACAGTAATATAGAACAGAAAAGGTATTTGAATTTCACTGAATTCAATTCTATTTCCTTTCATTCAAATTCTAATTGCAATTCTGTATCCTGTTTAACCCTTTACACTCGTGGGAATTGGCCTATATAGATAGGGCTAAATGTAAATGTTTCTTACAGAAGAAATATGAAAAGCATATGCACAACCGTGGTAGTAATTGAAAGGGAACAGTTTGGAGATTATGGGACAATTATTAGAACAAAGGTCAGGACACAACAGTTCACCTGACACAAGACTGAATCCAAACATTACACTGTTGATTTTATGTGCATTTGACACACATATTCTCTGGATATTTTGTATACCTTTTAGCTAGTAGTTCAGAAAGTAGCGCTCACGAGACAAAAGTGGTCCCCAAAAATGGTGTACTACATCACATATGTGCAGATACTGTATGTGCACCACGTCGTGGTCTCTCTCTGTCACTCAAATGGCAAGGGGCTGTAGTTCGTTGGCTGGAACTCTAATTGCTAGGGGGCACGTGGGGGAAAATTTAGGGAAAATGGGACTGCACAGCTTCCAGTAAACAGTCGCTTTCAAACTAGGGATTTCGTGGCTAATTGAGTTAAGACAGTAATTCTGCTCATAGATTATGCATGTATGAACTACACATTGACACATCCAGCCCAAAGTGGGGGGTTTTAAAAATACTTAGTAGTCGCCAAAGTTAGAATGCACAGTTTCACATGTTCAGTGTGTGTGTATAGTGTGTGTACGATGTGTAAAGCATGTGTGTGTGTGTGTGTTGTGAAAGATGTGTGTATAATACATAGTGTGTATAATATAGTGTGTGTGCATTTGGCTCCATAAATCCTAAACTCCTATTAGACGTGATAAATTACAGCATTGCTAATCTGACAGCCATTTAATTTGAAAAAAACTTTAATCACAATTACCCGATTATCTCGCACTTAAAACGCCTTCCAAATACTTTAATTCTTCATAAAGAATGCTTTGTATTTTTCGTCTGGCTGCTTGTAATGTGGAGTCAATATGGACCCCATACGATTTGCTTGGTTCCACACTACTAGAAGTCTGGAGGAGTTTTTCACAATTTTCCTAGGGATTTGTTGACTAATCCCGCTGGAGATTAAAGTGTGGGAAACATGGAGACAAGCTGGAGAATAAACCTGTTATGCATTAGGCTTCATATCAACCTGGGCTTATTACAACACTCTCACAGCCACCGATTCACTGGCTCTGCTGCCCAAATGGTAACCTATTCCCTATGGAGCTATGGAGCCCTATGGGGCTCTGGTCAAAAGTAGTGCACTAATTAGGGAATAAGAAGGCATTTGGGATGCACACCAGCTGACTATGGGACATATTAAGTGTGGAGATGTATTACTGTCTGCTTTGTGTCTTCATTTCTTTACACAGACGTGAAATGGTTTTCTCTGGGCAGACGCATAATTAAAACAGAAAAGGTTCTTACCACAAACATGATCTTTTGAGCCCCGTATGGAGGGAAATCCTTATGTGCCTGTAATAATGTTAGGATAATTCCTTGTGATTTCGTTTACTGACAGGGTGTGTGTGTGTGTGTGTCCCTTGCATGTGTGTGTGTGTGTCCTTGTGTCCCTGCATGTGTGTGTGTGTGTCCTTGTCTGTGTGTCCTTGCATGTGTGTGTGTGTGTTCCTCTCCTCTAGGAGTGATCAGCAGCTATGGAGTGTGGATGAACGGTGTGCTGGTCCAGAACTCTTCCTCCCTGTGGTTCTCTGTTGACCACCTGTCTCCCTGGAGTCTACACAGCTTTAGAGTACAGGCCTGCACCTCACAGGGCTGTGCCCTGGGACCACTGGTGAGTCACACACACACACTCACACACCCATACAAACACACACACACACACACACACACATGATTACACATACACACACATTCACTGTCACGCACACCCACTTATTTTTATTAAATTATTTTAATAAAAGCCGCTCAACAACTACATCACATAAGTCATCTAACAGACTCCCATCCAGAGCGACTAACAGAAGCAACCAGGTTCAACACACACTTACATGTAGTGTTTATGCGCTAAGCCTTTAGTTGCATACGCACATTTGCATTATGATAATGCTGCTGACGTGTGTGTGTGTGTGTGTCAGCTGGCAGGCGTTATAAAGGTGATCGATTCTAGAGTTCAATAAATGGCCGTCTGGTGACGATGACATTTGGGAGAAATGTCACTCAGGGAGTCAGGGCCTGGGATGGGCTGGGCTCTTCTCCAATATGGCTAAACATATTTAGTGTCATACACAGATCTGCCAACGCAGCACTGCACAGGCTAAGGAGGGGAGGGCAGGGTGAGGTACAGAGGGGAGGGGGCTAGAGGAGAATGGAAGAAAGCAGGGGCAGGGGAGGTAGAGGGGCAGGGGAGACAGGGAGGGATGCGGGGAGATTTCTGTGAAAGCACTTTTCACATACAATTTGTTTGATCGATTACTGATGATGACGATAATAATGTATCTCTCCATGCGTGTGTGTGTTTGTCCAGGTGGAGAGGCGAACGTTGGAGATGGCCCCAGTAGGTCCCGTGGTGCTGGATGTTGGTAGTGAAGGACCGACCTCTCTCAGGGCCAAGTGGAGCCAACCAGCCAAACCTAATGGGAACATCACCTATACTCTACTGTACTCACACACAGGTAACACACACACACACGCATGAACGTACAGACACAAGCAAGCCTGCACACAGACGCACACACACACACGCACTCTACACAAAATTAGGTAACACACACACTTTGCAAACTTAATAAATATTTGCTTTAAGGTGATTTCTATAATGAATTGTTATAAAGATTTAATGCCCACTCAACAACAGCCTACTAAGCATGACAGCAATAAAGATTGCATCTCGAAAAGCGACTTAATAACAACAATGAAATTAAGACAGAATGGGCTATTTTACCTGTTTGTAATTTGCGTGGTGTGTATTGTCAGCGGTATTTGTGATGTAAAAAGTGCTTATTTGATAAAAGTTCTAGACAGGGGTTAAGTGCCACTTCACTCGGTCAGCTTCTGGCCCGGACTCACAGAGTAATCATCATAGACACACGCGCAAGCACACACACACACACTCTCTCACACACATTCTCTCTCACACACACACTCAATAAAACGTATTAATTTGGACAGTGAAGCTAAAACTTTTAATTTGTCTCTATACTCCAGCATTTTAGATTTGAGATCAAATGTTTTATATGAGGCGAAAGTACAGAATGTCACCTTTTATTTGAGGTATTTTTATACATATGAGCAGTGTTTCTCTGTAACTTTCTCACTCATCATTATTCACGATTCATTCATGATATCCGTAATCATAGTAGCATCCACATTAATGTAGAAGTGTTCTGAAACATATTATATTCTTATTTACAATAAAAGTGACTCCACAATGACACAATACAATATTTACCATTAATTTCTAATGCATCTAAGTATTCAGACCCCTTGGATTTTGTCACATTTTATTGTGTTACAAAGTGGGATAAAAATGTATTGAATTGTCATTTTTTGTCAAATAAATCAAATAAACCTCTGGGATCGACTACAGCGGTGAGTCTTCTTTGGCAAGTCTATAAAAGAGCTTTGCTCACCTGGATTGTGAAATATTTGCCCGTTATTCCTTTCAGAATTCTTCAAGCTCTGTCGAGATGTAGGGCATCATTGCTAGACAGCCATTTTTAAGTCTTGCCATAGATTTTCATGTAGATTTAAGTTAAAATTGTAACTTGGTACTCAGGAACATTCACTCTCCTTGGTAAGCAACTCCAGTGTAGATTTGGCCTTGTGTAATTTCCTCTCCCAGTCTCTGGTGTAAAGTAGACTGAAGCAGGTTTTCCTCTAGGATTGTGCCTGTGCTTAGCTCCATCCCATTTCTTTTTATCCTGAAAAACTCCCCAGTATTTGCCGATGTCAAGCATACCCATACCATGATGCAGCCACCACCATGTTTGAAAATAAGGAGGCAGTTACTCAGTGATGTGTTGTGTTGGATTTGCCCCAAACATAAGGCTTTGCATTTACGTCATACATTTTTGTTGCATACAAGATGCAAGTTTTCGAATATATTTCTATTTTTCTTTTCACTCTGTCATTTAGGTCATTATTGTGGAGTCACTACAATTTTGTTGATCCATCCTCAGTTTTCTCCTATCACAGCCATTAAACTCTGTAGTGTTGATGTGTAGTTTAATACATCATCCACAGCATAATTAACTTGAAAGCTTCAAGTTCCTCGGCGTACACATCACTGACAATCTGAAAAGGTCCACCCACACAGACAGCTATTTGCTGCTGTCAAAGCTATTTGCTGCTCTGGCATCCCAATGGTGGAACAAGCTCCCCCACGACGCCAGGACAGCGGAGTCACTGACCACCTTCCGGAGACACTTGAAACCCTACCTCTTTAAGGAATACCTGGAATAGTATAAAGTAATCCTTATACCCCCCTCCCCCACCCCCCCCCCATTTAAAAAAAAGTGGTTGTCCCACTGGCTATCATAAGTTGAATGCACCAATTTGTAAGTCGCTCTGGATAAGAGCGTCTGCTAAATTATGTAAATGTAAATGTAAAATGTAAGAAGGCGCAGCAGCACCTCTTCAAACTCAGGAGGCTGAAGAAATTTTGCTTGGCCCCTAAGACCCTCAGAAACTTTTACAAATGCACAATTGAGAGCATCCTGTCGGGCTGTATCACCGCCTGGAACCGCAGGGCTCTCCAGAGGGTGGTACGGTCTGGCCAACGTGTCACCGGGGGCACACTGCCTGCCCTCCAGGAAACCTACAGCACCCGATGTCACAGGAAGGGCAAACAGATCATCAAGGACATCAACCACCCTGTTCACCCCGCTATCATCCAGAAGGCGACGTCAGCACAGGTGGATCAAAGCTGGGACCGAGAGACTGAAAAACAGCTTCTATCTCAAGGCCATCAGACTGTTAAATAGCAATCACTAGCCGGCAACCAACAGGCTACTCAACCCTGCACCTTAGAGGCTGCTGCCCTATATACATAGACATGGAATCACTGGCCACTTTAATAATGGAACACTAGTCACTTTAATAATGTTTACATACTGCTTTACTCATCTCATATGTACAGTGCATTCGGAATATATTCAGACTCCTTCACTTTTTCCACATTTTGTTACGTTACAACCTTATTCTAAAATGGATTAAATAAAACATTTTCCTCATCAATCTACACACAATACCCCATAATGGCAAAGCGAAAGCAGGTTTTTAGAAATTGTTGCAAAATTTATTAAAAATAAAAACTGAAACATAAGTATTCAGACCCTTTGCCATGAGACTAGAAATTGAGCTCAGGTGTATCCTGTTTCCATTGATCATCCTTGAGATGTTTCTACAACTTGATTGGATTCCACCTGTGGTAAATTCAATTGATTGGACATGATTTGGAAAGGCACACACCTGTCTATATAAGGTCCCACAGTTTAAAGTGCATGTCAGAGCAAAAACCAAGCCATGAGGTCGAAGGAATTGTCCGTAGAGCTCCGAGACAAGATTGTGTCGAGGCACAGATCTGGGGAAGGGTACCAAAAAATGTTGGCAGCATTGAAGGTCCCCAAGAACACAGTGGTCTCCATCATTCTTAAATGGAATAAGTTTGGAACCACCAAGACTCTTCCTAGAGCTGGCCACCTAGCCAAACTGAGCAATCGGCGGAGAAGGGCCTTGGTCAGGGAGGTGACCAAGAACCCGAAGGTCACTGTGACAGAGCTCCAGAGTTCCTCTGTGGAGATGGGAGAACCTTCCAGAAGGACAACATCTCTGCGGGACTCCACCAATCAGGCCTTTATGAGTGGCCAGACGGAAGCCACTCCTCAGTAAAAGGCACATGACAGCCCACTTGGAGTTTGCCAAAAGGCACCTAAAGGACTCTCAGACCATGAGAAACAAGATTTTCTGGTCTGATGAAACCAAGATTGAACTCTTTGGCCTGAATGCCAAGCGTCACGTCTGGAGGAAACCTTGCACCATCCCTACGTTGAAGCATGGTGGTGGCAGCATCATGCTGTGGGGATGTTTTTCAGTGGCAGGGACTGGGAGACTAGTCAGGATCGAGGGAAAGATGAACGGAGCAAAGTACAGAGAGATCCTTGATGAAAACCTGCTCCAGAGCGCTCAGGACCTCAGACTGGGGTGAAGGTTCACCTTCCAACAGGACAATGACCCTAAGCACACTGCCAAGACAACGCGGGAGTGGCTTTGGGACGAATCTCTGAATGTTCTTGAGTGGCCCAGCCAGAGCCCGGACTTGAACCTGATCTAACATCTCTGGAGAGACCTGAAAATAGCTGTGCAGCGACGCTCCCCATCCAACCTGACAGAGCTTGAGAGGATCTGCAGAGAAGAATGGGAGAAACTTCCCAAATACAGGTGTGCCAAGCTTGTAGCGTCATACCCAAGAAGACTCGAGGCTGTAATTGCTGCCAAAGGTGATTCAACAAAGTACTGAGTAAAGGGTCTGAATACTGATATTTCAGTGTTTTATTTTTAATAAATTTGAAAAAAAGATTAAAATCAGTTTTTGCTTTGTCATTATGGGGTATTGTGTGTAGATTGATGAGGGGGAAAAAAACAATGTAATCAATTTTAGAATTAGGCTGTAACGTACCAAAATGTGGAAAAAGTCCAGAGGTCTGAATACTTTCCAAATGCACTGTATATACTGTATTCTATTCTACTGTATTTAGTCAATCCCACTCCGACATTGCTCGTCCTAATATTTATATATTTCTTAATTCCATGCTTTTACTTTTAGGTTTGTTTTATTGTGAATTGTTATGTACTGCTGCACTGTTGGAGCTAGGAACACAGGCATTTCGCTTCACCCGCAATAACATCTGCTAAATATGTGTATGTGACCAAAACAATTTGATTTGATTTGATCATTATTAACTTGACCATGCTTAAAGTCATAATCACTGTCTGATTTGTTATTGTTACACATCTATCAATCACTGCCCTTCTTTATGAGGCTTTCAAAAAGATCCCTGAATTTTTTAATGTGTGCTGGAAATTCGATACTTGACTGAGGGAAAGGGGTTCTACTTCATACCTTTCAGACCGTCAGTGCGGTTGAAAGTATGGATATCCCTCGCGCTCCACACACTGTTTCTTATTTCTTCTCGCAAAGTTGGCTTAGCCGTATCGTGCAAATTGACTGCTCCGCTGCTCCCATTTTTCGGATTGCATCTTCCCAGGTCCCGGTAGGGTAAGCTAAACTCTGTGTGAGTTGTGTGTACTGTCAGTCTGTCACCAACGGCCTGTGACCTGTGGGTCAGAGCGCAAAATTCGCCCTCCAAGGCTAACCTATGCCTTTTATCAGAGGATATTGGGCTTCCTTGTCTTGTGCTGACTTAGCCCACCAGCTAGTGTGTGTGTTGGCCACCGTACTCCTGTGCTAACCTTGTCAAAATATCCTCCACTGCTGTGCTTGTTATCGAGGCCACCGGGCACTAGTCGTCCTTCGACTATTTAAAACTCGAACGGGTCACTTCCGTAGATAACCACGTCTAGGAAGGTTGTTAGCCTAGCCAGCTATAAAATGCTGGTATTACTAGCATGCTACAAACTAGCTAGCTAGCTAGTTTACCAACTCAACCTAGCTGCCACTGTGTGTCGTCAGCTAGCTTACCAACTCCACCTAGCTGCTACTGTGTGTTGTCCGCTTGGCTTACGTCTTTTGCATAAATAAGCCTATGTTTAAACATGATATCGCTCCTGCTCCAGCCCTGTAGTCAAAGCTAGGCTCACCCAAAACTATTTTGCGGGTGCTGTACAGCTCCCGCCAGATTATTGTAGCTCTACCCCTTACTGTATATTGTGGTAGCTGTTGTATGCAGTCTCCGGTTACTATTATATTACTTAATGTGACTAATTAGTTTATTGCATAATAAATATTTTATATTTATATATATTTAATAATTTATTTTCTTCACATTCTGAGCTGAGAGAACACCGGATCACCATGATGCTGGGCATGCATGGCTGCTCCTCATGTGGAGCTGAACTACAAGTAGAGGATGGTCATGACCTGTGCCCCACCTGCTTAGGCGTTGGCCACCTGCATGAGGCCCTTTCTGACCCCTGCATTAACTATGCCATCCGGCCTGTGAAGGTGAGGGAAGCGCAGCTAGCCAGAGTTGAGGGCCTGGTTTTCACAGATAATTTACCAGCGTCCGGCATTGTTTGCCAGGATCCACCCAGGACCACCAAAAGAGGCAAAGCCCACAAAAATGGGCTTGACCATATGCCTAAGGTGATGAATGCATAGCAGAGCTAATGCTCTCCCCAGATGAAGCACTGAAGGATGACGCCCGCTGCCCCAGACCTCAGTGCAGGGCCACAGATGAGCTACTGTCACGGGCCTACGACACAGCGGCCCGCATGGCCCGCATTGGGAACTCCCTCTCAGTGCTCATGCTAGCACAGAACAGGATGCTCCAGCCAGAGCACGCAGACCTGGACCTCTGCAACCTGAATGATGCATCTCTTCAAGCATTTGCATTCATGACCAGAGAGCTAGGCAGACTGATGTCCACCCTTGTTGTGACTCGTTGCCAGGTCTGGTTCGCCCAAGTCCCAATGTCCGATGACTCCAGACGGACGCTGAGGAAGCTCCCAGTGGTCCCCGGACTGCTCTTCGGCCCTGTGGCTGAGTGGGCCTTCGAACGTAGAAAACAGCTGAGTCAGGCTACACCGCTGTGGAACCCACTGCCCAGAAACCAGGCATCACAGAGTCGTGGCAGAGGGAAGCCTGACACCTGTGAACCTTACCGTTCTCACTCGGCCCAGCCCTACACACGCCCTTGGTCCTACCACCAGCCTAACACAGGTGCTCGCCAGCCCCAGTCGGCTGATGCAGCCAACCCCCCAACACTCAAGAGGCCATGGTCATGGTCAGTGCGCCCCCCCCAACCCCACAAACAGGCGTGGGGGCAGAAACTGAATGGTGGGGGTCGGCCATCTGCCGATTTACCCAGCAGCACCAGACCTACTGGGCATCCCACTCCTCAAACCCATTGGTGGTGATGACCCTCTCACAAGGGTAGAGGCTGCTGTTCCGACGCCGTCCCCACCATTTTCAGGGATCAGAATGACTTCAGTCACAGAACCCCTGAAAGCTTGCACCCTCAACCAGGAGATTACATCTCTGCTGGAGAAGGGCACGATCATAAGAGTAAAAGCATCAGAACAGCAAGATGGCTTTTACTCAACCTATTTCCTGGTTCAGAAGAAAGACGGAGGCTTCCGTCCAGTTCTGGATTTAAAACGGTTCAATGTCTTCCTAAAAGTTCTCCCCTTTCACATGTTGCGGACGGTCAACATTCTCCAGACCGTAGCCGCAGGGGAATGGTTCACGTCCCTGGACTTAAAATATGCTTACTTTCACGTTCCTGTGTTACCGGAAACAAAGGCATTTTCTGTGGTTCACCATTCCAGGGCCAGGCATACCAGTTTGCGGTATTACCCTTCGGTCTCTCCCTGGCTCCTTGCGTCTTCACAAGATGTGTGAGCGCAGCCCTGAGCTCCCTCCACCTACAGGGGATCAAGATCCTTCCTTACCTCGACAACTGGCTCATCTGCGCCTCCTCTCACGAGTGTGCGGCCGAGGTCACAGCGCTGACACTGACCCACGTCACCACACTGCCAAAAGGTCACCTTTATTGGCATGGCTCTGAACTCCCGCACTATGAGGCATGTATAACACCTCAGCGCGTGGACAGCATTCTTCTTGTTCTGCAACAATTCCAGTTGAATGCATTGGTGAAGGTACGAACGCTCCAACAACTGATGGGCATGCTCACGGCAGCCTCCGCGGTGACACCGATAGGCCTGCTGTCTTTAAGGCCAGTGTGGAGGTGACAAGGGCTTGCTACTCTGCGGCCGTGGAGGAAGAGAGCCAACCTGACTACAGGTGTCCCTCTCGGATCAATTACGGCAAGGCGGGAAGTAGTGACGACCGACGCTTCACTAACAGGCTGGGGAGCAGTGTGGCAACACAGGTCTGTACAGTGGGAGTGGTGCCCCCGCTGGAGGAAAGAGCACATCAACGTGCTAGAACTTCAGACAGTTTACCTAGCCCTGAATCACTTTCTGCCGGTTCACAAACATGTCCTGATACGATCAGACAATACATTGACAGTGTTCCACATCAACCATCAAGGGGGAACGAGGTCTGTACAATCCCCACAGGTGGCCCAACAACTCTTGATATGGGCCCTACCACATCTGGGTGAATGGACACTTCACCCACAAGTAGTGAAGATGATATGGCAGCGGTTCGGAACAGCACACATGGACCTGTTCGCCCAAGATCCCCCTGGGCATGGACGCCTTAGCTCACACAACAGTATGCTTTCCCTCTGACCCCCCTGATCTTAGCAACGCTGTACAGGGTCTCTCAGGCTCAGCACAGGCTGCAGCTTGTAGCCCCCAGATGGTCAGGGAGACCCTGGTTTCCAACCCTCCTCAGTCTTCTGGAGGGAGAGCCATGGCAGCTCCCTCACAGACAGGACCTGCTCTCACAGTTGGACGGCAGGAAATGGCATCTCAGCCCAGACCAACTACAGCCCCAGCCTAGACCAACTACAGCTATGGGTGTGGCCTCTGAAGAGCTCGACCCTCTACTAATCGGCTACGATCCTGCTATTATCGAGACGTTACAGAACGCCAGAGCCCCATCGACTAGGATGATGTATGCTGGTCGCTGGAAGCTGTTTACCGAATGCTGCTCTACCAGGGCGGAGGAACCGGTGTCCTGCTCTGTACCTATTATACAGAGCTTCCTTCAGAAACCTTTGGACTCAGGTCACTCTGCCTCTACCTTGAAGGTGTATGCCTCAGCTATATCGGCTAACCATTTACACATTGATGGAAAATCGGCAGGGGCCCACTACCTCATCTGCCAATTCTTACAAGTTGTCCACCGGCTGCATCCCCCCAGGACCGTCCGCACGGCATCCTGGGATCTGCCACTAGTATTGGAGGCTTTGACAAAACCATTTTATCTCTGAAAACGGCTTTCCTCTTTGCTATTTCATCAGTGAAACGTGTGAGTGAGCTCCACACGCTCTCTATGAGCCCGGTCTGCCTAAGATGGAAGGCAGACGACCTAGGCGTGACCTTATGGCCCAATCCAGCCTTTTTGCCTAAGGTTTTATCACCTCTTCACATCAATCAAGCCATCGAGCTGGCGGCCTACTGCCCCCCTCCTTTCCAGAATGAGGAGGAGGAGCGAGCAAATCTCCTGTGTCCAGTCCGTTCCCTCAAACGCTATACGCAAGCCTCGGAGCACTACAGGAAGTCAGACCAGCTGTTTCTGTGCTTCGTTGGGAAGTCAAAAGGCCTAGCATTGTCCAAGCAGAGGCTTTCACACTGGGTTATGGATGTCATCACTCAGGCCTACAAGGATGTAGGGCTCCCTGTCCCAGAAGGTTTGATATGTCACTCGACCAGAAGTGTAGCCACATCCTGGGCTGTGCTGAGAGGTGTCCCCCTGAATGAGATGTGTACAGCTGCTACCTGGTCGTCGCCCTGCATGTTCTCAAGATTTTACAAGGTCAATGTCGCATCCTGCCACACCATGGACTCTGCCATTCTTCCAGTGGCACTGGCGCATTAATCAGAGGTTAGTAGTGCTATTCCTCGTGACCTTGTTGGTATCAGTCATCCATACTTTCAACCGTACTGACGGTTGAAAGGTATGAAGGAGAGCGGAAGTTACGAATGTAACTATGGTTCTACGAATACCTGGAAGATCATCAGTACTTTCCTGTCACTCTGAATCTTTTGGGCGAGAAGATTCTTTGAGACAGTGCGTGGTCTGACATACGGTTTTATATGAACCGCGGGGGCACGTCCTACCACGCTGTCACATCACTTTGTTGTTATTATTTCTCGACCTGCGCAGAGCACGAGGGATATAATCCATACTTTCAACCGTACTGACGGTCTTCCAGGTATTTGTAGAACCATAGTTACGTTCGGAACTTCCGATATCTAGTCAGTTGCATTTAACCCAACCCCTCTGAATGAGAGCGGTGCGGAGGGCTGTCCTAAATGACGTCCACCGTTATCAGTGCCCACGGAGCAGTTGTTGTGGGGGTTAACTGCCTTGCTCAAGGGCAGAACAGCAGATTTTTCCACCTTGTCGGCTCGGGGATTCAAACAAGCAACCTTTCGGTTACTGTCCCAAAGCTCTAACCGCTAGGCTGCCTGCCTCTCAAATGGGCCTTACAGATGGTGTATGTATGGGGGACATAGGAAGGGTTAGTCATTCAAAAATCATGTCAACCCCTATTTCACACAGAGTCCATTTAACTTATTATGAGATGTGTTAAGCCAAATTTTACTCCTTACTTAATTTAGGATTGCCTAAACAAAGGGGAAACTACTATATTTTAGTTATGATTTTGTTATTTATCTTTAAAATAATATAATTTTTCTTCCACTTTGACATTACAAAGTATTTTGTGTAATTGTTGACAAAAAATGACAATTCAATCACATAAATAGCTTACATTTCTAAACAGTAAAACAGCTATGTATGAAAGTACCCTCAAATAAAAGGTGACATTCTGTACTGTCGCTTCATATGAAACATTTGATCTCAAATCTAAAATGCTGGAGTATAGAGACAAATTAAAGGTTTTAGCTTCACTGTCCAAATAAATACAAAGGGGAGTGTATACAATTTTTTAAAACAGACGATATAGGTAGAGAGGGGAGTTGAGAGTGAAACAGAGAGGGGTGAAGGCACACGAGGACAGCTAGAGGAGGAGAGTAGATAGTCGGTGGTAGTAATCAGTGTGTAGAGATGGTAGTGACCTCTCTCTCAGTGAGCAGAGAGACCTGTGTGTTACAGCACAGCTTTGATGTCTCCTTCACACAGGAACACACAGATTAGGACAAGTGCGGAGAGGGATGAGAGCCAGGGAAGAAAGAGAAATATGGAATATTACTCTGGCTACCCTTTTGATACACACTGCCTTTATCTGTGTGTCGAGATCTTTGTGTGTGTGTGTGTGTGTGTGTGTGTGTGTGTGTGTGTGTGTGTGTGTGTGTGTGTGTGTGTGAGTGTGCATGCGCGCCTAGTGATGTAGAAGATTGTGTAGATGTGCATGTCTTAATATTCAGGACCTTTCTTTTCCTTTGAGCGTCCTACAGTAACCCTCTCTGTGTATCCATCACAGGCCTCCCCTCCCTTCCCATCTTCTCCTCCTCTATGTCCAGACTAAGGGCCCAGTAGCAGTGTAATGGTCCTGTACATGTTAGTATGGTAGTAAAACTGGCCCTTATGTCACAGACAGCCAGGAGGGACCTATTACACATGACAGGCCTGATCAACAGACACACACACACACACACAGTGTGATGGCGAGAGAGAGAGCTATTCCCCCTGACAAGGCTGGTCAAGAGGCCCAGACCAAGCCAAGCATTATTAAATATTGACTCATGTTGTGATTTATGTAGAGCTGTAGGAAGAAAGCTCTTTTCAATCACTCTCTATTCCTCACTGCTGAAAATCAGCCATCACTCTCTCTCTGTCGGGAAATATAGCACATGTCCACGGCAGCCTTTTACTCATGAGAGAGGGAGTGAGAGGGAGAGAGAGAGAGAGAGAGAGAGAGAGCAAGAGAGATATAGATAAGTAGATGGAGAGAGCGAAGGAGAGAGAGAAAGAGAGTGAGGAAATGCAGAAGAAAACACACTTGCCGTTAATAAAACTGAGACGGATGCTTTCATGTTAGCGTTTCATTTTACAAACTGCCAACAGCAGACTAGGTAAATTGGAAGCAATTATAAGATTTAGAAAGCGGACCAGGGCCGGGGAGTTGGGGAGAGAGAGGGCTGTCTGGGGAAACCAAATCGCGTTAATTCATTAAGCTTGTTTATTTTTGCTTAAGCTGTGAAATGTTATCAGTTTTTTTTTTTTTTGCTTTCTGTGTTTTCAGCACTAATAGAAAATGAGGAGTTGTGCCAAAGTTAGCAGTGCGGTAGCACAGCAGTCTCTCAGTCTTTCTTTCTCTCTCTCTCTTTCTCCCTCTCTCTTTCTCCTTCTGTATCTCTTTCTCTCCTTTCCTTTCCTCTTTCTTTACCTCTCTCTACGTCTCTCTCTCTCTCGCTTTCTCCTCGCTGCTCTTTCATCCAACTCTCTTTCCCCTCCCGCCTCCTCCCTGCTCCTCCCCTTCTCCTCCCCCTCCTCTCTTCCTCCTCCTCCCTTCCCCTATAGGTCCAGTGAGATCTAAGTGAAATAAATTCCTATTTAATGTGTGCATGGGGCCGTATATCCTCAGATGGATTGCATTACTGTAAGTGGTGGTGTCTAGGGACCATGATGGTCAACCCCTGACCTGCCTGCCTGTCTGAATGTGTGTGTGTGTCTATGTGTGCGCGTGTGCGTGGTGGGGGACAAAGTGTGGTGGATTATCGATTGATCTGTAACATTTTCATTAGCAGGTGTCAAATGGGGGATCATATATAAACCATATGTGTCTGATATACAGCATGGCTCTCTGTGTGTGGTTGTATTCATCTATCGAACCTCTGTTATCTTTTAGATAGATCAGGGACCAAAGGTTAAAGCCCTTCTGGCATGTTAATGGTAATGCACCATACTTATTTCCCTAAAGAACTGTAAAGTAAATATCTTTCTGTCTCTCCTTCACATGTGACGAGGTCTGCTTCAAACAACATGAATTCAAAACTAGGATACTGATGATTCAGGTTCTCTCTCTCTCTCTCTCTCTCTCTCTCTCTCTCTGTCTATATCTCTCTCCCCCTCTCTCTCTCTCCATCTCTCTCTCTTTCTCTCTCTCTCTCTCTCTCTCTCTCTCTCTCTCTCTCTCTCTCTCTCTCTCTCTCTCTCTCTCTCTCTCTCTCTCTCTCTCTCTCTCTCTCTCTCTCTCTCTCTCTCTCTCGCTCGATTTCTCTCTCCCCCTCTCAGGTCCAGGTCATGATGATGGTGATGATGAAGGTGATGGTGATAGTGTGTATAATAGTAGTGAAGCAGGAAGGTGGGTGTCTGTCGGAGGTCTCCAGCCCTACTCTAACTACAGCCTGATGGTCCGGGCCTGCAACACTATGGGGTGTGTGGACAGTCTACCTACTGCTGTCTCCATGCTCCCTACAGGTAAGGTACCATAGACATACAGTATACAGTGCCTTCAGAATGTATTCACACCCCTTGACTTATTCCACATTTTGTTGTGTTACAGCCTGAATTGAAAATGGATTACATTTAGATTTTGTGTCACTGATCTACACACTATACCCCATAATGTCAAAATGGAATTATGTTTTTAGAATGTTTTACAAATTAATTACAAATGAAATGTCTTGAGTCAATAAGTATTCAACCCCTTTGTTATGGCAAGCCTAAATATATTCAGGAGTAAATATTTGCTTAAAAAGTCACATAATAAGTTGCATGGACTCAATAATAGTGTTTAACATAATTTTTGAATGACTACCTCATCTTTGTACCCCACACATACAATTATCTGTAAGGTCCCTCAATAGAACAGTGAATTTCATTTACATTACATTTTAGTCGCTCTTATCCAGAGCGACTTACAGTTAGTGAGTGCATACATTTTTACACTTGTGTACTTATCAAAATATAGCATTGCTGCATGGCTCCAGTTTACAAAGTGGGGGGAAATCTGGGTAGTATTAGTTCATGCACACATTAGCAAAACCTTACGCAACAGAAAACAAAAACAAGTATTTCTTATTGGACAAGATCAGGTAGTCCCTTCACGTTCATTACTAGTAAATACGACCCTGTACATTTCAAACACAAATTCAACCACAAAGACCAGGGAGGTTTTCCAATGCCTCACAAAGAAGGGCAGCTATTGGTAGATGAAAAAAAAAAAAAAGCAGACATTGAATATCCGTTTGAGCATGGTGAAGTTATGAATTACATTTTGGATGGTGTATCAATACACCCAGTCACTACAACGATACAGGCGTCCTTCCTAACTCAGTTGCTGGAGAGAAAGGAAACCGCTCAAGGATTTCACCATGAGGCCAATGGTGACTTTAAAACAGTTACAGAGTTTAGTGGCTGTGATAGGACAAAACTGAGGATGGATCAACAACAGTGTAGTTACTCCACAATACTAACCTAAATGACAGAGTGAACAGAAGGAAGCCTCTACAGAATAACATTCTCACTGTACTAGCAGGAGCCTTTTAGCCTGTTAAATTGTGGTTGATTGTAATTATGTTGCGTTTTATGAGCCTCTCTACAAATGGAACTAGTCACTTAAATAGCCAGTGGTTAAATAGATGCTGCACCATTCCCCTTACTTAACATTTCCTTTACTTAATGGCCGGAAAATTGATTAAAATGTTTTACACACCACACAGCATAGCCAGGCATGGGCCATTTGTGTGTGTGTATGTGTGTGTGTGTGTGCCTGCGTGTGCTTGAAAAAGAGAAGCAGTGTGTATAAGGGTTAGGGGAAATAAACCATGGTGGTGATAAGGGTGACAATATTTACCTCTCTTTGTCTCTTCCCTTCTTCCCCCTGTTTTTCTCTTGCTTTTCTCTCTGGAATGGGAGTCAGGGAGGATGAGCGGGTGATCGATCAATAAACAATCTTAGACACCACACACACACTCACAGCTGGTTGGTGTCAGTGTTAACATTGTAATGTATGTCCAGTATGTCCAGTACATTTGTGTTAATATCCTGATCTATAGACATTCAGGCCTTTCATCTGACACTCTCCTCCTCCCTCTCTATCTCTCTCCCTCTATCTCTCTGTCTATCTCTCTCTCTCTCTCTCTCTCTCTCTCTCTCTCTCTACTCTCTCTCTCTCTCTCTCTCTCTCTCTCTCTCTCTCTCTCTCTCTCTCTGTCTCTTCCTCTCTACTTCTCTCTCTCTCTCTCTCTCTCTCTCTCTCTCTCTCTCTCTCTCTCTCTGTATTTCTGAATCAACGATCTCCTCTGATGTGGTGATATTCCTTCAAACATCGCACAACTCTTATTATACCAATTTGATCACACTCGTTTTTCCCTGTTCCCTCCTTTTCTTCTCCTCTCCTTTTGTCTTCCCCCCAGCCAGGCTGTGGGAGCGGTAATCCCTTGCCCCCTTCCAACGCTCTGCACACACACACACACACAAACACACACACGCACACACACACGTACACACACACGTACACACACAGAGAGTTAAGGGGGTGCAAAAGGAGGCTGTTCTGCGGAGCAGGAGAGGAGCTGTGTGAATATCAGAAATTCTAGTGACATTCGACTGTTAAAATATGGCCCCTGTACCGTGTGTGTACCTGTGTGTGTGTGTTTGTGCATGTGCATGGATGTGTGTGTGTCTGTGTGTGTGAGTGTTTGTGTGTATGTTTATCCCTAGAATAGAATGGGACCTAATTGTGCATACTGATAAATGCCAGATCTGATCAGATGCTAATGAGATAACCATACGCACACACACACACACACACACACACACCTGCACGTCGGCGCCACGGCAATCACACCACAACAAAAGCATGAGTCTGGAAAGTTCATCCGAAAAATGTTTCAAGTTCAAAACAAAGGCATGAGGAAGTATAAATGTTAAATACCACAGTTGTCCCCTCTCTCTCTCCCCTCTCTCCCCTCTCTCTCATGCTCTCCTCCTCTCTCTCCCCTTGGCAGATCTTTATACTTCTGTTAGGTGAACTGAAGCCTTGTCTCAATCTGTCCTTGTTATATCAAAGAACAGAAGAGGCTGAGAGCTTACCAATGAAGGGGGAACATAAAAGTGCATAGTTTAAAATGATTAGTGACACCTCTGATATACCTGTGTGAAGTGTGAAGAGGAGACAAAGGCACAGAGCTGCATACCTTTTCTCTCTCTGTGTGTGTTGGAAGGAAAACCAGTGTTTGGAATTAACTGCTCTGTCAAATAGATACACACTCATGTACACACACAAACTACAGTCTGGGATACACAGAAAACACACACATGCATGGGTGCATACATGCAAGCGTGCACACACACACACTCACGTTCACACACACACCCACACACTTGCAGGGAGACACCGACACTCACACACCCAAGCAGCAACCCTCCAAATACCCTCAAAACACAAACAAACACAGCCAGGATATCACCATAAACATTTCCGACACAAAATGAACTTTATGGTCCATTCAGACACATGACTTACTACAGTACATAGACTTCTCTAGTACTACCACTGCACTCTGGGCAAAAATGTATATTACTTTATTTGTCGAGCTGATTGAGAAAACATGATCATTTACATCAACGACCTGTTAGGTATTTTAGCCAAGCCAGTAATGATGGCTGACACAGTGTAGTACTATAGTCAAATGGGTTATTCTGGCACTAGCTGTCCTATACATACAGTGCAGTTAGAGTGTTGGCTATGACTAGTATAAGTGATTGGGCTGACTAGAAAGCAGCTATGACGTTGTGCTGGGCCCAGGCTCAATGTCTTCCCATACACTACTCATAACCATCACCACAGTTATAGGCTTGGCCACAACTACAGAGCAGGGGCAGATTGGTAATATGCCTAATGAGCCCTCTGCTGGTCCACTTCCTCTCCCACAGTAATTGGGTTGTGTTTGTATCCCTTTATAGTGCACTTTGGCACCCTATTTCTTCTTTAGTGTTCTAACTCCGGCCAAAAGTAGTGTACTAGTTTGGCACCCTATTCCCTCTAATAGTGCACTACATAGGGTTGTTATACGGACCCAGATCTAGGATCTGAGAATGTAGGAGACTGTAGGTAGGTAGGTGATGATAGATGAGATGGGTGCTGCCAACCAAGCATTTGCTGTCACCAGTCTTGGTATTTCACATCAGTCAGTCCAGATGAAGACTACAATAGAGCAAGGCTTTAGACTACAACAGAGCAAGGCTTTAGACTACAACAGAGCACACCTTTAGACTACAACAAAGCAAGACTTTAGATTACAACAAAGCAAGACTTTAGACTACAACAAAGCAAGACTTCAGACTACAACAAAGCAAGACTTTAGACTACAACAAAGCAAGACTTTAGATTACAACAAAGCAAGACTTTAGACTACAACAAAGCAAGACTTCAGACTACAACAAAGCAAGACATTAGACTACAACAAAGCAAGACTTTAGACTACAACAAAGCAAGACTTCAGACTACAACAAAGCAAGACATTAGACTACAACAAAGCAAGACATTAGACTACAACAAAGCAAGACATTAGACTACAACAAAGCAAGACTTTAGACTACAACAAAGCAAGACTTTAGACTACAACAGAGTACTGAACATGACTCAGATACTGCAGACACTCATTATTTTATTTGTCCTATCTCTTTCGTCTTTCCATTCAGTGTTTTTGCCGGAATGGGAGTGCTGTGCATTATGTAAATTGGGCATGAAACTAATTTCAGGGTGCTGACGTGAGTGATGTGCTTGACCGTGACACGCATGCAAACACAAACACACACCTACACTCCACCCCACCCGCCTTGCCCCTTCACCAGGGTTAAGTAATCTCCTTTGTCTTGTTTTTTTGGTTTTGTTGTTTTTTCTCTCCTTTATTTTTTGTGATCCGTGCTGTTTCCTGTTTCCTGTCTTCCTAAGTGACAGATGAGTCCCCAGGGTGTCTCTCGCTCTCTCCATAATCCTCTGTTCCAGTGGCCATATTGACACACGTCCCTCCCATCCATCAACACATTAGACCAATGCCTCGCCACCAAATCACTTCATTAACACACACACATGCACACACACACACACACACATGGGCGCAGGCATGCATTCACGCGCATGCACAAGCATGCACCCAGACAGACACACACACACATGCTCGCACTCATGCACAAACATACACACATACGCATGCACGGACGTGCACACACACACACACACACACACACACACACACACACACACACACACACACACACACACACACACACACACACATGACTTTGTTCTCATACAGACATGATGCCTGAAAGGTCCTCTCACTAAATTCCATCTGCAAAATAATTTATCTTTGATGTATTATTGTGTTCATTATGTCCAATATGTCTGTTTTTCCTACAGAATATTGTGTTATGTATTGGCCTATCAGTATGTGTGGTGTGTAAGGATCAATAATCAGTGGTTTGGGTCTGGCCTATAGTGTAGTGCGGTGATGAGTGGAGGGCTGTGAGAGGAGTGTGTTGATGTTGATTGAACAATGGTCTCTACAGTCTGTTGGAGAGAGGGTTTCACACACACACACACACACACATATGCATGCTAGCACACATGCATGCAAGTACACACACACGCACGCAAACACACACACACACACACACACTATGGTGTTGATGTGTGTTCTATAGCCTCTCTAACAGTGTGATTTGAACTGGAGCTTCCAGTCAAGTGCACCTCCATGCAGACAAATCACAATGTTTTCCCTTCAGACCTTGAAGATGTTTCAGCGTCTGTCTGATCGATGTTCATAAGTGGAGAATTTAACAGTTGCCTGAAGAGGATCACAATGCAAAGGCAATGTTAATGAGAATAGAAATGTGTGTGTGTGTGTATGTGTGTGTGTGCGTGTGTGTGTGTGTGACGGTCCTTAATAGAAAGGGTTGTCAGTAGGGGCTTGTATATCTGGTCTGGGGGGGTGAGAGTGTGCCAACTCTTCTTTAGAAATGAGTCTCACATTCCTCTCCTCTCTGCTCCATCTCTCACTGCCTTTTTCTCTCTCTCTTTCCCTCTCTCTTTCTGTAAGGTTCTTTGTGTGAACAGTCTTTGTTGTAGATCAGAGAGGGAGCGCTGACTCCTGCCACTCTCTAAGACGAGAAGAGACGGAGGATGTTGTCTTTCATTCAGGCCACAAGTCATCATCTGGGGCACAAGCTGAGCTGTCTGTTCTGGTGGCCCGCAGAGAGCCCAGAGGGACAAATGACACAGTGTCGTCCTCTATGTCTAAGGACCAAGGGGATTGGTGATGATGTGAAGATGTCCATTAATTTATCTTTATCTCTCTCTCTCGCTCTCTCTCGCTCTCGCTCTCTCGCGCTCTCTCTCGCTCTCTCTCGCTCTCTCTCGCTCTCTCTCTCCCCAGCTCCAGATGGTGTGATGCCCCCGGGAGGGTTAGATGCCACCCCTGCCAGTCTGCAGGTGTCCTGGCTCCCTCCAGGCCGTGCCAACGCTCCTGGACCCCTATACTACGACCTACAGATGAGGGCTACACCAGACGGTCCTATACAAGAGTAAGACCCCTTACTATGCATAGATACACAATAAACCCCTCTACTTCTAAACATACATAGCTATACAGCAAAATAATACACAATACCCTTCAGATGAGGGCTATGCCGGATTGTCCTTTACAATGGTCAGACCCTTCATTATACTGACCATAGATAACACTATCACTACTAAAGCCACTAGCATCACTAACAGACAGAATAGAATAGACAGACTAACATTACTACTGCTGGTCAGGGCTACACCGGATAAACCACTAACAGTAACTTTTATAGCTCAATAAGTACAGTGAGGGAAACAAGTATTTGATCCCCTGCTGATTTTGTACGTTTACCCACTGACAAAGAAATGATCAGTCTATCATTTTAAGGGTAGGTTTATTTGAAAAGTGAGAGACAGAAAATCCAGAAAAACGCATGTCAAAAATGTTATATATTGATTTGCATTTTAATGAGGGAAATAAGTATTTGACCCCCTCTCAATCAGAAAGATTTCTGGCTCCCAGGTGTCTTTTATACAGGTAACGAGCTGAGATTAGGAGCACACTTTTAATCTCAGTTTGTTACCTGTATAAAAGACACCTGTCCACAGAAGCAATCATTTAATCAGATTCCAAACTCTCCACCATGGCCAAGACCAAAGAGCTCTCCAAGGATGTCAGGGACAAGATTGTAGACCTACACAAGGCTGGAATGGGCTACAAGACCATCGCCAAGCAGCTTGTTGAGAAGGTGACAACAGTTGGTTGCGATTATTCGCAAATGGAAGAAACATAAAAGAACTGTCAATCTCCCTCGGCCTGGGGCTCCACGCAAGATCTCACCTCGTGGAGTTGCAATGATCATGGGAACGGTGAGGATACAGCCCAGAACTACACGGGAGGATCTTGTCAATGATCTCAAGGCAGCTGGTACCATAGTCACCAAGAAAACAATTGGTAACACACTACGCCGTGAAGGACTGAAATCCTGCAGCGCCCGCAAGGTCCCCCTGCTCAAGAAAGCACATATACAGGCCCGTCTGAAGTTTGCCAATGAACATCTGAATGATTCAGAGGAGAACTGGGTGAAAGTGTTGTGGTCAGATGAGACCAAAATGGAGCTCTTTGGCATCAACTCAACTCGCCGTGTTTGGAGGAGGAGGAATGCTGCCTATGACCACAAGAACACCATCCCCACATCAAACATGGAGGTGGAAACATTATGCTTTGGGGGTGTTTTTCTGCTAAGGGGACAGGACAACTTCACCACATCAAAGGGACGATGGACGGGGCCATGTACCGTCAAATCTTGGGTGAGAACCTCCTTCCCTCAGCCGGGGCATTGAAAATGGGTCGTGGATGGGTATTCCAGCATGACAATGACCCAAAACACACGGCCAAGGCAACAAAGGAGTGGCTCAAGAAGAAGCACATTATTAGCACCCCTGCTACACACACACCTTCCTCAATGGACGATTGAGACAGAGAGAGAGAGAGAGAGAGAGAGAGAGAGATAGAGAGAGGTAGATGTAGAGAGAGATAGATATATATAGAGAGAGAGATGTAGAGAGAGGTAGATGTAGAGAGAGATAGATATATATAGAGAGAGAGATGTAGAGAGAGACAGATGTAGAGAGAGAGAGCGGTAGAGAGAGAGGTAGAGAAAGAGAGAGAGAGGTAGAGAGAGAGAGGTAGCGAGAAAGAGGTAGAGATAAAGAGAGAGTGAGAGAGAGAGGTAGAGAGAGAGAGGTGTAGAGAGAGGTGTAGAGAGAGGTAGAGAGAGAGGTAGAGAGAGAGGTAGAGAGAGAGAGAGAGAGAGAGAGAGAGAGAGAGAGAGAGAGAGAGAGAGAGAGAGAGAGAGAGAGAGAGAGAGAGAGGTAGAGATCAGTAGACGGAGAAAGCAAGTTGTGCTGGTATCTGATATGTATTAATTCCATGCTTCCTGTCAACAAATTGCAATTTAATCCAAAAAGAGGGAATTCTCATTCAATGGTAATAAATAAATGACTAGGTCCATGTATTATATATCAGCCTCATTCCCTCATCCTCCAGCACGCTACCTACAGTACGCCTCTCATTCTTACCCTGATTTATTCATGATGTCCAATAGTACTCTTCTATAGAAAGGCCCTGTCTGGGAGATTGGTGCTGCTAGAACAATAGCTGTCTGATTCATTCCATTCATGCCAATTACCAGGCGTCATATTCAGTGACGTTCTGTTAATTGATATTCCTATGTACACTACCGTTCAAAAGTTTGGGGTCACTTATAAATGTCCTTGTTTTCGAAAGAAAAGGGATGCTGACCTTCTAGGCAGAGTTGCAAAGAAAAAGCCATATCTCAGACTGGCCAATAAAAATAAAAGATTAAGATGGGCAGTCTGAGATATGGTTTTTTCTTTGCAACTCTGCCTAGAAGGTCAGCATCCCGGAGTCGCCTCTTCACTGTTGATGTTGAGACTGGTGTTTTGTGGGTACTATTTAATGAAGCTGCCAGTTGAGGACCTGTGAGGCGTCTGTTTCTCAAACTAGACACTCTAATGTATTTGTCCTCTTGCTCAGTTGTGCACCGGGGCCTCCCACTCCTCTTTCTATTCTGGTTAGAGCCAGTTTGCGCTGGTCTGTGAAGGGAGTAGTACACAGCGTTGTACGAGATCTTCAGTTTCTTGGCAATTTCTCGCATGGAATAGCCTTCATTTCTCAGAACAAGAATAGACTGACGAGTTTCAGAAGAAAGTTATTTGTTTTTGGCCATTTTGAGCCTGCAATCGAACCCACAATTGCTGATGCTCCAGATACTCAACTAGTCTCAAGAAGGCCAGTTTTATTACTGCTTTAATCAGCACAACAGTTTTCAGCTGTGCTAACATAATTGCAAAAGGGTTTTCTAATGATCAATTAGCCTTTTAAAATGATAAACTTGGATTAGCAAACACAACGTGCCATTAGAACACAGGACTGATGGTTGCTGATAATGGGCCTCTGTACGCCTATGTAGATATTCCATTCAAAATCAGCTGTTTCCAGCTACAATAGCCATTTACAACATTAACAATGTCTACACTGTATTTCTGATCAATTTGATGTTATTTTAATGGACAAAAAAATTGCTTTTCTTTCAAAAACAAGGACATTTCTAAGTGACCCCAAACTTTTGAACGGTAGTGTATGTGTGATAGAGGAAGGGTAGGTTGATGCTGGTTGCCAGGTGTTTTATCCTAATTTTATAATTGTATATATGAAATGTTTAGAATTGTGTTTGTTACGCGCAGGGCTTGACATTTAAATGAGGAATAAGAACACAGAGAAAAGGTCTATTAGTTGATATAGACTCACATTTGAAACACTAAGATATTTTAATCAATCGTTAATCAGTCACTCAGGTGACTTTTTACTGATTTATAATTTTGGCCCCAACATTCAACTAATCTGTGTTTCTAGCATACCTTTTGAGTGCGGAGCTACTACATTTTTTGATGTATCTAATATAGGAAATATAAATTTGTATATGTGTTCCCTCGTAGACTGCTGAACAACGTGACCAGTACATTCAGCCACACGGTGGAAGGTCTGTCTCCATACACAGACTACCTGTTCAGAGTGGTGGTGTCACACACACACGGAGAGACCGCCAGTGACTGGACCAGCCTACGTACTGCAGAGGACAGTGAGTACACACACACACACACAAATGTGGTTTTAGGGCATAAACCCTAACATGCTATGTATGATGTATACTGCCTTATACTCATAGGAATACATGCACTTAGAACACACACACATTCTTTGAAAAGTCACGTTCTCAAAACTCACATACTACAAGCTCTAAAACGACTGATAGTTAATGTCCTTATACACAGACAGTACAGGGATTCTCTCTCTCACACACACACACTCACACGCATTCACATACACACAAAATAGATATAGAGAAAGAGAAGGAAAGGGGTGGAAAGGAGAAATAGAGAGAGAGAGAGAGAGAGGGAGTAACCTCTGAACCAGTGTAAAACAATAACAAAGAGTTGACAAACATATCAAATGTGATGTAAAATAGCTCATGTTAAATAGGTGGTTGTGGGAAGTGGTGGTCTTATTCTTTGTGGCCTTGAGCTGAGCAGTGTGTGAGTGTGGGAAAGAAGGAGGGAGGGAGGGAGAGTATATTGGTGTACAATGTGTGTAGGTGACCTAGTCAGTGTCATTGCTAGCTAATTGCTGTAATATAATCACATTAGACTCTCTGCAAAGTTATACATTAATTACTAGTCTGTTATCACATACATTCTAATTATAGTGCCACTATCTGCATACATTCAGGATGCGTTGTATTAAGTTGCATCACTTTCTCCTTGCTATGCAGAATTAGCACCCCTGCTACACACACACCTTCCTCAATGGACAATTGAGACAGAGCTGCTTATGGGAATCTTCTGTCTGTGTGTGGACAGTAGGGCTATGTCCATCACTCAAAGCTCTCTTTGTCTGTGGCCCTAACAGAGAGAACATGTGTCGAACACACACCGCTATATCAATCAACACCTACACACTATTACCTCTGCACTCTTTTTATTATTATTTTTTAACCTTTATTTAACTAAGTTAAGAACAAATTCTTATTTACAATGACGGCCTACACCGGCCAAACCCGGACGACGCTGGGCCAATTGTCCGCTGCCCTATGGGCCTCCCAATCACGGCCGGTTGTGATACAGCCTGGAATCGAACAAGGGGGTCTGTAGTGACGCCTCAAGCACTGAGATGCAGTGCCTTAGACTGCTGCGCCACTCGGGAGCCCTACATACACACACACACTTCTCCTTTGTGACTTTTATAGAGGCGTTGTATTAGCCAGAGTCTGTGATGCTATGATGTTTTTACCAGAGATAAGACCTTTATATTCTGTATGTTCCCTGTGAAACAACACAACGCGGCATTCAAGAGCCTCAACGCTACGAGTCAGCGCCCGGCCACCTCCAGAGAGGATTATGGGAGATGCAGTATTTTAATGTCTACTGGCACCGCTAATAAACAGTCCCTCACATCTCATCCCCCCCACACACACACACACACACACGTCTCATCATTGGGGCCCATCAGGGTGAAATAGTAGTTGAGTAAAACCACACTAAATTAACAGAGGCAAAGAGTCTAGGAGATTCTTCAAAGATAATGTGGCTGAGAGAGCGATGGAAATGGAGGAGGGGTAGAGGACAGGCAAGGTGACAGATGAGGGGAAGACAGGATAATCATGGACCAATAATTCCTTTGAATCTCTGGAAGGGTCCATGTCTGCTCTTGGGCTATATCTTTTTTTGAATAGGCGTTGCGTTTTATATTTGCCTCTGATTTAGAAATGGCCTTGGAGATCTAGGGGCTCTGCAAGGGTCTGTCCCATATACAGCTTATGTACAGGACAGGGACACACACACACAGATGCACGCACACACACACACTCACGCACACACACACACACACTTACCTACCACACATGAGCCACTGTTAGTTCTAGCCACAGTGGGCTTGTAGCCCAGAGTGGAAGGTAGCGTTTGTTACTTATTGGCGAGCCTCATTCAACAGGAGCACAAGGCGGAGGAAGAAATTCTTCAAGCTTCCAGATAGTATCCTTACAATTAAAGATAACTGGGAAAATAATTGTTTATATTTAATAATCTTTCATATTTAAAATGATATACCAGTTGAATATTTGGTCTATAAATTGAATTGGTATGCAGAGAACAATATAAAGACATCAATAAGAAAATACACCGTCCTGATAGGAGACACTGAGACACAGAGGAAAATGGAATCTACAAAGGAATGGAATCTTAGTTAATCACATAGCTAGAATTGAACTGAATCAAATGTGATGTGGAGTGAATTTAGAATTCAAAGCGTGATTTACATGTTCATGTAAGCCCTCGTCATTCACATAACAAACCCAGCTTGACACAACTATGTTCTGTTCGAAGATAGTAATCCTACTCATTAATTAATTCATACATATTGAAGAGATTTTTTTTTACACTAGTTAGGTGAAGCACCTCATTGTCCTTGGAGCACAGAGTAGTTGTAGTTAATTAAATAGTGTATGTTCATTAGTGTTTCATTAAATAGTGTATGTTGATTAGTGTTTCATTAAATACATGAATTCTATGTATAGTGTCATTATAGCTTCTTTCTTCTTCCTCTGTTGCTCTGTGGAGATGGTGCGCACACACACATGCACACACATATGCACACATACACACACACGCACACACATGCACACACACATGCACACACATATGCACACATACACAGCCACGCACACACGCACACACATGCACACACACACACACACATGCACGCACACAAACACACACACTTTTCCTTTCTTCTTTCTGAGTGTGTGTGGAGAACAGGGGTTTCACCTATCCAAGACAGATGAGACGTCAAGTATTCAAGAGGGTGCCTCGTTTCGCCTTTTTATCATTCCATAAAAATGTTAGATCCATCTTTTTAATGTAATTTCTTCCATGACTTCTTACTCCTCGAACCTGACAGCTAGTCCTGTGAACATAAACTTTGTCATGTTCCTTATCTTTGTCTCTCATGTTCCCAGCTAAGGACTCTAGGCGTGTGTGTGTGTGTGTGTGTGTGTGTGTGTGTGTGTGTGTGTGTGTGTGAACATGATTTTGAAGACATTTTGACCTTTATATCATTCTATCTGCTTAGCTAATACATGACTACTGTAAGCCAAGAAAATACTATTAAGAATCGTATGTAATCTATATCTGTGTGTGAATTGCAGAGATGTCAATCTTACTACAACCAATTTAATTGAAAGGAATATGACTTCATAATAATTATTAAGTATCAAATTAGCATTATTTATGTCCATATTCAGTTATGGTATTGAATTAAATTGATTTCTTATTCATCTCTATGCATGTGTGTGTATGTGCGTGTCACAGGAGGTTGGTGGCACCTTAATTGGGGAGGACAGGTTCGTGGTAATGGCTGGAGGGGAATTAGTGGAACTGTAACAAATACATCAAATACATGGTTTCCAGGTGTTTGATGCCATTCCATTTGCTCCGTTCCAGCCGTTATTATGAGCCATCCTCCCCTCAGCAGCCTCCACTGGTGTGTGTGTATCTGTGTCCCTGTGTCTGTGGATATCCCTTATACTGTATACTGTGTATATATTATTTCACTTAGTGTAAGGCGGTACAGTAATGCTAAGGTTAACCATGACCGAATTACAATAGAGAACATACAGTATACACCTCCTGAATTTCTAAATATCTTTTATTTTTTCATTATGTGGCAGATTACTGGAAATGAATTGAATACATTTCTACAGGGACCGATCGTACGGTCTTAACTTCCCTATGACCGTAAACCCTGTAATTTGTGCTCTTTAACATCAGCCAGCCTGCTCACCTTCAAAAGCCTCATCATCTCCTTCCACAGACCTCTGCGATGCAAAACATTATCCCCCCATCTCCCTCCACCTCCCGCTGCCCCCCTCCCGGCCTTGTCACTTGATTTTGTTATTACTATGCTAACCAAATCCTTATAAATGTGATTTAAGGCTTGGCGGCACACGCTCTTGTTTAGCCTTCTGCTGTGGCAATTTACGGCGCCAGGGAGAAGGAGGGAGGGAGGGAAGGAGGGAGAGGGGGGAGAGGAGGGAAGGAGGGAGAGGGAAGAGAGGAGGGAAGGCCTCTCAAAATATTCGTAACGTCCCGCCACTACATCTGTTCAGCAGAGGCTGATTGGGGTAGAGTGGTGTTATTGGGGTAGAGTGGTGTTATTGGGGTAGAGTGGTGTTATTGAGGTAGAGTGGTGTTATTGGGGTAGAGTGGTGTTATTGGGGTAGAGTGGTGTTATTGGGGTAGAGTGGTGTTATTGGGGTAGAGTGGTGTTATTGGGGTAGAGTGGTGTTATTGGGGTAGAGTGGTGTTATTGAGGTAGAGTGGTGTTATTGGGGTAGAGTGGTGTTATTGGGGTAGAGTGGTGTTATTGGGGTAGAGTGGTGTTATTGGGGTAGAGTGGTGTTATTGCAGTGTGTTCTAGCCTGCACCCGGAGAGCAGTAAAGCATCAATAAAATAAAAAGCACCTGCATCTTAAAATACATTTCAATTGAAAAACTTAACAGCCCTTCAAATTGCAGAATTTAATACAGACCAGTAAAGCCTAAATAACACTCTGGGTCCTCTGTGCTGCTAGAAGAGAAGGAGAGGGTGGCTGGGGAGTCGAGGGATCTAGGGGTGGGGTGACATGGGTGTGGAGTGTGTGTGTGTGTGTGTGTGTGTGTGTGTGTGTGTGTGTGTGTGTTGACGTGCGCGAGCGCATGTGTGCATCCATTTTTGTATGGGTGTGTGAGGGGGAGTGTTCAAATTCAAGGTGACTTGATTGTCTCATGTGGTAAAATTATTTACAATTAAGGCCTCTACTGAGTCTCAGCAGGTTTAATGGAGACCACAGACAGACAGACAGACACACACACACACACACACACACACACACACACACACACACACACACACACACACACACAGACAGACAGGAGAACAGAGACAGACAGGCAGACTGACATGCACAGACAGACAGACAGACATACAGCCAGACAGACAGTTAGGCAGACGGGCCGGGCCTCCTTGCTTATTCCCGGCGTCTCCTGGACCTTTGTGGTAATTGAATCAGGGAGAGTGCTGAGTGGAGCAAGCATAAAAAGCTGTTAACCCAAAGGTCAGCGCTGTGCATTGTTTATTTATCAGGGCTAGGAGGGAGGCAGGAGGGAGGCTAGGAGGGAGCCCTGCACTACACAGCCACAGCCCTGACACACTGCCTGGGAAAAAATCACCCTGCTACGCTGGAACGCAGCTAGGCACTGACACACACTTGAAACACACACACATTCAGTTGCACACATGCACAGACAAGGGCTTGAATCACAAATAAGTTACAGGATTGGGGGGGAAAGGGTGTGTGTCAGGGTTAGGTGTTGGGCTTCTTCCCGTAGAAAGATGGGTGAGTCATGGGTGAGAGCGGTGTCATCTAGGGTGAGAAGAGGGTGTGAGGTGGGTTACAGTAGGGGAGGGGAGGGGGAGAGAGGGAGGAGAGGGTGAGGTAAGGGTTAGTGCTGGGTGAGGGTGAGCTAAGGTGATGGCGAGGCTACCTCCCACTATCTCCCCCTCTGGTCCCGGTGCCATCTGGGGGAGCCTTTAGCAGTTCACGTTAGCACTTAGCAACGCAGCACGCTCTGAGCACGCTCAATCACCTTGATCCGCCTGCCCTTGCTGAAGCGCCATTACCCTGCTACTGTGTGTGTGTGTGTGTGTGTGTGTGTGTGTGTGTGTGTGTGTGTGTGTGTGTGTGTGTGTGTGTGTGTGTGTGTGTGTGTGTGTGTGTGTGTGTGTGTGTGTGTGTGTGTGTGTGTGTGTGTGTGTGTGTGTGTGTGACCATTACCCCAGTACAGTGGGATGTAAATGGAGAAGGAAAACATTACCTTCAAATGAGCTTTCATAGGGCAGAAATATCAATCAGATCAGGTAGGGTGGAGAGAGAGGGAGTGAGGAGGGATGGAGGGAGGAGGAGGAAGGGTAAGGAGGGAGGACACAAGGAAGACACAGACATACAGACAGACAGACAGACAGACAAGGAAGGAGGAAAAATCCAACTATTTCCATGGTTGACATATTCCTCCTTTTTAAATGTGAAAGCAAGAGGAGAGGAGAGGGAATGAAGAAGGGTAAAGACTAGGGTTGCAAAATTCCTGGAATGTTCAATAAATCCCATGGTTTTCCTGAAATCCCAGTTGGAGGACTCCCTGAATCAGGAGGGAATAAGCCAGAAGTCCGGGATCCTCCAACCAGGATTTCTGGAAAACCAGGGAATTTATTGAATGTTTCAGGAATTTTGCAACTCTAAAAGACTCCTTAGACCAGCGTTTCCCAAACAAGGGGTCGCCTGATTTGAAAATGTATGTTTTTTGTAACTAACCTCCGGTAGCCGCAAGATGCAGTTGTAATAAAAAGAGCGGTGTCTGTTTTCTTCATACAAATGTGTCTCTATCTTTTGAACGGTTTAAGCTACAAAATACACGGGCCTCCCGAGTGGCGTCACTACAGACCCGGGTTCGATTCCAGGCTGTGTCACCATAGGGTCCCATAGGGCGGCGCACAATTGGCCCAGCGTCGTTGGGGTTAGGGAGGGTTTTACTTGGCTCATCGCGCTCTAGCTACTCCTTGTGGCGGGTCGGGTGCCTGCAGGTTGACTTTGGTCGTCAGTTGAACAGTGTTTCCTCCGACACATTGGTCCGGCTGGCTTGCGGGTTAAGCGTGTGGGTGTTAAGAAGCGTGGTTAGGCGGGTCATGTTTCAGAGGACGCATGACTCGACCTTCGCCTCTCGTGAGCCCATTGGGGAGTTGCAGCAATGAGACAAGGTCGCAATTGGATATCACGAAATTGGGGAGAAAAAGGGGGTAAAATACCAAAAAGCTACAAAGAAACACTATAGATACAAAAGTATGTGGACACCTCTTCAAATGATTGGATTTGGCTATTTTAGCCACACCCGTTGCTGACAGGTGTATAAATTCGAGCACACAGCCATGCAATCGCCATAGACAAACATTGGCAGTAGAATGGCCTTACTGAAGAGCTCAGTGACTTTCAACATGGCACCGTCATAGGATGCCACCTTTCCAACAAGTCAGTTTGGCCTGCTAGAGCTGCCCCAGTCAACTGTAAGTGCTGTTATTGTGAAGTGGAAATGTCTAGGAGCAACAACGGCTCAGCCGCGAAGTGATAGGCCACACAAGCTCACAGAATGGGACCACCGAGTGCTGAAGTGCGTAGTGTGTAAAAATAGTCTGTCCTCGGTTGCAACAAATCACATTTTATCAGCATACAATGAATTTCTAGGCGATTCTGTGTTTCCAACTTTGTGGCAACAGTTTGGGGAAGGCCCTTTCCTGTTTCAGCATAACAATACCCCCATGCACAAAGCGAGGTCCATACAGAAATGGTTTGTCGGGATCGGTGTGGAAGAACTTGACTGGCCTACACAGAGCCCTGACCTCAACCCCATCGAACACCTTTGGGATGAATTGGAACGCCAACTGCGAGCCAGGCCTAATCGCCCAACATCAGTGTCCGACCTCACTAATGCTCTTGTGGCTGAATGGTAGCAAGTCCCCGCAGCAATGTTCCAACATCTAGTGGAAAACCTTCCCAGAAGAGTGGAGGCAGTTATAGCAGCAAAGGGGGGACCAACTCCATATTAATGGCCATGATTTTGGAATGAGATGTACGACGAGCAGGTGTCCACATACTTTTGGTCATGTAGTGTGTTATGACCCCATCACTGAAAGATAAGACTCTCAGGAACACATATGTGTCTTCTGTTTCCCTCAAGCCACACAGGACTTAGTAGAACAGAGTGGACAAGACCAGGTACTAAATCAAACTGGGGAAATGTTGTTTCTACACATAATATCATATTAAAGTATTGTTTGATGATCTTCTGAACTTCCCAATACCTTTCTGATGCATTTCAGTCACTTCAAACCATACTTTCTTGAAATACTGTCAAAAGTACTGTCAGATTGATTTGTAATAGACTGTCACAGCCCAATTAAAAAAGTTAACATTGGCCTTTGATTACAACACTTTTTTTACCTGGTGTGGTCGGAAATGTTTTTTAAAATTTCAAAATGGGGTCTCGGGCCAAAAAAGTTTGGGAACCCTTGCCTTAGACTTAGTCAACGGAGGACAAACTGAACACAGAACTCCCCTGACAGACCACACTCCCCCTAGTTAGCCCCTGACAGACCAGACGGACAAACCAGTTTCACTTATGGTATGTTGAGAAGCTATGGGGTAACGCAAATTTCAAGGGGGTGAGGCTATTCAAAGGGGATGCTAGAGTTTCAAGTTTCAAGTTTTAATGTCACTTGCACAATTAGAGTGAAATGCCTTTCTTGCACGCTCCAAACACAACAATACAATAATCAATATTAATGTAGGACTAAGAACATAAGGTATAACATAACATTAAGGTAGAACAAAAATACATAAGAAAATAAGAAATAAGAACAGGAGAAAGTAAGAAGCTATATACAGGGTCAGTTCCAATACCATATTTATAATGTGCAGGGATACTGGAGTGATAGAGGTAGATATGTGTAGGGATAAGGTGATTAGGCATCAGGATATATGATAAACAGAGTAGCAGCAGCGAAAATTACCGTGAATATGCCTGCCAGTTGAGCTGCGCATGCTCTGAGAACGTGCCCTGGAATACCGTCCGGCCCGCAGCCTTGCGAGTGTTGACCTGATTAAAGACCTTACTCACGTCGACCTCTGAGATCGAAATCACCCTGTCCAATGGGTCGGTGGGGGCCCTCACACACTGTACGGTGTTGTTATTGTTGAAGCGTGCACAAAATGCATTGAGTTTGTCTGGAACAGAGGCATCGTTGGGCAGATCACGGCTGGGTCTTCCTTTATATTCCGTGATGGACTGCAGCCCCTGCCACATGCGGTGGGCGTCGGAGCCTGTGTAATATGATTCCACCTTATTCCTATATTGTCCTTTTGCTCATTTGATGACTCTGCGTAGGTCGTAGCGGGACTTCTTGTACTTCCTGTCTTCAGCCGTAGCCTCAGGGTTGTCTGCGGTAGCCCAGTCCTTTAGTTTAGCGCCAACAACATCTGTGTTAATCCAGGGCTTTTGATTGGGGAAGCAGCGAACCTTCAATGTCGTCGATGCATTTCCTTATGAAACCGGTGACGGAGGTGGTTAGCTCGTCGATGTTATCGGCGGAGTCTTGGAACATGTTCCAATCAACGCTAGCAAAGCAGTCCTGTGGCATAATCTCTGATTCTGATTACCATTTTTCAACAGAGTGAGTCACTTCCTGTTTGAGCTTCTGATTTTATTTTTTATTTATTAGGATCCCCATTAGCCGTCGCCATTGGCGACAGCAAATCTTACTGGGGTCTGACACATGACGAAAAATACATTACAGACAAAATACTTTACAATTTACATACAATTAAAAACATTAACATGTAGTGTGTGTGTGTGTGCATCTATTAGTTCCACATACATATCAGTACATACACACAAGAAGTAGGTTACATGGGGGAGAGGCGTTGTGCCGTGAGATGTTGCTTTATTCGTTTTTCTGAAACCAGGTTTGCTGTTCACTTGCGCTATATGAGTTCCATGCACTCATGGCTCTGTATAATACTGTACATTTCCTTGAATTTGTTCTGGACCTGGGGACTGTGAAAAAAACCCTGGTGGCATGTCTGGTGGGGTAAGTGTGTGTGTCAGTGCTGTGTGTAAGTTGACTACGCTTCATTGTAAACAGGAAGCAGGAGTGCAGAGTCATGATCTGATTTGCCGAATGGCGGACGAGGGAGGGCTTTGTATGCTTGCTTGTGGGTAGAGTGACAGTGGTCTAGGACTTTATCGCTGTGGGCATCACGTGTCTTAATGACGCAGAATTAAATTCACCGGCGACAAGAAAGGCAGCCTCCGGATGTACGTTTTCCTGCTTGTTTATAGCCTTGTACAGTTTGTTAAGTGCCAGCTTGTTGTCATGACTGTCCTGGGAGGATCCAAATGGGCAGATCAGGTTCGCAGGGAGAGCTTCTTCCAGACCCCCTCCCACCTGCAGAGGGGGGGTGGGGGGAACTGTGGGGTTTTGACACCACACGGCCTGTCATAAATTTAAGGAGAAGGAGTCTCTCTCTCCCCCTCCAGTATTAACGAAAGGAATGTCTTTGTTAACAGACTTTTCCCGCCGAAACTCTAACACGTTCAAAAGTGATTACTGGAACAATATTTCTAACTTAAGAACGTGGGGAGTGGTCAGAGGAGGTCTATAGAACAATAATGTCAATTGGGTTGTTATTTTGTGATGTCATTAAAAATGATATAAAGGAAATACTGTAACTTAGTAAGTATACCCACTATATGTACAAAGTTTTCATCCGATGCGTTGTGTATGAAATATGAAAAAGGATGAAAGTATTTTTGTTAAGATAGGAATGTGATTTTAGGAGTCAAAAGAGATAATGGCTTATCTATAAACTTTGCACAGAGAGCGTGTCAGCCTGACGAAACAGCCCCTTTCGACCAGAGTGCATAAAGGCTTGATAGAGAAATTAACCTTTAGACCAGAAAGATGTCGAGCTGCAGCTCATGTTCAAAGTGATTAAAACCCTGAATTTCAACACATTTACATTACATTTTAGTCATTTAGCAGACGCTCTTATCCAGAGCGACTTACAGGAGCAATTAGGGTTAAGTGCCTTGCTCAAGGGCACATCGACAGATTTTTCACCTAGTCGGCTCGGGGATTAGAACCAGCGACCTTTCGGTTACTGGCACAACGCTCTTACCCACTAAGCTACAATTTACATACAAGGGTTGTCTGCGGTAGCCCAGTCCTTTAGTTTAGCGCCAACAACATCTGTGTTAATCCAGGGCTTTTGATTGGACACGAGGTAGAGACGATAAGTCACCTCCCGGACAATCACTGGACAATCACTGGACAATCACCGGACAATCACTGGTACAGCTGATTAGCTGGGCAAAGTATCTAGAAAAGCGAATTTAAGTGGGACCATTATACTACTCTATCCAAACCATCCTACTAAGCTACTCTCATCACCTCACTTGGGAACCATCGACACGGCTGGCTAGCCTATATTCAAAGAACCAATCTTCCAGAACGAGTGAAAGGAAAATCCATTCTGTAGTTCTGTTTAGGACTACATGACAAGTCACCGGACATCAGACAACTACAGAGGACCACAACAATAGAAGACTTGTTGTAACTGTTGGACAATCAGAGCCTTACGAGCGAGCCGCGAGAAGGCCCGACCAACTCCCTTTCCAGGGTGGCCCGGTTCAGAGAGAGAGAGCTACACGGCGGCACCTCACGTAAATACATTCATGATTTCTTACTCCAAGCAGGCGGAAGTTCATGTGCAAAGTATAGGAGAAATATAAGTGAGAGTAGTTTCTAAATGTACCAACGTTAAGTGTCTCTGTCCCTGTTTCTCTACCTCTCCCTCTTTTGTAACAAGCAATCATGTTGTTGTCAGTCCGCTAGGGACCTGTTGTTAATGTATTAAGTGTGTATGTTATCCTGTGTTACCATTTAGTTAGCTAGTAAATAAAGAATTAAACCAATTTGTGTAGTACTGAATCATAAGTAAGGCTGTGGTTTTTGCAGATGCAAGGAGGTTATGACGTTCAGAATGATGATATGATAAGAGGTTATGATTACTAAGTTGACTGTTTATCGATGTGATAGGTATAGACCTTCTAGAGTTTAATTCGGGAGATGGTAACTCTTTAAACAACCACTCTCGTGGTGCCCCAAATTAATTGTTACATGATTAATTTAATTGGGTAACAATTAAACATAGTTAGTTAATTAGAGAAATAACAGTCATCAGATTAATGTTAAAAGTGACGTGACGACATTGTTATACAGTATTTCTTATCCTGAGGTGGAATGTATACAACAGTCACGATAACTGCTGAAAACTACCTCGGGAGGTAGAAGGGTCAGTATTTGATCATCAGGTATGGCGAAAGGCCTTCAGAGGAGACTCGTTGCGCTTACGTATTTTTCTCTTTATTTAGACAGTGAGGAATGTAGAGGGGAAAAAGTGGGAAAGTGTCTGTGGTGGGATTCGATCCTAACATGTGCAAAGTAGACTGCAGCTCTACCGCTGTCGCAAACTAAGGCCTTTAGAGCCTTGTTATCGGCCCTTGTTTCATCAGCTCACCCTGTAATAAAGACACTATTTTCAGTGTATGTGTACGTGTGTGTTTGTGCATGTTGTCCATCGATGTGAATGTATGTGTGCCTGCATTCCTGTATGTAATTATGAATATGACCGGCGCTGTCGTACACTAGATGTGGGTGAAGGATTCCTTGGTGTGTCTGTGTGTGTGTGTGTGAAGGAATCCCTATTGTGAGCGCTTGGCGGTGGGAAGTGTGGCAGTAGCCATTCAGTAGAAATGGCCAGTCACAAACTTGAGTGATTACAATATTTCCTCCGATTCAGTGCCATCTCTCCCCAGCTCATAGTTGATATCACTGCCCATATAACCTCCATTTAATAAATACATAAATATAATTTTCTGTGTGGCCGTGCCAGAGCGTTCTGCTGGCCCCTGGCGCTCGCTAAATGAGCTGATTTGCACATCGATGTGTGTGTGTCCTCCATTCTAATCCCAGGAATAGGGCCCTCCAAATCACTGTTTGTCCTTGTGATGTCACTCTTGACGTTCCGTTGTCAAATGATAATTCCGCCGCACTAATTCCCCCTCTCTTCTCATCTCCTCGCTTCTCATCACCACACACACACACACACACACACACACACACACACACACACACACACACACACACACACGTGCACAAGGCTTTTCTTCCATATTGCTGAAAAAAGTATCCCTCTTTTTCCTTTGTTCTTTTCCACTAAAACGCTGTAGTCACTGTAACAGGCATTTTCATGTTTGAAATTATGTATACTGAACAAAAATATAAACGCAACAATTTAAAGGATTTTACTGAGTTACAGATCATATGAGGAAGTCAGTCAATTTAAATAAATTCATTTGGCCCTAATCTATGGATTTCACATGACTGGGAATACAGATATGCATCTGTTGGTCACAGATACCTTAAAAGAAATGGGCCTCACAATGGGCCTCAGGAACTCGTCACGGTATTTCTGTGCATTCAAATTGCCATCGATAAAATGCAATTGTGTTTGTTGTCCGTAGTTTATGCCTTCCCATACCATAATCCCACCGCCACCATGGGGCACTCTGTTCACAACAATGGTAGAGAAATTAACACTCTGGCAACAGCTCTGGTGGACATTCCTACAGTCATCATCCCAATTGCACACGCCCTCAAAACTTGAGACATCTGTGGCATTGTGTTGTGTGACAAAACTGCACATTTTAGAGTGGCCTTTTATTGTCCCCAGCAACTGTGTAATGATCATGCTGTTTAATCAGTTTCTTGATATGCCACACTTGTCAGGTGGATGGGTTATTTTGGCAAAGGAGAAATGCTCACTAACAGGGATGTAAACAAGTATGTGCATGAAATTTGAGAGAATTAAGCTTTTTGTGCATATGGAACATTTCTGGGATCTTTTATTTCACCTCATGAATCATGGGACCAACACTTTACATCTTGTGTTTATATTTTTGTTCAGTGTAGTTTGCTAACACCTGTCCTAGACCAATGAGCCACTTTAGTAGACGGACTGGATTTGGTGTGTAGGGTGTTCAGGGAAAGAGGAAAAAAACAAACTGATCAGGTTGGACATGGCAATCATGAGAGCGAGAGTAGGGAGTTTGGGAACCATTCTAACCCTGTGTTTATTGTTGTCTGTTTTGTCGCCCTCCCTTCCTCTCTCTCTCTCTCTCTCTCTCTCTCTCTCTCTCTCTCTCTCTCTCTCTCTCTCTCTCTCTCTCTCTCTCCTTCCCTCACTGCCCCCCCCCCCCCCCCCAGGTCCAGGTCCCGTGGACCCCCCTGTGGTGTCAGCCCTCCAGTCACAAAGTGCGTCAGTCTCCTGGGCCCCCCCAGCCCAGCCCAACGGGGTGATCACCCAATACACTCTGCACCTGAACTCCACCCTGTCCCTGTCACACAGCACTGCTACAGTACCAGGCAACACTACCACCTACATCCTCCATAACCTCCAGCCTTACCAACTCTACAGCCTGCAGGTGGGTGGGGTGGGGGGGATGGGTTGGTGGTATGGATGGTTGGGATGCATAGATGGATGGATGGATGGATGGATGGATGGATGGATGGATGGATGGATGGATAGAGCAGTAATACATTAATTAAAACTATTGATGATTAAACACATTAAAGTCTATGCCTGTCTAACTGTATTGTCCTCTGTGGTGCTGTTAGTTGGAGGCCTGTACCACGGCAGGGTGTACTCTCTCTGGGGAGTTCCAGTCCTTCCATACCCCTGCTGCCCCACCGGAGGGGGTCCCAGCCCCCCACCTTTACTCTGACACCCCTACCTCAGTCCTGCTGTCCTGGGGAGCCCCGGAGAGGAGCAACGGAGAACTGGAGGGGTGAGACATCATAATCAAATCAAATCAAATTTTATTTGTCACATGCGCCGAATACAACAGGTGTACAGTCGTGGTCAAAAGTTTTGAGAATGACACAAGTATTGGTCTTCACAAAGTTTGCTGCTTCAGTGGTTTTATATATTTTTTCAGATGTTACTATGGTATACTGAAGTATAATTACAAGCATTCCATAAGTGTCAAAGGCTTTTATTGACAATTACATTAAGTTTATGCAAAGAGTCAATATTTGCAGTGTTGACCCTTCTTTTTCAAGACCTCTGCAATCCGCCCTGGCATGCTGTCAATTAACTTCTGGGCCACATCCTGACTGATGGCAGCCCATTCTTGCATAATCAATGCTTGGAGTTTGTGGGGTTTTGTTTGTCCACCCGCCTCTTGAGGATTGACCACAAGTTCTCAATGGGATTAAGGTCTGGGGAGTTTCCTGGCCATGGAGCCAAAATGTCGATGTTTTGTTCCCCGAGCCACTTAGTTATCACTTTTGCCTTATGGCAAGGTGCTCCATCATGCTGGAAAAGGCATTGTTCGTCACCAAACTGTTCTTGGATGGTTGTGAGAAGTTGCTCTCGGAGGATGTGTTGGTACCATTCTTTATTCATGGTGTGTTCTTAGGCAAAATTGTGAGTGAGCCCACTCCCTTGGCTGAGAAGCAACCCCACACATGAATGGTCTCAGGATTCTTTATTGTTGGCATGACACAGGACTGATGGTAGCACGCACCTTGTCTTCTCCGGACAAGCTTTTTTCCGGATGCCCCAAACAATCGGAAAGGGGATTCATCAGAGAAAATGACTTTACCCCAGTCCTCAGCAGTCCAATCCCTGTACCTTTTGCAGAATATCAGTCTGTCCCTGATGTTTTTCCTGGAGAGAAGTGGCTTCCTCGCTGCCCTTCTTGACACCAGGCCATCCTCCAAAAGGCTTTGCCTCACTGTGCGTGCAGATGCACTCACACCTGCCTGCTGCCATTCCTGAGCAAGCTCTGCACTGGTGGTGCCCCGATCCCGCAGCTGAATCACCTTTAGGAGACGGTCCTGGCGCTTGCTGGACTTTCTTGGGCGCCTTGAAGCCTTCTTCACAACAATTGAACCTCTCTCCTTAAAGTTCTTGATGATCCGATAAATGGTTGATTTAGGTGCAATCTTACTAGCAGCAATATCCTTGCCTGTGAAGCTCTTTTTGTGCAAAGCAATGATGACGGCACGTGTTTCCTTGCAGGTAACCATTGTTAACATAGGAAGAACAATGATTTCAAGCACCACCCTCCTTTTAAAGCTTCCAGTCTGTTATTCTAACTCAATCAGCATGTCAGAGTGATCTCCAGCCTTGTCCTCGTCAACACTCTCACCTGTGTTAACGAGAGAATCACTGACATGATGTCAGCTGGTCCTTTTGTGGCAGGGCTGAAATGCAGTGGAAATGTTTTTTGGGGATTAAGTTAATTTTCATGACAAAGAGGGACTTTGCAATTAATTGCAATTCATCTGATCACTCTTCATGTCACGTTCGTTTAAGGACGGGTCAGACCAAGGCGCAGCATGAAGTGCATACATGTTTATTACAACGATAAACACATGAACAAAACAACAAACAACGTAACGTGAAGTCCGAAGGCTAAACACAATACAAGCCTCTAACACGGAACAAGATCCCACAACCCATGATTGCCAATAGGCTGCCTAAGTATGATCCCCAATCAGAGACAACGAGCGACAGCTGCCTCTGATTGGGAATCACACCCGGCCAAACATAAAACTACACAACCTAGAATGCAACATAGAAATACTATCATAGAATATCCACACCCTGACTCAACATACAAGAGTCCCATGAGTCAGGGCGTGACACTTCATAACATTCTGGAGTATATGCAAATTGCCATCATAAAAACTGAGGCAGCAGACTTTGTGAGAATTAATATTTGTGTCATTCTCAAAACTTTTGACCACGACTGTAGACCTTACCGTGAAATGCTTACTTACAAGCCCTTAACCAACAATGCAGTTCAAGAAAGAGTTTAGAAAATATTTACTAAATAAACTAAGATAAAAAATTATAAAAAGTAACACAATAAAATAACAATAACGAGGCTATATACAGGGGGTACCGGTACCGAGTCACAGTGCGGGGTACAGGTTAGTCGAGGTAATTTGTAGGTAGGGGTAAAGTGACTATGCATAGATAATAAACAGCGAGTAGCTGTAAAAACAAATGGAGGGGGGGTCAATGTAAATAGTCCGGGTGGCCAAGAGATTATGGCTTTAATAATACTCTATTCCCCATATTGTGCACTACTTTGGACAGCATCATGTGGCCATAGTAAACAATAGTGCACTCTATAGGTAATATTTACATTAACTACAACCGTTACGAACATTTTATGAATTTCAGTTTCCATCTGTATTCTCTTCCTGTATAGATTTGCATAATGTATTTTTTATAATAATCCTAATTCCTCTTAATGTGTTTGTAGATGGGTGGTGGAGAGGAGGGTGAGAGGCACCCAGCAGGTATCTACAGTGGTCAGACTGCCACCGGCCCCTCCTCCCCTCTCCTATCTGGACCACTCCTCAGCCCTCAGCCCCTGGACCTCCTACCAGTACCGCCTAGTGGCCAGCACACAGGCTGGATCTAACACTAGTACCTGGGCTAACATCACCACCAGACCCTCTCGCCCTGCCGGTCTAGTCCCACCACGGGTAGATGTGCTGGGGCCAGACTCACTGCAGGTTGGTGGTTGTGTTGAGGTGTGGCCCTCCTGTAGCTCAGTTGGTAGAGCATGGCGCTTGCAACGCCGGGGTTGTGGGTTCGATTCCCACGGGGGGCCAGTATGAAAAATGTATGCACTCACTAACTGTAAGTCGCTCTGGATAAGAGCATCTGCTAAATGACTAAAATGTAAATGTAAAAAATGTGTGGGTGTTGTGATTTTAGTTTGACTTTTGGTGCTGTTACCAAGCCAATAACAGACCATGTCTCAGCTAACCAGCCAATAAGATGTATCTACCTCAAATTGTGGTAGACATTCTTTGAAACACTAGAGTACATAGGCCAATGTCATATTGGTATTCATGCTTATATTGTGTGTAGTCATTTTGAACAGTTCCCTCCCTGAGCTCTCTCTCTCTCTCAAATAACGCACACATACACAGTTACAAAACTGTGTTTTCAGACAGTCACTAAAATCAAGGTCCCCTTCAGGAAGTAGGTGGGGTCACGACCCTGTCTGTAGTGACTTCCTTCCTGTCGGCCATATTAACAAAACTCTAGCTAAGCATGAATGAAGACGTCTAAATTAGCCCATCACGTCCCGCCCACACACACACGCATGCATACATACATTCATATGCACACGCCCCTGCGCTAATGCTAACTGTATGAAAATGCTAATTCCTGTCATAATTTCAGACACACCCCTGTCGTTACGATGCTTTAGGGGTCAGAGGTCATTTGTTTGTTCGTGTTTCTTCCTGGTTCAGCCCAATTACACGCTTCCTGTTTATATCTGACCTTGGTAATGCAAAAAGACAATAGTGTTCACTGGGACCCAGGTATAACTCTCTCTCTCTCTCTCTCTCTCTCTCTCACTCTCTCTCTCTCTCTCTCTCTCTCTCTCTCTCACACTCTCTCTCTTTCTCTCTCTCTCTCACACACTCTCTCTATCTCTCTTTCCTTTCGTTCTCTTTCTTGTTCCCTTCTGCCTCTCTCTTTAAAATCATACTGGAATCCGAGAATCCAATCCTTTTCCATTCATGATTACTATTTAAATCTCAGACTAAGCTTGCCTTTACCTCAATCCTACCTCAGCCTCTTCCCAGAACATGAGTAATTCCATCCACGGTGCTATCAGTGTTTTAAGGTGGTATAAACCCTAGCAGTGTGCCTGCTGGTTGAATAGAGGGGTCTCCAGAGAGAGAGAGAGAGGGCTTGCTAGCAGGGCCTTGCTGCCTGACAAATACCATTCAGGGGGAATTCATGTCACCAAACAGGCTTTGCAGCTTAGCGGTCGTCTTTGTACCAATACACCCACAGACTCCACACACACACACACACACACACAAAGGGGGTCTACACGTACACACACAAACACACACACACACACACACACACACACACACACACACACACACACACATACACACTTCTCTGTCTCTTCCTCTAGTCTTGAGAAAGTGCCAGGAACACAGACTGAAGTGCTAGTGACTTCAAACAAAGAACAATTTACATAAACTAGTTTGAATAATTCATTTCCCCCAACCCTGACTTCTATTTGTCGTTGTTGTTGTTTTTTCAGACTATTGTTGTTTCATTAATTTGTTAACAGCTGCGTTTACATGGTTAACGAGGTGAGAAGAGTTACACGTGTAAGATGCTAAGACTGGCTCTTCTATTTGCATATTCAGCAGTTTATTCTGCAGTTTATTTATTTACCAACAGACTGGTTCAGTGGTCTCAGTGTGTTTTGTCTGGTTGTCTTAGCAATCACTGGGGCTTCCTGCATTCTAGTGTTGGTGTGCTTATTCACAGCTAGTGGTGATTTGTTACTTATTTTCTTTGTATTTTATTCCTTTGTTTTTCTAGTTATTTTGAAATTGAACGAAATTGAAGTGAATGCCATCACAGACACACCCACACCCACCCACACACACACACACACACACACACACACACACACACACACACACACACACACACACAGCCCTGAGCACTTACTTATAGTAGAGTGTGTGTGTGTGTGTGTGTGTGTGTGTGTGTGTGTGTGTGTGTGTGTGTGTGTGTTTGTTTGTGAATGGCTCTTTCCTGTACCTGTCAGTCCCAGGCCTCTGTCTCTCTCCTCTCTGATCTCCACTATCCACAGATTACATCAGGGCATTCAATCTGGAAATTACATCCGCAAGCACCCGCACTCTGGCAAATGAGCTACCTAACGCCACCCCACCCCATGCGTGTGTGTGTGTGTGTGTGTGTGTGTGTGTGTGTGTGTGTGTGTGTGTGTGTGTGTGTGTGTGTGTGTGTGTGTTACGGGTCACACCATTACCTCACCTTCTCACCTATTTACCGAAAATCAGAGCAGTTGAATTCCTCTTCCTAATCACACATTCCATATTTTTCTACAAGCTCCGCTTTTAACTGCATAGCAATTCCACACACTTTTAGCCTTTTTATTAGCTTTTTTAATTCCCTGAAATGCTGTCAAAATCACATGCAGGCAGCGCTAGCTAGGCAACATGCTGTAGTTTTTGCATATAACAATTCCATTACTGCGGTTTCATTATTTTAGCATGTTGGACTGCAGGGATGAACCCTGTTTTAAATGTGTTGAAGGGAATCTGCCACTCAATGTCAGGGTGTCTCTCTCACTTTCTGCATGGTGCAGAGCTGTACGCAGACACACACACACACACACACACACACACACACACACACACACATGCATGTAATTCCCATACATACATACACACGTAGGCATGCGCAAGCACACACACATGCGCTGTTTGCACGCACACACACTGTACAGTACAACATCACTTCCTGGAACTCATCCATCTAAAAGCATTCTAAAGCACAGAACATTCTGAGCGGCCAATCACAGGCCTCCCTCGGCCCCTTGCACCTCTGCACTGCACTCTGGGAGAGATGATGTCAGTTGATCGTCAGCTGCATACTAACAGCCTTCAGTGTTTCCTTGGTAAGAATTGAGAATATCCACATGACTTTGTGCGTGTGTGTTTATGTGCGTGTCTGCGTGTGTTTGTGTGTGTGTATGTGTGTGTGCCTCCCTCCCTCTCTCCTCAGGTCATGTGGTCCCCTCCTGTCATCGCTAATGGAGAGATCGACCGCTATGAGATCCGCCTTCCCAACCCACGCGTATCCCACGACGACCTGTCCAACCTCAGCGTCACGGTAACAGACCTGGTGCCCTACACTGACTACCTGGTCACCGTCCTGGCCTGCTCCTCCGGGGGTGGCCTTATTGGGGGTTGCACAGAGAGCCTGCCCACTGCCGTGACTACACTACCCACAATCCCCCAGGACCTGGCACCACTGGCAGTGGTGGCCATCAGTGAGTCCTTCCTGGCCATATCCTGGCAACCTCCCGACAGGCCCAACGGACCTAACCTCAGGTAAATGTTGTATTATTTCCAGGCCAATTAGTTTGGGGAAACTCAGGCGTTTTAGTTGTGAGGTAGAGATACACAACACAAATATAATGCAGAAAGGTACATCTGTGTGTAAATGTGTGTCAGGTTGTAAAGTAGATGATGATCAGTTAGAGATCAGGCAGCTTGCTGCAGCTGCTGTAGCTGAGCCCCAGTATGCTAACATCAGACAGAGCACTAGCATCCAACATCTACATAGCAGTAGCATCCAACAGCTGCGTAGCACTAGCATCCGACATCTACGTAGCACTAGCATCCAACATCTATGTAGCACTAGCATTCAACATCTACATAGCACTAGCATCCGACATCTACGTAGCACTAGCATCCAACATCTACGTAGCACTAGCATCCAACATCTACGTAGCACTAGCATCCAACATCTATGTAGCACTAGCATCCAACAGCTGCGTAGCACTAGCATCCGGCATCTGCGTAGCACTAGCATCCAACATCTACGTAGCACTAGCATCCGACATCTATGTAGCACTAGCATCCAACATCTACGTAGCACTAGCATCCAACATCCATATCAGTATTACTCTGAATAGTCTCACACACTCTTCACTGAACCAGACAGAGACTTGCGTTAACATGAGTGTTAATTATCTAACTCGTTATCTGTGTGTCAGTGTACCACTTTAGTTCCTACTCTATTCTCTTCACGATTAGGAGCAGTCTGTTTTCATGGTAAACCATTACAATTCATGAGTACTTTCCCGACCACAGCTCAGATCAGTGTGTTTGTTTAAGTTGGTTTATAAAAGCTGGAATAAAGATCTTCTGATTGCAGCCCACATTAACATCACTGTGAGAGAGAATAACACTAACACCACAGAAAACAGAGGATAGAGATGGAGAGAGAGATAGATAGAGAAAGAGATAGAGAAAGAGACTGCAGAAGAGAGAAAGAGTAATAAAGAGAGGGATAGAGAGAAGAGACAGAGAGAGGGGTAGAAAGAGAGAGAGCAAGAGAGAGAAAGAGAATAGAGTGATAGAGGGAAATAGACTGTGTGTGTGTGTGTGTGTGTGTGTGTGTGTGTGTGTGTGTGTGTGTGTGTGTGTGTGTGTGTGTGTGTGTGTGTGTGTGTGTGTGTGTGTGTGTGTGTGTGTGATTATCCGTGTGTTTGGTATGGTCCTCAGATACGAGCTGCTCAGACGTAAAAGCCGTCAGCCGCTGGCCGTGCAGCTCCCGGCAGATCTCCATCGCTGGTTCAATGTTTACGCCGGAGACAAATTGTTTCACCAAGATAAAGGCCTTAGCAGGTGAGATTATCAAAATTAGCTTTAGAGCAAACCGCCACCACTGTGTACAGAGCTGTTTCGCGCTCCGATGTCATCTTTTAATGCCGCTCAAAGATACATTAAGCAAATATTCAAATAATGAAATTGTTTTGTGCTTATCTCTGGCTGGCATTTGGCAGCAGCTGATTTTGTCCCTGTGCTTGCTAAAAGGCTTCTCTCTCCACTACTGATGTTTACTCTAGCTTCAAGTTAGACACTTTTAGATACATAAGCAGTTTAAGCAGTTTTATGGACTTTCGCTGCTTTGCTGGCCTAAATTGTTCATAGTGGAAATATAATTGGTTGCCGTTGAAGTTGGTGTTAGCCCTTGTTGCTAGTAATTATTATGTAGAAGATATTGTACCACTTTTGAAACAGAATGTGTTTTGGTACAGTATGTGTGTGTGAGTGCATGTGTGCGTGTCTTTGTATGTGCCTGAATGCGAGTGTGTGTTGTCTAACCTTTGCCTGGTCCGTTTTGACGCTGTAGGTTCACATGGTACCAGTACCAGTTACTGGTCTATAATGACGTGGGCTACTCTACAGGACAGCTGGCTACGGGTGTTACCCTGGCAGGAGTACCCCTCCACCCGCCCTCTCTGTCTGTCCAGACCATCGACCACACATCCATACACATCAGCTGGACAGAACCCTGTAAGAAGCTATATCTTAGTGCCATATATAATTCTGTCATGATAGTCTAAACTAGAACTGTTATTCACATAAACAGGACCTTATTCAGTAGAGTAGGACGAGCCTACCATACTGTTCTAGGAACCTTTTCCATATAGTCATTTTCCAAATTGTCATTTAGCAGACGCTCTTATCAAGAGCGACTTACAGGCGCAACTAGGATTAAGTGCCTTGCTCAAGGGCACATCGACAGATTTTTCACCTAGTCGGCTCTGGGATTCGAACCAGCGACCTTTCGGTTACTGGCCCAACGCTCTTAAACGCTAGGCTACCTGCCGCCAAATGTTGATTATGATAATGAGTTCTCCGTCAAATGTCTCTCTCCACCCCTCAGCTCTACAGGATCTCCAGGGTGAGGTGGAGCTCTACACCCTCAGGGTCGAATCCTCTCACCTCAGACGAACTCTGACCTTCCCACCCGGGGTCGATTCCATGGTGATAGGTGACCTGCAGCCCAACACGCGCTACAGGGTTTCCCTGCAGGTGTCCAATGGGGCTTACAACACTTCTAATACCGAGGTCTACTGTACTACTGAAGACGGAGGTGAGAAGGGTGTGTGTGGGTGTTGTGGGTGGTGTTGTGAAATGTGTTGGAGTATATTGTGAAATAGAAGGTCCCAGTGATTCTAATACCACACCAACCCTATTAGCACAGACCAGCACCCTGATCGCAAACCACATCTACACCAAGACCCAACCCCTCTAGAACCACAACAACACCACCACGACCTAACCCGTCTAGAACCACAACAACAGCACCATGAGCAAACTCCTCTAGAACCACACCCAGACCAAGATCTAACCCCTCTAGAGCCACACGTAGACCAAGACCATGACACGACCAAGACTATTGAAAGGTGCTCTATTCAACAATTCCACCTTCAAATAGACCTTAATATCTATGTTGTATCTGTAGTAGTAAATAAATAGAATTCCATACATTCTGAAAAATGCGTAGAGCACCTTTAAATGAAAAAAAATAACAAACAAGCCCCAGACCAAGACCCAACCTCTTGCTATCGAGACCTTGACAAGACCCTATTAAGGGCAATATTCTCTGGTCACAGAAATACTGAAAGTGAAATTAGAATCTGCAGCGCAAATTATGTTGTAACTTTTCTTAAACAAAGTTTACCAAAGATTTAGTTACATTTACATGTATATTTACATCATTTAGCAGACGCTCTTATCCAGAGTGACTTACAAATTGGTGCATTCAACTTATGATAGCCAGTGGGACAACCACCTTTAAAAAAAAAATAATTTGCTTCCGTAGAGGTAGGGGAGCTAGCAGGCCAGAGGTGGATGAACGTAGTGCCCTCGTTTGGGTGTAGGGTCTGATCAGAGCCTGAAGGTAAGGAGGTGCCGTTCCCCTCACAGCTCCGTAGGCAAGCACCATGGTCTTGTAGTAGATGCGAGCCTCAACTGGAAGCCAGTGGAGTGTGCGGAGTAGCGGGGTGACATGAGAGAACTTGGGAAGGTTGAACACCAGACGGGCTGCAGCGTTCTGGATAAGTTGAAGGGGTTTAATGGCACAGGCAGGGAGCCCAGCCAACAGCGAGATAGGAGCGACCTGTCAGGTAGGACGCAATCCAAGAGTGAGCAGCGCCGGAGATGCCCAACTCGGAGAGGGTGGAGAGGAGGATCTGATGGTTCACAGTATCAAAGGCAGCGGATAGGTCTAGAAGGATAAGAGCAGAGGCGAGAGAGTTAGCTTTAGCAGTGCGGAGAGCATCCGTGACACATAGAAGAGCAGTCTCAGTTGAATGACCAGTCTTGAAACCTGACTGGTTTGGATCAAGAAGGTCATTCTGAGAGAGATAGCAGGAGAGTTGGCTAGAGACGGCACGCTGAAGAGTTTTGGAGAGAAAAGAAAGAAGGGATACTGGTCTGTAGTTGTTGACATCGGAGGGATCGGAGGAGGGGTGCAACTATCGCTCTCTTGAAGACGGAAGGGACATGGCCAGCGGTCAAGGATGAGTTGATGAGCGAGGTGAGGTAAGGGAGAAGGTCTCCGGGAATGGTCTGGAGAAGAGGGGATAGGGTCAAGCGGGCAGGTTGTTGAGCGGCCGGCCGTCACAAGTCGCAAGATTTCATCTGGAGAGAGAGGGGAGAAAGAAGTCAAAGCATAGGGTAGGGCAATGTGAGCAGGACCAGCGGTGTCATTTGACTTAATAAATGAGGATCGGATGTCGTCAACTTTCTTTTCAAAGTGGTTGACGAAGTCATCCACATAGAGGGATGAGGGAGGGGGAGGAGGAGGGGGATTATGTAAGTCGCTTTGGATAAAAGCGTCTGCTAAATGGCATATTATATTATTATTATATATTCAGCAGGGAGGAGAAGGTGGCAAAGAGCTTCCTATGGTTAGAGGCAGAGGCTTGAAATTTAGAGTGGTAGAAAGTGGCTTTAGCAGCGGAAACAGAGGAAGAGAATGTAGAGAGGAGGGAGTGAAAAGATGACAGGTCCGCAGGGAGTCTAGTTTTCCTCCATTTCCGCTCGGCTGCCCGGAGCCCTCTTCTGTGAGCTCGCAATAAGTCGTCAAGCCACGGAGCAGGAGGGGAGGACCGAGCCGGCCGGGAGGGTAGGGGACATAGAGAGTCAAAAGATGCAGAAAGGGAGGAGAGGAGGGTTGAGGAGGCAGAATCAGGAGATCGGAGGGAGAAGGATTTAGCAGAGGGAAGAGATGATAGGATGGAAGAGGAGAGAGTAGCGGGAGAGAGAGAACGAAGGTTGCGACGGCACATTACCATCGGAGTAGGGGCAGAGTGAGTAGTGTTGGAGGAGAGCAAGAGAGAAAAGGATACAAAGTAGTGGTTGGAGACTTGGAGTGGAGTTGCAGTGAGATTAGTAGAAGAACAGCATCTAGTAAAGATGAGGTCAAGCGTATTGCCTGCCTTGTGAGTAGGGGGGGACGGTGAGAGGGTGAGGTCAAAAGAGGAAAGGAGTGGAAAGAAGGAGGCAGAGAGAAATGAGTCAAAGGCAGACGTAGGGAGGTTAAAGTCACCCAGAACTGTGAGGGGTGAGCCAGCCTCAGGAAAGGAACTTATCAAGGCGTCAAGCTCATTGATGAACTCTCCAAGGGAACCTGGAGGGCGATAAATGACAAGAATGTTAAGCTTGAATGGGCTAGTGACTGTGACAGCATGGAATTCAAATGAGGAGATAGACAGATGGGTCAGGGGAAAAAGAGAGAATGTCCACTTGGGAGAGATGAGGATTCCTGTGCCACGGCCGCTCTGACCAGATGCTCTCGGGCTATGCGAGAACACATGGTCAGACGAGGAAAGAGCAGTAGGAGTAGCAGTGTTTTCTGTGGTAATCCATGTTTCCGTCAGCGCCAAGAAGTCGAGGTACTGGAGGGTAGCATAGGCTGAGATTAACTCTGCCTTGTTGGCCGCAGAACGGCAATTCCAGAGGCTGCCGGAGACCTGGAACTCCACGTGGGTCGTGCGCGCAGGGACCACCAGGTTAGAGTGGCAGCAGCCACGCGGTGTGAAGCGTTTGTATGGCCTGTGCAGAGAGGAGAGAACAGGGATAGACAGACACATAATTGACAGGCTACAGAAAAAGGCTACAATAATGCAAAGGTGATCGGAATGAAATGAACTAAACATCTGGGAAAGCTAGAGAGCAGGGCCTCCCACACTTACCTTTCACTGAAACACTCAAATATAACTCTCCCAACTTCCACTTTAGAAATGATAATTGTTGTAAACTACAGTGGTTCAATGTTTTCTAGGAATAGGCTCTAACTTAGTTTATTCAGCTAGCTAATGGTACAGTATTCTTCCGTGAAAACCGTCCAGGGCACCGAATCCTATGACGCCATAGCCAACTAGCATGCCAGCCTCCAATAACACGGTTTAGCATCAATACTCGGTTACAACAAACCAGTGTGTTAACACGCCAAACAGATCATTCATGTCCGTGTCTAACGTTGTGTAAAGTTTTGGATTAGTTTTGACAGTTTGAGTGAGTACGTCGTCAACTTATTCAGCCAGTTAGTTAGCTAGAATAGTTAGCATACTAGCTAGCCATTGCTCTCTGCCAACGAACCATCCCTCCTACGATGGCACGAAACACACAGAGAGAGCCAAGCTAACGTTAACTAGTCACCCATGTCCCGAATTCCCTTGAACGACTCTTGTTACCAGTATGTAAAAACAAAACAAAAATAAATGTAGGTTATAACTTACCCTTAGTAGCTACTGTTAGCCAGTTAAGTGCAAAGCTAGCCACTGAATCGATTCAGCCAGTTCGCATCTGTCCCAACGGAGAGAAAGCGTCTCCAAATATTAAAGATAGGTCGTTCCAGCTATTGTTTAGTTAGCTATCCAGGTAGCAACAAGATAGCTACATTTCGAGTACAGTAGATACTAACTACCTAACGTTAACGCTTCAGATAATGAGGTTAGAAAAACAGCTGAATGGTAGGTAGCTAGCTGGCATAATTACAGGTACTCTTAAGCGTGAAATAACATTGGAAACAACTATCCACAGTTGCTAATAGTTACCAGTAGCTACCCGCTAGCTAGCTAGCTTTATTGGTCCAAGTCGGTTAGCTAGCCTCGTGCCTCATCGGGCTCAGCCGAATACAATACTTACCTTCAATAATTACCTACAATAACCTACAATAACTACCTAGATAAACTACCTACAATACCTAACTACAATACCTACCTACAATCTAAATACATGGTTTAAGCTTTACTCGACACCATTTAAGAAGCCAAGCTTACCTCCCGCTCCCGGTACATTTCATCTGTACAAATGAAATGAAATGAAATTAGATTTGTCACGTGCTGAATACAACAGGTGTAGACTTTACTGTGAAATGCATACTTATGAGCCCATTCCCAACAACGCAAAGTTAAAAAGTAAGAAAAAATTGGAAAAATAAATTTGCTAATAAAAAAATACAAAGGAAATAGTAACACAATAAAATAACAACAACGAGGCTATATACAAGGAGTACCGGTACCGAATCAATGTGCAGGGGTACGAGGTAGTTGAGGTAGTTGAGGTACAGTTGAAGTCGGAAGTTTACATACACCTTAGCCAAAGACATTTAAACTCAGTTTTTCACAATTCCTGACATTTAATCCTAGTACAAATTCCCTGTTTTAGGTCAGTTAGGATCACCACTTTATTTTAAGAATGTGAAATGTCAGAATAATAATGATTTATTTCAGCTTTCATCACATTCCCAGTGGGTCAGAAGTTTACATACACTCAATTAGTATTTGGTAGCATTGCTTTTAAATTGTTTAACTTAGGTCAAACGTTTCGGGTAGCCTTCCACAAGCTTCCCACAATAAATTGGGTGAATTTTGGCCCATTCCTCCTGACAGAGCTGGTGTAACTGAGTCAGCTTTGTAGGCCTCCTTGCTCGCACATGTTTTTTCAGTTCTGCCCACACATTTTCTATAGGATTGAGGTCAGGGCTTTGTGATGGCCACTCCAATACCTTGACTTTGTTGTCCTTAAGCCATTTTGCCACAACTTTGGTAGTATGCTTGGGGTCATTGTCCATTTGGAAGACCCATTTGCGACCAAGGTTTAACTTCCTGACTGATGTGTTGAGATGTTGCTTCAATATATCCACATAATTTTCCTTCCTCTATTTTGTGAAGTGCACCAGTCCCTCCTGCAGCAAAGCACCCCCACAGCATGATGCTGCCACCACCGTCCTTCACAGTTGGGATGGTGTTCTTCGGCTTGCAAGCCACCCCCTTTTTCCGCCATACATAATGATGGTTACGCGTCTCCTTCCTGAGCTGATGAACGTGGTACCTTCAGGCGTTTGGAAATTGCTCCCAAGGATGAACCAGACTTGTGAAGGTCTACAATTTTCTTTCTGAGGTCTTGGCTCATTTCTTTTGATTTTCCCATGATGTCAAGTAAAGAGGCACTGAGTTTGAAGGTAGGCCTTGAAATACATCCACAGGTACACCTCCAATTGACTCAAGTGATGTCAATTAGCCTATCAGAAGCTTCTAAAGCCATGACATCATTTTCTGGAATTTTCCAAGCTGTTTAAAGGCACAGTCAACTTAGTGTATGTAAACTTCTGACCCACTGGAATTGTGATACAGTGAATTATAAGTGAAATAATCTGTCTGTAAACAATTGTTGGAAAAATTACTTGTGTCATGCACAAAGTAGATGTCCTTACCGACTTGCCAAAACGATAGTTTGTTAACAAGAAATTTGTGGAGTGGTTGAAAAATGAGTTTGAATCACTCCAACCTAAGTGTATGTAAACTTTCGACTTCAATCGTATGTACAGTGCATTCGGAATGTATTCAGACCCCTTGACTTTTTCCACATTTTATTACGTTACAGCCTTATTCTAAAATTGATTAAATATTTTTTTTCTTCATCAATCTGCACACAATACCCCATAATGACAAAGCGAAAACAGGTGTTTAGAATGTTTGCTAATTTATTAAAAATAAAAAGCAAAATACCTTATTTACATAGGTATTCAGACCCTTTGCTATGAAACTCGAAATTCAGCTCAGGTGCATCCTGTTTCCATTGATCATCCTTGAGATGTTTCTACAACTGTATTGTAGTCCACCTGTGGTAAATTCAATTGATTGGAAAAGCACACACCTATCTATATAAGGTTCCACAGTTGACAGTGCATGTCAGAGCAAAAACCAAGCCATGAGGTCGAAGGAATTGTCCGTAAAGCTCCGGGACAGGATTTTGTCGAGGCACAGATCTGGGGAAGGGTACCAAAAAATGTCTGCAGCATTGAAGGTCCCCAATAACACAGTGGCATCCATCATTCTTAAATGGAAGAAGTTTGGAACCACCAAGACTCTTCCTAGAGCTGGCCACCCGGCCAAACTGAGCAATCGGGGGAGAAGGGCCTTGGTCAGGGAGGTGACCAAGAACCTGATGGTCACTCTGACAGAGCTCCAGAGTTCCTCTGTCGAGATGGGAGAACCTTCCAGAAGGACAACCATCTCTGCAGCACTCCACCAATCAAGCCTTTATGGTAGAGTGGTCAGACGGAAGCCACTCCTCAGTAAAAGGCACATGTGAGCCCGATAGGAGTTTGCCAAAAGGCACCTAAAGACTCTCAGACCATGAGAAACAAGATTCCAAGATATAACTATTTCGCCTGAATGCCAAGCGTCACGTCTGGAGGAAACCTGGCACCATCTCTACGGTGAAGCATGGCGTTGGCAACATTATGCTGTGGGAATGTTTTTCAGCGGCAGGGGAGACTAGTCAGGATTGAGGGAAAAATGAACGGAGCAAAGTATAGAGAGATCTTTGATGAAAACCTGCTCCAGAGTGCTCAGGACCACAGACTTGGGTGAAGGTTCACCTTCCAACAGGACAACGACCCTAAGCACACAGCCAAGACAATGCAGTAGTGGCTTCGGGACAAGTCTCTGAATGTCCTTGTGTGGCCCAGCAAGAGCCCGGACTTGAATCCGATTGAACATCTCTGGAGAGACCTGAAAATAGCTGTGCAGCGGCGCTCCCCATCCAACCTGACAGAGCTTGAGAAGATCTGCAGAGATGAATGGAAGAAGACTTGAGGCTGTAATCGCTGCCAAAGGTCCTTCAACAAAGTACTGAGTAAAGGGTCTGAATACTGATGTAAATGTAATATGTAAATGTGATATTTCTGTTTTTTATACATTTTCAAAAAAATCAAAAAACCTGTTTTTGCTTCGTTGATGAGGGAAACATGTATTTAATCCATTTTAGAATAAGGATGTAACGTAACAAAATGTGGAAAAAGTCAAGGGGTCTGAATACTTTCCAAATGCACTGTACATGTAGGTAGGGGTAAAAGTGACTAGGCAATCAGGATAGATAATAAACAGAGGAGCAGCAGCTTATGTGAAGAGTGTAAGTGTGTCTTTGTGTGAGTGTGTGTGTGTTTGGTGTCAATATGCATGTGTGTGTGTGTGTTTTATGTGTGTGAGCATATGTAGTGTGTGTGTGTGTGTGTGTGTTGGAGTGTCAGTGTAGTATGTGTGAGTGTGTGGGTAGAGTCCAGTGAGTGTGCATAGAGCCAGTGCAAGAGGGGGTCAATGAAAAATAGTCCGGGTAGCCATTTAATGAACTGTTCAGCAGTCTTATGGCTTGGGGGTAGAAGTTGTTCAGGAGCCTTTTGGTCCCACACTTGGCACTCCGGTACCGCTTGCCATTCGGTAGTTGAGAGAACAATCTATGGCTTGGGTGTCTTTGACAATTTTTAGGGCCTTCCGCTGACAAGTATTTGAGGATCTGAAGGCCCATGCCAAATATTTTCAGCCTCCTGAGGGTGTGCCCTCGTCATGACTGTGTTGGTGTGTTTGGACCATGATAGGTCCTTAGTGTTGTTGACACCGAGGAACTTGAAACTCTCAACCCGCTCCACTACAGCCCTGTCGATGTGAATGGGGCCATGCTCGGCCATCTGTTTCCTGTAGTCCAAGATCAGCTCCTTTGTCTTGCTAACGTTGAGGGAGAGGTTGTTGTCCAGGCACCACACTGCCAGGTCTCTGACTTCCTCCCTATAGGCTGTCTCATCGTCGTCGGTAATCAGGTCTACCACCGTCGTGTCGTCGGCAAACTTGATGATGGTGTTGGAGTCGTGCGCAGCCACGCAGTCATGGATGAACAGGGAGTACAGGAGAGGACTAAGCACGCACCCCTGAGGATCAGCATGGCAGACGTGTTGTTGCCTACCCTTACCATCTGGGGGTGCCCCGTCAGGAAGTGCAGGATCCAGTTGCAGAGGGAGGTGTTTAATCCCAGGGTCCTTAGCTTAGTGATGAGCTTGGAAGGCACTACAGTGTTGAACGCTGAGCTGTAGTCAATGAACAGCATTATCACGTAGGTGTTCCTTTTGTCCAAGTGGGAAAGGATAGTGTGGAGTGCAATAGAGATCGCGTCATCTGTGGATCTGTTGGGGCGGTATGCGAATTGGAGTGGGTCCAGGGTGTTTGGGATGATGGTATTGATGTGAGCCATGACCAGCCTTTCAAAGCATTTCATGGCTACAAATGTGAGTGCTACGGGGCAATCGTCATTTAGACAGGTTACCTTGGCGTTCTTGGGCACAGGGACTATGTGAGGTCTGCTTGAAACATGTAGGTATTACAGACTGGGTCAGGGAGAGGATGAAAATGTCAGTGAATACACTTTCCAGCTGGTCAGCACATGCTCTGAGTACGTGTCCTGGTAATCCGTCTAGCTCTGCGGCCTTGTGAATGTTTGTTTTTTAAATTCAATTATTATTATTGTATTTTGGGGGAGGGTGGATCAGCTTTAATATTGCAGATAAATTATGGCTTCTATCAATGTAATTATCTACATCATTTCCAATCCCCCATATATTTTGGGGGAAATATATATATATTTGTTTATGTATTTTCCTTATTTATTAGTTTCCCCTTAAACCTACCATCACTCCATTAATTGGCCTTGTGAATGTTAATCTGTTTAAAGGTCTTACTCATATCGGCTACGGAGAGCGTCATCACACAGTCGTCCGGAACAGCTGGTGCTCTCATGCATGGTTCAGTGTTGCTTTCCTCAAATCGAGCATAGAAGATATTTAGCTCGTCTGGTAGGCTCACGTCACTGGACAGCTCGTGGCTGGGTTTGTAATCCGTGATAGTTTGCAAGTCCTGCCATATCCGATGAGCATCAGAGCCGGTGTAGTAGGATTCGATCTTGGTCCTTTGTTGACGCTTTGCCTGTTTGATGGTTCGTCTGAGGGCGTAGCGGGATTTCTTAAAACTGTCCGGATTAGTGTCCCGCTAATTGAAAGCGGCAGCTCTAGCCTTTAGCTCAGTGTGGATGTTGCCTGTAATCCAGGATTCTGGTTGGGATATGTATGTACGGTCACTGTGGGGACGACGTCATCGATGCACTAATTAATGAAGCCAGTGACTGATGTGGTACAGTTCTCAATGCCATCGGATGAATCCCGGAACATATTCCAGTCTGTGCTAGCGAAACAGTCCTGTAGCTTAGCATTCACTTCATCTGACCACTTCCGTATTGAGCGAGTACTTCCTGTTTGAGTTTTTGCTTGTGAGCATGAATCAGGAGGATATAGTTATGGTCAGATTTGCCAAACGGAGGGCGAGGGAGAGCTTTGTATGCGTCTCTGTGTGTGGAGTAAAGGTGATGTAAAGTTGTTTTTGCCTCTAGTTGCACAGGTGACATTGTGGTAGAAATGAGGTAAAATGGATTTCAGTTTTCCTGCATTAAAATCCCTGGCCACTAGGAGCGCTGTCTCTGGGTGAGCATTTTCTTGTTTGCTTATGGCCCTATACAGGTCGTTGAGTGCGGTATTAGTGGTTTGTGGTGGTAAATAGACAGGTACCAAAAAATGTGATGAAAGGATATTACAGTTCTTCAGATCACGTTGATAGGATAGTCTCGAACGGAGCTCGTCCAGTTTATTTGCCAATAGAAAGTGCAAGAGGAGGTTTATCCACTCTCCAACGTAGTCTCGTCAGGTATCCGGCACGCCGGCCTCTATAGCACCGCCTCCTCCAAGTGTCGGGGATTTAGGCCTGGTCCAGGATAATCAATATGTCCTTCACCTCCGACTCATTGAAGTAGTAGTCCTCATCCAAATCGAGGTTAGTGATAGCTGTTCTGACGTCCAGAAGCTCTTTTCGGTCATAGGAAACGATGGCGGAAACATCATGTACAAAAATAGTTACGATACACTATCGGAGCTCCCGTTATTTAGAACGTAGCGGTGCATTAGTTCACAGCGCAACAGGAAAACGTTGCCCTAAATGTAGAAAAATAAGACCCAGACCAGGACCAACCATCTTAAAACATAATCTTCCTAAACATTAACCATTGCATGCCCATCTGGCTTGCAAGATCCCTTCACACTACAAAGACTACAGTGTTCTTTAATACCATTAGCGTAGACCCAGACCAAGACCATGGGCATTTAAGTGGTCTCCAGTGGTCTCAAGATCAAGACCACAAGATCAAGACTCCATCTCTGTAGGTACTGTGGGTTTTCTCTTATCTTTCTCTCTTTCAAATGTTCAATTTACATTTAAGGGGCTTTATTGGCATGGGACACTTATGTTTACATTGCCAAAGCAAGTGAAAAGTGAAATAAACAATAAAAAATGAACAGTAAACATTACACTCACAAAAGTTCCAAAATAATAAAGACCTTTCAAATGTCATATTATGTCTATATACAGTGTTATAACGATTTATTTATCTCTCTCTCTCTCTCTCTCTCTCTCTCTCTCTCTCTCTCTCTCTCCTTCTCTCTCTCTCTCGTTCGCTTACTCTCTCTCTCTCTCTCTCTCTCTCCATCCCTCCCTCTGTCTCTCTCTCTCCACCTAATCAGATCAGCATTTTTATCTCATATGTATATACTGTATTCTATTCTACTGTATTTTAGTCTATGCCACTCCGACATTGCTCGTCCTAATATTGATATATTTCTTAATTCCATTCTATTACTTTTAGATTTGTGTGTATTGTGTGTATTGTTGTGAATTGTTAGATACTACTGCACTGTTGGAGCTCGAAACACAAGCATTTTGCTACATCCGCTATAACATCTGCTAAATATGTGTATGTGACCAATAAACTTTGATTTGATTTGAAAAACATTTTAAAGTCATTAGCTCCTAAAGCTGGGCCACGGGTCATTTAGCTTAGAGGCTCCAGGGGTCCTTCCATTACATTATTCTACTGCCGTAAGGCCAGAGATCTGTAACCACTGTTATACACACACACACAGTCGCACACAGTCACACACACACAAACACATACACACAGATAATTAAAAAGCCAGGCGCACATTTTGAGTGTGTGTGTGTGTGTGTGTGTGTATGTGTGTGTGTGTGTCTGCGTGCCTCCATTCATGTGTTTGTGTGTGTCTGGTGTTAAGTCTTGCGTTGATAATGCTATCGTGGAAGTGAAATGTAGTGCAGTGGGTTGGGTTTGGATAATTGTGTCAGGAGGGAATTACAGTTTTTTACGATTGTTTACACACTAAAATTAAAATTTCCACACAATTAGCAAAATTGTACTCCAATGAGCAAAACACCTCCACAGATTTGCACAACATTACACACAATGTCCGCCTCACCCTTTTTGCAAAACATTACACACAGTGATTTGTAAAACTCTACACACATTTTCACACCTTAGACACAGATAAGGATCGTGAGGTTACTTCCTTGTAATTACAAAGCACCGGATTGCCAATTACCACACTAATGAACGAATTGGATAAACACATCTACCAGGTGTGGAAGCACACATGTGCTAATTTGAAAACGCAGCACTCAGGTGTGCTATAAAAGGCAGCAGGTGAGTTCACCTGTCTTCAACAAAAATGGAAGGAGTTAGAAGAAGAAGAAGAGTGAGAATGAGAGGGGGAGCTCAAAGAGGAGATGAAGGCGGTAGAGGAAGAGGAGAAGGAGGTAGAGGAAGAGGCATAGGTAGAGGAGAAGAAGGTAGAGGAAGAGAAGGAGGTAGAGGAAGACACCTGGGTAGAGGAAGAGGTAGAGAAGGACTTGAAGAGTTGATAGAACCTGAACAAAGAAGACGAGGACCAAATTTGACTCGAGAAATCCGTGCAACACTTATTGACCATGTTATCAACCATGGACTGACACTGATGGAAGCTGGACAAAGAGTTCAACCAAATCTCAGCAGAAATACTGTTGCGTCAGTAATTCGGACATTTCATCGAGAAAACAGGTAAGCTAACCACACAGTATACATTGAAACTGAAGCTTGTATAATCAATATTGTTTACTGTGACATTTGACAGTAGGCTGCATATATATATATATATATATATATATATATATATATATATATATATATATATATATATTTATTTATTTTTATCTTATTTTGTTTTTACATAGGATTGAGGGTCGAGGACACCAAGGTGGAAGGGGCCCTATGTTTAGTCGTGCACAAGAGGCCGCCATTGTGAACATGGTTTTGGCCAATAATTGTATCAGGCTACGAGAAATCCAAGCCAATATCATCAATGATGACAATATTTTCAATAACATCCAACGAGTCTCTCTGTCAACATTAGGTCGAATCCTAAAGAAAAATCAAATATACATGAAGCAACTGTATCGGGTACCATTTGACAGAAATTCAGAGAGAGTGAAACATCTGCGCAATGAGTATGTGGAGGTATGCATTGTTCATCTGACTATGGTGTGGTATCATGCACTGCTCATAATGTTCTGTCACAAAAAAAATACTGTGCTATAGATATTGAATAGCATCCTATTTTCTTTAATGTGTTTCAGAGAGTCTTGCAAATGGATGCTGCTGAAATTCAACATTAATTTATATATGTGGATGAGGCTGGATTTAACCTTGCAAAAACAAGAAGAAGAGGGAGAAATGTAATTGGGCACAGGGCAATCACCAATGTGCCAGGGCAGCGAGGGGGTAACATCACCCTTTGCGCTGCTATCACACAAAATGGGGTCCTCCACCACCATGCAAATCTGGGACCCTATAATGCAAATCTGATACTTGCATTTCTTGACCGATTGCATGAGATTGTCACAGCATTACACCAAGTGGACCAGATGCGGTACATTGTCGTTTGGGACAATGTCTCATTTCATCGGGCTGCTCTAGTCCAGAACTGGTTCCATGATCACCCTGATTTTGAAGTTTTATACCTTCCCCCATACTCCCCCTTCCTGAATCCTATAGAATAATTTTTTTCAGCGTGGCGGTGGAAGGTATATGACCTGCGGCCTTATGACCGTTTGCCCCTCATTCAGGCCATGGAACAGGCATGTGATCTTATTGAAGCAGCTTCAGTGCAGGGGTGGATTCGTCACACAAGGCGATTCTTCCAACGGTGCCTTGCCAATGAAGACATAGCCTGTGATGTGGATGAAATGTTATGGCCTGATCTAGCCAGACGGAGAGACGGATAGTTACAGTATTCTTGTTGCTTTTACAGTAGTTTTCTTTCATTTCTGTTTACTTTTACTTTACTTTTCTTCAGAGTCAAAGTGTATGTACTGTAATTCATGCAGTAATTTTTATTTGTCTACGGATTTTATTTGTTTACAGTAATTGATATCATTGTTGGTTGATTACTGTAACTGATTATGGTAAGAAATACTGTAAGTATTGAAATAAATACTTGAAATATTCAGTCTGCAGCATCAAGTGTTGTGCAGTGCTTGGTAAGGTTATAGTAGGCCTACAGTATTTGTCTACATTCTCCTTATATCTCAAAACAAATCATGAATAATGTTGTGAGTTTCTCACTATTTTTTGTCACCTAAATTATCTCTCACATACAGTAAGAATGTCTGGCCAAAAACCTTTTTTTTTTTTTTTTTACAAATGTGTTTTTTATTTATCACAGCAGTGTGAAACTGGCTGCAATAGTGTATGATCATTGATGACTGTGTTGGTTAAATGAAAACAAATAGCATTTTCACAAATATGTGTATATGTTTTGACTGAAGTGTGTATGTTTTGACTGAAGTGTGTCATTTTGCAAACAATCTAGGAATTTTGCTAATTGATTGTGGTGTTTGGATAATTGTGATTATATTTTGACAATAAGAACTCTGTTTTCAAAATCGCGTGTAAACAATTGAAAAAAACTGTAATTGGGTAAGTGTGTTCCCTCTAAGAAGAATAGATTGGAGATGTTAGTCATTGTGTCTCAATCTATCTGGGCCGCTGCTCTGTGGGCTGGGCTGTGTGATATCATAATGATCATTGGATGAACGTTACACGGGGAAAGTGGCAATATTCTCACTGTGAATCAGTCAGTTAGTTAGTTAGGTAGACACAGGGTTTAATTGTGTATGCGCTGGCGTAGGGAGATGTATCTTATGAGGGATGATTGGCCCTCTCTTCAGTGTGTGTAAGTAACAGCAGGACTGGGTCTCAGAGACAGGGTGTGTATCCCCTAGCCCGGTTAACCCCCGGCCCTGCCTTGTGCCTCTCTTTGCCCTCGCAATCTGCAGGAGGGATTCCATTTCCCACTAAAGCCTACTAGGACATACACACACTTTTTCTCCCTCTCTCTTTCTCTCTCTCTCTCTCTCTCACACACACACACACACACACACACACACAGTCTTCTGTTTTCTGGATGTGGAGGGGATACAGAGATGAACAGGGAGAGAAAGAATGATAGAAAGAAAGAAAGTGTGATTTATAACTCGAGTTTCAACCCGTGTGTGTGTGTGTGTGTGTGTCTCTTCCCAGAGCCCGAGGGAGTGTTTCCTCCAGAGGTGGTTCCAGTAAACAGCAGTACAGTGCGTGTGCTGTGGTCTCCCCCTGTACAGGCTAACGGAGCTGTGACTGAATACTCTGTCTATCTAGACGGGACTGTACACGGTACTGCTGATAACACATCAGGATCATACTTATTGGGAGGACTGCTGCCCTTCACTGTCTATGAGATAAAGGTACATACACACACACTCACCTCTGAATCCTACAGGTTTGAAGGACTTCTGTTCTTGATGGTGTACTGTTTTGTGTGTTTTTATGTCAAAGGTGAGGTGTTTGTTGTGTATTACAGGTGGAGGTGTGTACTGTGTATGGGTGTGTGAAGAGTAACGCTACTCAGGTGACTACAGTGGAGGATCTACCTGCTGACATAGCACCTCCACACACACAGGTGCTCAGCCCCACGTGAGTTAGCCTCTGTGTGTGTGAGTGTGTGTGAATGCTTGCTTGTGTGCAAGTGTATATGTGTGCGTGTTCATGCATGCATGTGTGTGTGATGGCGGATGAAGCCAGAAGCCTTTCCCCCGCTCTCTCTCTCTCCCTCTCTCTCTCTCTCTCTCTCTCTCTCTCTCTCTCTCTCTCTCTCTCTCTCTCTCTCTCTCTCTCTCTCTCTCTCTCTCTCTCTCTCTCTCTCTCTCTCTCTCCCTGTCTCTACCTGTCTCTACCTGTCATAATCAGGAGGTGTGTAACTTGTGCCCCAGTAGAAAACGAACCACAGATCGATGGCCCTGACATGTCCCTCTCTGGCCTACATGAGCCCCAAACACTTCATTAATTCGCCACGCTAGATTTGCCAGAGTGGAATTTAATCAATAGTTAATTAATTAATTCTGACGCAAGCTACGTCCGGCAGAGAGAGAGAGAGAGAGAGAGAGAGAGAGAATTGTGGCACGGCTTAGGGTGTGATTGAAATATGACAAGTATCGCACATGCTAGTTTACACACACGCACGCACGCATGTGCACACACACCCAAATAGACACACACATACACACACGCACAGTAGTAGAAGTGTGTGGGTTTGTGTCTCCTTCATGGTTAGTATCTGCCAAAGGTACAGTAGTTAAAAATATAAACTCCCCCTTCACTCTGCCCCTCCTCTCTCTCTCTCTCTCTCTCTCTCTCTCTCTCTCTCTCTCTCTCTCTCTCTCTCTCTCTCTCTCCAACTCTCTCTCTCTCTCTCTCTCTCTCCCTCCTCCAGATCAGTGAGGGTTGAGTGGTCTTCTCCAGGCCAGCCCAGTGGTATCATGCTAGGCTACGAGGTGTGGAGGAAGACGCTGAGACCCTGTGGGGGGGCCGAGGGGGGGTCAGGGGTGACCCAGGGGGGTGAGGGGTCAGAGGTCAGATGCTCCTACCTGCAGTGCGCCGCCTCTCAGCGGGTGTGTGGGACGTCCTGCTACCAACCTCAGAGACAGGTAACTCCCTCTTTACACATAGAATAAGTTGTTGCCCATAGAATGTAATAACATAATGGTAGTAACATAGTAACTCCCTTCATGTATATCATGTGTATATGACAAATAAACAAACTGGAAATCCTTACTCAACTCTGGTTCTCGAGTAAAAGCGCAACACGGGGCAGCACATTTGTGTTCCATTCCAATACTAGCACAGCTAGTTGACTAGTTAAATTATTATACTTTGGAGGAAAACATCATAATTCTGAACATTTTCTCAGAATTGTGCGACTTAGAAGTAAATCTCATTTAAGAGGCTAAGTAGTACTATGCATAGGGGCCCAGGTGTGCAAGTATAGGGATGTAACAAAACTGCCACCCTTGGGATTTGAGAAACGCTGGTGTAAAGCTCTCCTGCTATAACACAACAGACACAGTCAGATGTTTGAAACAGTTTTATTTATGCAGGAGATACAGTCATCATCCTCCTCCCAGCGATTGTTTTCACTAAACAGATTAACTTGTCGTCTGACGATTGCTGCAATCCTCATGTCATTGAAAGCCTGCCAACTTGGCAAGCTACCCATACGCCATACGTCTGTCCCCTCAGCGCGGGAATCATGCGACACACACACACACACACACACACACACCCACACCAGGATGATGAAGACAAAAGAACCCAGGTGTACCCAAAAGAACACACACTTTATCCCATAATACAGTCGAGTCATTACAGAGGCACAGGCCCAGTGGTGTAGAACAAGAGCAGTACACACAGCAGCCATATTATATACTCTACCTGAACACAGGTGGAGGGAGCAGGGCATGTTGTACACAGCTAATTAACTTTCTCTCTCTGTGTCTTTCTCTCTCTCCACCCCACCCCCCCACCCCACTCTCTCTCTCTCTCGCTCTCACTCTCTCTCTCTGAGTCCCTCTCTGTCTCCCTCTCCCTTTCTCTCTCTCTCTCTCTCGCTCTCTTTCTTTCTTCCTTTGTGTGTGTGTGCGTGTGTGTTCTCCAGGTGTGTTGTGATGGTGTGGTCTACACCAGTAAGCCTCTACACTTGTGCTGTGAGGGGCATTACCTGCCCTCACCAAACTCCTCCCACACTGTGTGCTGTGGTGGGAAGCTACTCCCACCTCTTCCGGACCATCAATGCTGTGGAGGATACTACATTCCTGTGGCAACCGGTGAGTACCCATAGGAAATAATTTAGCAAAATCTATAGTTGTTAATGTTCTGCCTCACAAGAAAACTACATTCAGTGAGGGAAAAAAGTATTTAATCACCTGCTGATTTTGTAAGTGATCAGTCTATAATTTTAATGGTAGGTTTATTTGAACAGTGAGCGGCAGAATAACAACAAAAAAATCCAGAAAAACGCATGTCAAAAATGATATAAATTGATTTGCATTTTAATGAGGGAAATAAGTATTTGACCCCTCTGCAAAACATGACTTAGACTTAGACTTAGTACATGACTTAGTACAAAACCCTTGTTTGCAATCACAGAGGTCAGACGTTTCTTGTAGTTGGCCACCAGGTTTGCACACATCTCAGGAGGGATTTTGTCCCACTCCTCTTTGCAGATCTTCTCCAAGTCATTAAGGTTTCGAGCCTTACATTTGGCAACTCAAACCTTCAGCTCCCTCCACAGATTTTCTATGGGATTAAGGTCTGGAGACTGGCTAGGCCACTCCAGGACCTTCATGTGCTTCTTCTTGAGCCATTCCTTTGTTGCCTTGGCCGTGTGTTTTGGGTCATTGTCATGCTGGAATACCCATCCACGACCCATTTTCAATGTCCTGGCTGAGGGAAGGAGGTTCTCACCCAAGATTTGACGGTACATCGTCCCTTTGATGCGGTGAAGTTGTCCTGTCCCCTTAGCAGAAAAACACCCCCAAAGCATAATGTTTCCATCTCCATGTTTGACGTGGGGATGGTGTTCTTGGGGTCATAGGCAGCATTCCTCCTCCTCCAAACACGATGAGTTGAGTTGATGCCAAAGAGCTCCATTTTGGTCTCATCTGACCACAACACTTTCACCCAGTTCTCCTCTGAATCATTCAGATGTTCATTGGCAAACTTCAGACGGGCATGTATATGTGCTTTCTTGAGCAGGGGGACCTTGCGGGCGCTGCAGGATTTCAGTCCTTCACGGCGTAGTGTGTTACCAATTGTTTTCTTTGTGACTATGGTACCAGCTGCCTTGAGATCATTGACAAGATCCTCCTGTGTAGTTCTGGGCTGATTCCTCACCGTTCTCATGATCATTGTAATGAATACTCGGACAGAGTGGTAAGATCCAATCGCAGAATAGCGATGCTTTATTAGAGTACAGACAAGGGAATAGCTTAATCGTGGTCGGGCGGGCTGTGGTCAAAACCGGGCCAGGCATAGACAGGCAGAGGTACCAAAGGAGCGGGCTTAGTCGTAGTCGAGGTCACAGGCACAGGATCAGAGAACGGTAATCACTGGGGTAGACAAGTAGAGGATTAAGCAATTCGGGGAGTCAAACAACAAGGCACAGGTCGGATACACGGGTAATCAAAAACAACAAACTCTCTCTCTCTCTCGGAACAAAACGCTTAGCAAGTCACAATGGAACAATACCTCGCACCGACTGAACTTCTGAGCACACCTTAAATCCTACACTAATTACTGACAGGTGTGCTCAGAACTCAGGTGAACCAGATCGAGTCTGATGACTCCCCCTCTCTGTAGATCGGGGAAGTGTCAGACTCTGTCTAGACCCAGCCAACCCCCGATCCCTTACAGTATCCCCCTCCCCAGGGCCGGCTCCTGACGGCCTTCTACCTCTACCGGGTGGTCTTCCTCTGGGTCGGGGTCCGGGATGATCTGGGTGTTCAGCGTGGAAAGTGGCCTTGAGAGCGGGGTCTAGTATGTCCTTAGCAGGAACCCAGGACCGTTCCTCCGGTCCATATCCCTCCCAGTCCACGAGATATTCGATGCCCCCTCGTCTCCGTCTTGACTCCAGTATCTCGTGGACTGTATAGGTGGTGTCCTGTTCATCCTCCAAAGGTGGTGTAGTAGGTTGTTGAGCGATTGGTGGATACATCGGGCTATAATGGACAGGTTTCAACAGGGAGACGTAGAACGTTGGGTTTATCCTGTATTGTCGAGGGAGTAACAGACGGTAGGTGACAGGGTTAATACGTCTCTGTACTTTGAAGGGACCAATGTACCTGGGTTGGAACTTCTTGCAGCTCCGTCGGAACCGCAGGTCTCGGGTAGACAGCCACACTCGTTGCCCGGTTTGATAAGTGGGAGTAGGTCTCCGGCGTCGGTCGGCATAGGTCTTTTGCTGCTGTGAGGCTTGACTGAGATGTTGATGGGCCGTCTCCCAGACCTGCGCACTCCGACGGAACCACTCGTCCACCGCCGGTACCATCCCGGGTGCGGTATACCACGGGAACAGGGGTGGTTGATACCCTAGAACACACTGAAAGGGCGTTAGACGTAGGGAGGTGTGAATGAGTGAGTTCTGAGCATACTCTACCCAAGGAAGGAATCGGCTCCACTCTTGCGGCTGCAGCGAACATTGTTGCCGTAGATACTTCCCAATTTCCTGGTTGAGCCGTTCTGTCTGCCCATTGGCCTGGGGATGATATCCGGAGGTGAGGCTCACCGAGATGCCCAAGCGTTCGCAGAAGGCCTTCCAAACCCGGGATACGAACTGGGGTCCCCGGTCGGAAACAATATCCTCTGGAACACCAAACTGCCGGAACACCTGGTTAAATATAGTCTCCGCCATCTGAGTGGCGTTAGGTAAACGGGTCATGGGTACTAACCGACACATCTTTGAGAATCGATCGATGACCACGAGAATTACAGTATGGCCCTCTGATTCTGGTAGGTCGGTAACAAAGTCCATCGCAACGTGCGACCAGGGTCGTTGAGGAGTTGGCAATGGCATCAGCTTACCCTCCGGTAGTGCTCGAGGCGCCTTGGACTGAGCACATACTGGGCAGGATAATACGTAGTCTCGGACGTCATCTGTGAGGGAATCCCACCAGTATTTTCGACTGATGAGTCGGGTAGTTCGAGTGATTCCGGGATGACCAGATCCTAGCGACGTGTGGCACCATTTCATCAGTTGAGGTCGAAGCGGAGCTGGTACAAACACCTTCGACACCGGGGTTTCTGGAGGGGCTGGTTCCACTTGTAGGCTCTCCTGAATCGTGTCATCGATAGCCCACCTCACAGGACCAGCACGGCAACTCATGGGGAGGATAGGTTCTGGTTCAACCAGTCTGTCCGCGCGCTCGAACCGTCGGGAAAGCGCGTCCGCCTTACAATTCTTGGACCCGGGAATATAAGAGACAGTGAATTGAAAACGGTTGAAGAACAAAGACCACCTTGCCTGTCGGGAGTTCAGTCGTTTAGCACTGTGAAGATACTCCAGATTGCGGTGGTCCGTGAGCACTTGGAACGGATGAGCTGCTCCCTCCAGCCAATGTCTCCACTCCTCCAGTGCTAACTTCACCGCCAGTAATTCACGATTTCCCACGTCGTAGTTCTGCTCGGCCGGATTCAGCTTCTTCGAAAAAAAAGCACAGGGTCGTAATTTGGGCGGCTCACCTTGGCGCTGGGATAGCACGGCTCCAACTCCAACCTCCGAGGCGTCCACCTCCACGATGAACGGCAAGGTAGGATCCGGCTGACATAAAATGGGGACGGTGGTAAATCGTTGTTTCAATGTCTCAAAAGCCCGCACTGCCCCCTCCGTCCATTTCAGACCACGCCCCTTGTGGCTGGTCATCGCCGACAGGGGAGCTGCGGTGGTGCTGAAATTACGCACGAACCGTCTATAGTAATTGGCAAACCCCAAGAATCTCTGAAGCTCTTTCACCGTCTGGGGTTGAGGCCAGTCTCGTACAGCTTGTACCTTGGATTCATCCAGTCTTACCCCGTCGGGAGTGAGTATGGCCCCAAGGAAGGAAATCGTCGTGACATGGAACTCACTCTTCTCGGCCTTCACGAACAGAGAGTGTTGGCGGAGTCGGTCCAGAACCTGTCGTACATGGGACACATGTTCACTCAGAGAGTTAGAGTAGATTAGGATGTCATCAATGTACACTATGACGAAACGATCAATCAAGTCCCTAAAAATGTCATTCATGAACGCCTGGAACACCGAGGGCGCGTTAGTAAGTCCATAGGGCATGACACAATATTCATAATGTCCTCGATGGGTGATGAAGGCGGTCTTCCATTCATCCCCCTCTCTAATGCGCACCAGATTGTACGCACTCCTGAGGTCCAGTTTACTGTAGATGGAGGCCTGCCCCACCTGCTCGAGGGCTGCTGGAATCAAAGGAAGGGGGTAACGATTTTTAATGGTGATATCGTTCAAACCTCGATAGTCTATACAAGGACGCAGTCCGCCATCCTTTTTCTTAACAAAGAAAAAACTGGATGCCGCTGGAGACGTAGATGGGCGAATGGCCCCTTGCTGAAGTGCCTCGTCAATATACTTGCTCATTGATTCCCGTTCCGGCTGTGACAAAGGGTAGATTCGTCCGCGAGGAGGTGTAGCCCCGGATAGCAGATCAATTGCACAATCCCAGGCCCGATGCGGTGGTAACACGGTAGTCCTCTCCTTGGAGAACACCGGCGCGTAATCCTGGTACTCTGTAGGAACAACAGTAGACACCGCACCCTTCGCATCCTCCACAGTAGACGTTTTGCAAGGTAAAATGAGGCACTCAGCCCTACATACCTCACTCCAAGCCGTGATATCGCCAGATTTCCAGGAGATGACCGGATCATGGGTAACGAGCCAGGGGTGGCCGAGGACTAGCGGCTCCCGTGGAGCGGAGATGACGAACAGAATGATGTTCTCATGGTGCAGAGAGCCCACTTGTAACTTGATTTCCCCGGTACGGTGCGTAATGAACCCAGTGCCCATGGGCTCACCGTCTAGCGCGTTGACTCGCAGGGGAAGTTGAATTGGGATAAGTTGAACTCCCAACTCCTCAGCAAGACCCATATCCAGAAAGCTGGCCGCCGCTCCGGAATCAATAAGTCCTTCCAACCTGCGCACTTTCTCTCCGACAGATAAGGTAACAGGTACATACATTTGTTTAGATGTAATGTTCAACACGGGAGTCTCACTCACCGGTTTGGCAGTTCCGAGGCGATATCCTGGGGTATGGTTAGGTCGTACCGGACATTGACGAACGAAATGACCCGACTGACCACAATACAGGCATAGTCCGTCTTGCCGACGTTGTTGTCTCACCGACCCTTGTAGAGGTGACCGTCCCAGTTGCATAGGTTCCTCCTCAGATTCTCTCCTCCGCTCTGTCGATTGCATAGGACCAGTGATCGAGGGCTCCCGAACTGTGGATGCCTTGTGTTGCACTATAAGATTATCAATAGAAATGGCTATTTTGATAAACTCATGTAGCGCAGTGATATCTCCTCGACAAGCCAACTCAGTCTGTACGTCCTTGCGCAGCCCTCTTCGGAAAACTGTGAGCAAAGCAGTCTCGCTCCATCCGCTACCGGCTGCTATAGTACGGAACTCTACAGCGTAGTCGGCTACTGTACGACGGCCCTGCTGAAGTTCGCATAGTTGGTCTCCCACACTACGCCCAGATACTGGGTGGTCGAACACCTCTTGAAACAGTCTCTTGAACTGAACTTCCGCATTCAGCTCGGGGACCTCAGCTACCCAAAGCGCAGTAGCCCAATCCAGTGCTCTTCCCGTTAGCAGAGAAATCATGAAATCCACCCTGCTACGGTCATCGGAAAACATTATACGATTGTACGATTATATGACATATACAGGGACGTCTGGAGTAGAAACCCCTGACATTTGCCAGGTTCCCCGTCGTACCTTGTAGGTAGGGAAATCGGAGGTGCATGACGAGGACTGACCGTGCTCGGTGTGGTGCCTTCAGCCGCACCAGCGTGGAGTAGCTGTAGGAGTTCATCCATCCGGTTATCCTGTATCTCCCATCGCCTCTGTAATTCCGCTGGATCCATGGTAATGGCGAGGTATTCTGTAATGAATACTCGGACAGAGTGGTAAGATCCAATCGCAGAATAGCGATGCTTTATTAGAGTACAGACAAGGGAATAGCTTAATCGTGGTCGGGCGGGCTGTGGTCAAAACCGGGCCAGGCATAGACAGGCAGAGGTACCAAAGGAGCGGGCTTAGTCGTAGTCGAGGTCACAGGCACAGGATCAGAGAACGGTAATCACTGGGGTAGACAAGTAGAGGATTAAGCAAGTCGGGGAGTCAAACAACAAGGCACAGGTCGGATACACGGGTAATCAAAAACAACAAACTCTCTCTCTCTCTCGGAACAAAACGCTTAGCAAGTCACAATGGAACAATACCTCGCACCGACTGAACTTCTGAGCACACCTTAAATCCTACACTAATTACTGACAGGTGTGCTCAGAACTCAGGTGAACCAGATCGAGTCTGATGACTCCCCCTCTCTGTAGATCGGGGAAGTGTCAGACTCTGTCTAGACCCAGCCAACCCCCGATCCCTTACAATCATTGCAACTCCACGAGGTGAGATCTTGCATGGAGCCCCAGGCTGAGGGAGATTGACAGTTCTTTTGTGTTTCTTCCATTTGCGAATAATCGCACCAACTGTTGTCACCTTCTCACCAAGCTGCTTGGCGATGGTCTTGTAGCCCATTCCAGCCTTGTGTAGGTCTACAATCTTGTCCCTGACATCCTTGGAGAGCTCTTTGGTCTTGGCCATGGTGGAGAGTTTGGAATCTGATTGATTGATTGCTTCTGTGGACAGGTGTCTTTTATACAGGTAACAAGCTGAGATTAGGAGCACTCCCTTTAACAGTGTGCTCCTAATCTCAGCTCGTTACCTGTATAAAAGACACCTGGGAGCCAGAAATCTTTCTGATTGAGAGGGGGTCAAATACTTATTTTCCTCATTAAAATGCTAATCAAGTTATAACATTTTTGAAATGCGTTTTTCTGGATTTTTTTGTTGTTATTCTGTCTCTCACAAATCAAATAAACCTACCATAAAAATTATAGACTGATCATTTCTTTGTCAGTGGGCAAACGTACAAAATCAGCAGGGGATCAAATACTTTTTTCCCTCACTGTATATCGTTTCCATCTGTTTCAGTTTCACTTCTCTTCTAAATGTTTTGGGAAATAAACTGTTTCCAGTATTTGAAACTTAATCACAATGTTTTCTTACCATTACGAAGAAAAAGAAAACTGACAGATAACTCCTCCTCCTCCTCCTCCACCTCTTCTTCTTCTTCTTCCTCCTCCTCCTCCTCCTCCTCCTCCTCCTCCTCCTCATCCTCTTCTTCTTCCTCCTCCTCTTCCTCCTCTTCTTCCTCCTCCACCTCCTTTCCTCCTCCTCCTCTCCCCCAGGTGAGGTGTGCTGTCCTGACCCGGGACAGGGGCGTGTGTCGGTGGGGATGGGTGACGCTTGCTGTGGCCGGGTGCCCTACTCCCCGTCAGGGGGGCAACTGTGCTGTGGAGGGGTGCTCCATGATGGCTACGGGTCCCAGTGCTGCGGTGGTACAGTCATAGAGGATACCCTGGTCTGCTGTGGAGATGCAGAGAGAGGGATGCCACACACACCTTTAACAGGTGAGAGATTTACACAAGCTACGCCACACACTAAATACACAGGCTGGTCAAGAAAGAGACATTGATTTCGGACGTTCAAAAAGGTCCTGAGGATGTCGATGTATGCCTTCGGCGCTCACCCAAAAAAGGTTTACAGTACTTGATGACACTTAATGGAAACAGCACATTATTTTTTATTATAAACTGTTTGGTTCGAGCCCTGAATGCTGATTGGCTGACAGCCTTGGTATCCAGTTTATAATAGCGATAAGTCACCTCTGGGGTTTGTGGTATATGTTCAATATACTACTTTTATTTTTTTTTATTATTTTTTTATTTCACCTTTATTTAACCAGGTAAGCCAGTTGAGAACAAGTTCTCATTTACAACTGCGACCTGGCCAAGATAAAGCAAAGCAGTGCGATAAAAACAACAACACAGAGTTACATATGGGGTAAAACAAAACAAAGTCAAAAATACAACAGAAATAAATATATATACAGTGTGTGCAAATGTAGCAAGTTATGGAGGTAAGGCAATAAATAGGCTATAGTGCAAAATAATTACAATTAGTATTAACACTGGAATGATAAATGTGCAAGAGATGATGTGCAAATAGAGATACTGGGGTACAAATGAGCAAAATAAATAACAATATAGGGATGAGGTAGTTGGGCGGGCTAATTTCAGATGGGCTGTGTACAGGTGCAGTGATCGGTAAGGTGCTCTGACAACTGATGCTTAAAGTTAGTGAGGGAGATAAGTGTCTCCAGCTTCAGAGATTTTTGCAATTTGTTCCAGTCATTGGCAGCAGAGAACTGGAAGGAATGGCGGCCAAAGGAGGTGTTGGCTTTGGGGATGACCAGTGTGATATACCTGCTGGAGCGCATACTACGGGTGGGTGTTGCTATGGTGACCAATGAGCTAAGATAAGGCGGGGATTTGCCTAGCAGTGATTTATAGATGGCCTGGAGCCAGTGGGTTTGGCGACGAATATGTAGTGAGGACCAGCCAACAAGAGCGTACAGGTCACAGTGGTGGGTAGTATATGGGGCTTTGGAGACAAAACGGATGGCACTGTGATAGACTACATCCAATTTGCTGAGTAGAGTGTTGGAGGCTATTTTGTAAATGACATCGCCGAAGTCAAGGATCGGTAGGATAGTCAGTTTTACGAGGGCATGTTTGGCAGCATGAGTGAAGGAAGCTTTGTTGCGAAATAGGAAACCGATTCTAAATTTAACTTTGGATTGGAGATTCTTAATGTGAGTCTGGAAGGAGAGTTTACAGTCTAACCAGACACCTAGGTATTTGTAGTTGTCCACATACTCTAGGTCAGACCCGTCGAGAGTAGTGATTCTAGTCGGGTGGGCGGGTGCAAGCAGCGTTCGGTTGAAGAGCATGCATTTAGTTTTACTAGTGTTTAAGAGCAGTTGGAGGCTACTGAAGGAGTGTTGTATGGCATTGAAGCTCGTTTGGAGGTTTGTTAACACAGTGTCCAATGAAGGGCCAGATGTATACAAAATGGTGTCGTCTGCGTAGAGGTGGATCTGAGAGTCACCAGCAGCAAGAGCGACGTCATTGATATACACAGAGAAAAGAGTCGGCCCAAGAATTGAACCCTGTGGCACCCCCATAGAGACTGCCATAGGTCCAGACAACAGGCCCTCCGATTTGACACATTGAACTCTATCAGAGAAGTAGTTGGTGAACCAGGCGAGGCAGTCATTTGAGAAACCAAGGCTATTTAGTCTGCCAATAAGAATGCGGTGGTTGACAGAGTCGAAAGCCTTGGCCAGGTCAATGAAAACGGCTGCACAGTACTGTCTATTATCGATCGCGGTTATAATATCGTTTAGGACCTTGAGCGTGGCTGAAGTGCACCCATGACCAGCTCGGAAACCGGATTGCATAGCGGAGAAGGTACGGTGGGATTCGAAATGGTCGGTGATCTGTTTGTTAACTTGGCTTTCAAAAACTTTTGAAAGGCAGGGCAGGATGGATATGGGTCTGTAACAGTTTGGATCTAGAGTGTCACCCCCTTTGAAGAGGGGGATGACCGCGGCAGCTTTCCAATCTCTGGGGATCTCAGACGTTACGAAAGAGAGGTTGAACAGGCTAGTAATAGTGGTTGCGACAATTTTCGCGGCTAGTTTTAGAAAGAAAGGGTCCAGATTGTCTAGCCCAGATGATTTGTAGGGGTCCAGATTTTGCAGCTCTTTCAGAACATCAGCTGTCTGGATTTGTGTGAAGGAGAAGCGGGGGGGGCATGGGCAAGTTGCAGCGGAGTGTGCAGAGCTGGTGGCCGGGGTAGTGGTAGTCAGGTGGAAAGCATGGCCAGCCGTAGCAAAATGCTTGTTGAAATTCTCGATTATTGTAGATTTATCGGTGGTGATAGTGTTTCCTAGCCTCAGTGCAGTGGGCAGCTGGGAGGAAGTGCTCTTATTTTCCATGGACTTTACAGTGTCCCAAAACTTTTTGGAGTTAGAGGGCTGTGGGCTGTGTCCAGACACTCCGTGTTGCGTCGTGCCCTTAGCCGTGGTAGATTGGCCATATACCACACTCCCTCTGGCCTTATTGCTTAATTATCGTGATGAGGTGATGTTGAAGGAGTCAGGCGCAGGAGGGTAAATCACAGAATAACAGGCTTTATTCCGCAAATACAGAGAAAACACAGAAATGCGTCAAAAACACTCCAGAGCGCAAAACAGGCGCACTGGAAATTACAAGGCACACAGGGAAATATCCCGGCGATACAAAATACACGGCGCTCCACCGAGCTTCACTATCCTCCACAATAAACAATCACACACAAAGACAAGGGGGCAGAGGGAACACTTATACAGGTAATGATGAGGGGATATGAACCAGGTGTGTGTAATAAACAAGACAAAACCAATGGAATGATGAGATGAAGAGCGGCAGTGGCTAGAAGGCCGGTGACGACGACCGCCGAAGCCTGCCCGAACAAGGAGAGGAGGCAGCTTCGGAGGAAGTCTTGACAATTATTTAGTTTTAAGCCTTCCCCAAACCATAGCCCTAACCTTAACTACTCGGAATTAATACCTAAACTTAACTCTTTGAGTTGTTTCTGTTTTAACCGCTGTAACCACGTGGAATTAACCCTGTAACCACGCAGAATTATTGAGTCAAAAATCAACGTTCATCCAATTACGGCGAATTCCGAAGTGAAACTATGAGATCAGGTTGAAATACAACACACATGCGCACACTTATAACATGTGAGAGATTTACACAAGCTACAACACACACGCACAATAAATACAACACACACACACACAATAAATACAACACACACACACAATAAATACAACACACACACACAATAAATACAACACACACACATGATAAATACAACACACACACACACAATAAATACAACACACACACGATAAATACAACACACACACAAAAAATACAACACACACACACAATATATACAAAACACACACACACAATAAATACAACACACACATACACATAACAAATGTCTGTCCTACCCACATCCACGTTACACTTCCCCAGAAGGTTTAGGCTGGGTCCTCAGTGAGTTTAAAATTACACTGGGGAGAGAGATGGAAGGTATAGGGGAGGAGAGTTTGAGAAAGAGAAAAGGGGATACCTAGTCAGTTGTACAACTGAATGCATTCAACTGAAATGTGTCTTCTACATTTAACCCAACCCCTCTGAATCAGAGAGGTGCGGGGGGCTGTCTTAATCGACATCCACGTCATCCGCGCCCGGGGAACAGTGGGTCAACTGTCTTGCTCAGGGGCAGAACAGCAGATGTTTTACCTTGTCAGTTCGGGGATTCAATCTAGCAACCTTTCGGTTACTGGCCCAATGCTCCTGAAGGGTGGAAGAGAGGGACTTGCTCTCTTTTGGGGTCGACTCTCCCCTGTGGTGTCTCTGAGCGTAGGCCCCAGGCACAGATGGGTAGGGTATGTGTGTGTGTGTGAGTGTGTGCTTGTCAGTGTGTGTGTGTTTGTGTGTGTGTGGGGGGGGGGGGGGTGGCCCACAGTGTCAGACATCTTTGTCGCGGCAGATGATAGAGCGGGCAAGAGATGGCACCGGCGAGGGCACTGCCAAGCACTCTGCAGGAAACACACACACAATTCACACACACATTCACACACAGCAGGGTACACACTGCAGGAGTCAAAGTGCACACACTGCCAGACTTGGACACGGCACACTATTTATCACACAACATATAAACAAGGACCCCATAAGGATGTGTTGTATAGTATCATTAGTCTCTCTCCTCACAGATGCTCTTTATATTGTACTGTACCATAAAGTACTCAAGAGTGCTCAAGTCCTTTCTGAACCGGGTAACAGGCGTGCTAAATTAAACCATGAGGAAACCATTTCACTAAATGTCCAATGGAATGTTTTGATTGCCAGTTTTTTTCTGCCAAATTAACAGAATTCTCAACAGTGAAGATGTATGCTGTGATCAATTCCTGAGTCACATATTGCAATATCTTACTTTAATACACTCTTACTCCCTCTTGCCCTCTTCCTCCTTCCTCTCTTCCTCCTTCCTGTCTTCCTCCATCTCTTCCTCCTTCCATCTTTCATTAGCGTTATCTTCCTAGAGTGAGCATATGCTTCCCTCTTCCTCCTCTTCCTCTTCCGCTCCTCTCCTCCCTGCTCTCCTCTTCCTTCTCCTCTTCTTCCTCTTCTTCCACCGCCTCGCCTCCCCCTCCTTTCCCACTCTCCTCTCCTCTCATCTCTCATTAGCGTTAGCTCTCCCAGTGAGAACATATGGTTTGATGGATAGTTGGGCTAGCTCGGTTAGAGATGCTAAAGGCCATTTGCCGGGTGCCTGCACTGTCAGAGGGCCCAGGGCCGCCGCTCCAGCCCCGACTTGAGCGTCTGCTGCTCCCCGCAAAACACACACACACACACACACACACACACACACACACACACACACACACACACACACACACACACACACACACACACACGCACACACATACAGCAATACTTATTATAGGGTGGGCTACTTAACCTTGGCAACAACACTTTCAAGACACTCTGAAGGATTCGTCCTCAGCAGGACATGGCTGCTGAGAAGTTAATGTTCAGTTACAGTGGCTTGCAAAAGTATTCACCCCCCTTGGCATTTTTCCTATTTTGTTGCCTTACAACCTGGAATTAAAATGGATTTTGGGGGGGTTGGTATCATTTAATTTACACAACATGCCTACCACTTTGAAGATGCAAAATAATTTTTGGGGTGAAACAAACAAGAAATAAGACAAAGAAACAGAAAACTTGAGCATGCGTAACTATTCACCCCCCCAAAGTCAATAGTTTGTAGAGCAACCTTTTGCAGCAATTACAGCTGCAAGTCTCTTGGGGTATGTCTCTATAAGCTTGGCACATCTAGCCACTGGGATTTTTGCCCATTCTTCAAGGCAAAACTGCTCCAGCTCCTTCAAGTTGAATGGGTTCCGCTGTTGTACAGCAATCTTTAAGTCATACCACAGATTCTCAATTGGATTGAGGTCTGGGCTTTGACTAGATCATTCCAAGACATTTAAATGTTTCCCCTTAAACCACTCGAGTGTTGCTTTAGCAGTATTCTTAGGGTCATTGTCCTGCTGGAAGGTGAACCTCAGTCCCAGTCTCAAATCTCTGGAAGGCTGAAACATGTTTCCATCAAGAATTTACCTGTATTTAGCGCCATCCATCATTCCTTCAATTCTGACCAGTTTCCCAGTCCCTTTTGCAAGGCACTGTAGCCTTCCCTACTTTTGGGAGTTTTACCAGAATTACTTGTTTGGTCTGTTTGTGTGACTGTGGAAGAGAATAGATGCTTAGCATCTCTAAATGTTAGAGAGGAAAAAGGCAGCCAATTCAGCTTGAAAATCCAAATGAATTTTAATCAATAAAAGAAAGAAAGAAAGAAAGAAAGAAAGAAAGAAAGAAAGAAAGAAAGAAAGAAAGAAAGAAAGAAAGAAAGAAAGAAAGAAAGAAAGAAAGAAAGAAAGAAAGAAAGAAATAGTGGGGGCTAAAGAAAAAGATAGAGATGGAGAGAGAGGAGAGATGGAGAGAGAGGAGGGATGGAGAGAGAGAGGAGGGATGGAGAGAGAGAGAGGAGGGATGGAGAGAGAGAGGAGGGATGGAGAGAGAGGAGGGATGGAGAGAGAGAGGAGGGATGGAGATAGAGAGGAGGGATGGAGAGAGAGGAGGGATGGAGAGAGAGGAGGGAGAGAAGGGATGGAGAGAGAGAGGAGGGATGGAGAGAGAGAGGAGGGATGGAGAGAGAGAGGAGGGATGGAGAGAGAGGAGGGATGGAGAGAGAGGAGGGATGGAGAGAGAGAGGAGGGATGGAGATAGAGAGGAGGGATGGAGAGAGAGGAGGGATGGAGAGAGAGGAGGGATGTAGAGAGGGCAGGGATGGAGAGAGAGGAGGGATGGAGAGAGAGGAGGGATGGAGAGAGAGAGGAGGGATGGAGAGAGAGAGGAGGGATGGAGAGAGAGGAGGGATGGAGAGAGAGGAGGGATGGAGAGAGAGGAGGGATGTAGAGAGAGGAGGGATGTAGAGAGAGGAGGGATGGAGAGAGAGGAGGGATGGAGAGAGAGCAGGGATGGAGAGAGAGGAGGGATGGAGAGAGAGAGGAGGGATGGAGAGAGAGAAGGGATGGAGAGAGAGAGGAGGGATGGAGAGAGAGTAGGGGGGTGTGAGGGCTCCCTGTGTCCGTGTGAAGGGTGTCCTGCGGTGGCCAGCTGATAGGCGATAGAGGGTGATGTGATTATCAGGTCCCTGAAGTGCGATCTATCACACATTACACTCTGCTCTGTCAAGAACCATACACACACTCCACGGGGGAACAGCAATGCTGGGAGACAGGCCGTCTGCCGGCTCACACAAACACACACACATACAAATGTGTGTATCCTTGGGGCAGGGCTATTGAATTTGAGCCGGGGGGGGGGAAAGGAAAATTAAAAAGGTGAAATAGAATAAAGGAGGAAAACAAAATGTGATCAGTTGAACATGTTCAAGGTAATGTGATAGAAACAGCCACATCAGCCATATATTTCATTTATTTATTTAACCTTTATTTAACCATGCCAGTAAGTTGAGAACCAGTCCTCATGTTCAACAACCACCTGTCCAAGAGTCCAAAATACAGCAAGGAATAAATAAACATGGAAAACACGATAGTTGAAATACGTGAGTACAAGCATGGTGAATATCATCCATACTAAAGCAGTAGTGTAGTGGGATTATATGACCTGGACTGACTGTGTGGTTATGATTAAAACTATCATTCACATACACACTCCAGGTCACCACTCTCTATAAAACTCTACAGCAGGTTTGAGAGAAAGATGAATGGCAGCAAACAAACTCCAATGGCTGATCCCTGTTTAATACTGCAGTTATCTTACATTAAAACATAGATTTACTCTAACAGCAGGTTGCAGAGTCAAGGGAAGGACAGTAAACAGACGTTTAGTGATTAAAAGACTACAATAATGCTGTAATATACGTAATATTAGCCTATCCATTAGTTAGTGGGTTTGTTTGAGGATAAAGAACAGTTGGTTCAGTCTTCAGTTTATGTTACATAAAAACTTTGATCCGTACTAACAGCAAGTTGGAGTGTTTGGGGAGACAGACAGACAGCAAACATTTTAGTCTGCCGTATATTCAGACTAATACCGTATCAGCCTCCTCTCATGAGGCACTCTATTTACTTTAGTATATTTAGTTAGTTTGCGGATGAAGATAGTTTAGCATTAGCAGACTCTCTGCCGTTTGGCCTCCCATAGCTCCTAACCCCTTATGAGTCACTACCTAGCCGTGTGTGCCCCTCTCTAACCCCCCCCCCCCTTCTCACCCTTCCTTAAGTCGTTACTTCCCAGTGTGTGCGCTCCCCTAACTCTTTCCCCTCCGCCTGTGCAGTGTGTGCACCAGCCCAAACGTTCAAGGGCAATTCTGAATATCCTTTTTCACCATTTAAGTGTTAAAAGCCTCTCGGTCCGGGGGTGTTATGTTAACGCGGTCCAGGTGATGGAAACGGCTGTGATGATGCTAAAAGAAAGGAGAAAAAAAACATAATAAGCAAATATGTTTTCCAACCTGGACACCGTAACCATTTGGAGGAAATGATTCCTGTAGTTAAGAGCTAAGCCTGACAAGATGAGGCTGAATGTGTGCATGTATGAGCTAGCAGGCGCATGCATTTTCTGGTGTATTTAGGCTTGTGTGTGTATTAGTTTGTATTAGTGTGTGTGTGTGTGTGTGTGTGTGTGTGTGTGTGGCACCATGCTTAATCATCCCTCGTACAGTGAGGGAAAAAAGTATTTGATCCCCTGCTGATTTTGTACGTTTGCCCACTGACAAAGAAATGAGCAGTCTATAATTTTAATGGTAGGTTTATTTGAACAGTGAGAGACAGAATAACAACAAAAGAATCCAGAAAAATGCATGTCAAAAATGTTATAAATTGATTTGCATTTTAATGAGGGAAATACGTTTTTGACCCCCTCTCAATCAGAAAGATTTCTGGCTCCCAGGTGTCTTTTATACAGGTAACGAGCTGATTAGGAGCACACTCTTAAAGGGAGTGCTCCTAATCTCAGCTTGTTACCTGTATAAAAGACACCTGTCCACAGAAGCAATCAATCAATCAGATTCCAAACTCTCCACCATGGCCAAGACCAAAGAGCTCTCCAAGGATGTCAAGAACAAGATTGTAGACCTACACAAGGCTGGAATGGGCTACAAGACCATCGCCAAGCAGCTTGGTGAGAAGGTGACAACAGTTGGTGCGATTATTCACAAATGGAAGAAACACAAAAGAACTGTCAATCTCCCTCGGCCTGGGGCTCCATGCAAGATCTCACCTCGTGGAGTTGCAATTATCACGAGAACGGTGAGGAATCAGCCCAAAACTACACGGGAGGATCTTGTCAATGATCTCAAGGCAGCTGGGACCATAGTCACCAAGAAAACAATTGGTAACACACTACGCCGTGAAGGACTGAAATCCGGCAGCGCCCGCAAGGTCCCCCTGCTCAATAAAGCACATATACATGCCCGTCTGAAGTTTGCCAATGAACATTTGAATGATTCAGAGGAGAACTTGGTGAAAGTGTTGTGGTCAGATGAGACCAAAATCGAGCTCTTTTGCATCAACTCAACTCGCCGTGTTTGGAGGAGGAGGAATGCTGCCTATGACCCCAAGAACACCATCCCCACCGTCAAACATGGAGGTGAAAACATTATGCTTTGGGGGTGTTTTTCTGCTAAGGTGACAGGACAACTTCACCGCATCAAAGGGACGATGGACGGGGCCATGTACCGTCAAATCTTGGGTGAGAACCTCCTTCCCTCAGCCGGGGCATTGAAAATGGGTCGTGGATGGGTATTCCAGCATGACAATGACCCAAAACACACGGCCAAGGCAACAAAGGAGTGGCTCAAGAAGAAGCACATTAAGGTCCTGGAGTGGCCTAGCCAGTCTCCAGACCTTAATCCCATAGAAAATCTGTGGAGGGAGCTGAAGGTTCGAGTTGCCAAACGTCAGCCTCGAAACCTTAATGACTTGGAAAAGATCTGCAAAGAGGAGTGGGACAGAATCCCTCCTGAGATGTGTGCAAACCTGGTGGCCAACTACAAGAAACGTCTGACCTCTGTGATTGCCAACAAGGGTTTTGCCACCAAGTACTAAGTCATGTTTTGCAGAGGGGTCAAATACTTATTTCCCTCATTAAAATGCAAATCAATTGATAACATTTTTGACATGCGTTTTTCTGGATTTTTTTGTTGTTATTCTGTCTCTCACTGTTCAAATAAACCTACCATTAAAATTATAGACTGATAATTTCTTTGTCAGTGGGCAAACGTACGAAATCAACAGGGGATCAAATACTTTTTTCCCTCACTGTATGTCTTCGCATTGTTCTGCCGAAACTCTCTCATCAGCACTGGGGACCAATCGACAGACAAACAGACAGTACGCCCTAAAAAAGCGTTGTCTATCTGGAGTGTTTTAAAAGACGGAGTGGAGGCTGAACAGATGAAGACGTTTCTTTTTAATGTGTTTATGATGATGTCTTTTCTATTGAGGTACCTTAATGGCCTTAACATCCTCCAGCCATTACATTAGCACGTAGCTGTTAGCTGCTAGCTGTTAGACCCAGGGTTAGAGTTGGTCTGTGGATTCAATCAAACACTAATCACAAAGTAGTGGGGAAAGTGTAGGGAAAGCTCTGGAACAGAAGCGAAGGCTACTGAAATACATTACGAACAAACTCTGAAACAAACAATCATTCTAACATACAGTAAACATGCAAACACACTTTAGCAGATGGTTTGTAAATGTTGGATTGGTATAGGTTTGAACCCATTGACACAACAAAATGTGGAATAAGTCAAGAGGTATGAATACTTTCTGAAGGCTTTTCGAAAAACTCATAAAGAAGGCCAGAGATTGGTAGATGGGTAACAATAACAAATCAAACATTGAATATATCTTTAAGCATGGTCAAGTTAATAATTATGCTGTGGATGATGTATTAAACCACCCAGACACTTCAAAGATGCACTCGTCCTTCTGAACTGAGCTGCAGAACAGATTTTAAAACAGCTACAGAGTTCAATGGCTGTGATGGGAGAAAGCTGAGGATGAATCAACAACATTGTAGTGACTTCACAGTAATGACCTAATGACTTGAGATGTCATCACAATTTGATTGGAGTCCATCTGTGGCCAATTTAATTGTTTGGACATGATTTAGAGGGGGACAAAACACTGACAGTGGATATCAGAGCAGAAACTATACCATGAAGTCCAATGAACTGTTCGTAGATCTCCGAGATAGAATTGTGATGAGGCATATATCTGGGAAAGGGTATAAAAAAATGTCCAGAGTGTTGAAAGTTTCCAAAAGTACATTGGTCTCCATCATTGGGAAATTGAAAAAATATGTACAGTTGAAGTCAGAAGTGTACATACACCTTAGCCAAATACATTTAAACACAGTTTTTCATCATTTCTGACATTTAATCCTAGTACAAATTCCCTGTCTTAGGTCAGTTAGGACCACTACTTTATTTTAAGAATGTGAAATGTCTGAATAATAGTAGAGATAATTATTTATTTAAGCTTTTATTTATTTCATCACATTCCCAGTGGGTCAGAAATTTACATACACTTAATTAGTATTTGGTAGCATTGCCTTTAAATTGTTTAACTTGGGTCAAACATTTCGGATAGCCTTCCACAAGCTTCCCACAATAAGTTGGGTGAGTTTTGGCCGATTCCTCCTGACAGAGCTGGTGTAACTGAGTCAGGTTTGTAGGCCTCCTTGCTCGCACACACTTTTTCAGTTCTGCCCACACATTTTTGATAGGTTTGAGGTCAGGGCTTTGTGATGACCACTCCAATACCTTAACTTTGTTGTCCTTAAGCCATTTTGCCACAACTTTGGAAGTATGCTTGGGGTCATTGTCCATTTGGAAGACCCATTTGCGACCAAGCTTTAACTTCCTGACTGATGTCTTGAGATGTTGCTTCAATATATCCACATAATTTTCCTTCCTCATGATGCCATCTATTATGTGAAGTGCACCAGTCCCTCCTGCAGCAAAGCACACCCACAGCATGATGCTGCCACCTCCGTGCTTCATGGTTGGGATGGTGTTCTTCGGCTTGCAAGCTACCCCCTTTTTCCTCCAAACATAATGATGGTCATTATGGCCAAACAGTACTAGTTTTGTTTCATCAGACCAGAGGACATTTCTCAAAAAAGTACGATCTTTGTCCCCATGTGCAGTTGCAAACCATAGTCTAGCTTTTTTATGGCGGTTTTGGAGCAGTGGCTTCTTCCTTGCTGAGCAGCCTTTCAGGTTATGTCGATATAGGACTTGTTTTACTGTGGATATAGATACTTTTGTACCTGTTTCCTCCAGCATCTTCACAAGGTCCTTTGCTGTTGTTCTGGGATTGATTTGCACTTTTCGCACCAAAGTACGTTCTCTAACAGACAGAACGCGTCTCCTTCCTGAGCGGTATGATGGCTGTGTGGTCCCATGGTGTTTATACTTGCGTACTATTGTTTGTACAGATGAACGGGGTACCTTCAGGCGTTTGGAAAGCACATCACCAATCTGGGCTTTATGGGAGAGTGGCCAGACGGAAGCCATTCCTGAGAAAAAGGCACATGACAGCAAGCCTGGAGTTTGCAAAAAGGCATGTGAAAGACTCTGAGAGCAAAACTATTTGGCCTGAATGCAAAGGAGAAAACCAGGCACAGCTCATCACCCGTCTAACACCACCCCTACCATGAATCATGGTGGTAGCAGCATCATCCTATGGGGATAGCAGGGACTGGGAGACTGGTAAGGGTAGAGGGAACAATGAATGGAGCCAAATACAGGCAAATCCTTGATGAGAACCTGCTTCAGAGTGTAATCTACCTTAGACTGGGGTGAAGATTTACGTTCCAACAGGACAATGACCCAAGCATACAGCCAAAGCAACGCTGGAATGGCTTCAGAACAAGAATGTGAAAGTCCTTGAGTGGCCCAGCCAAAGCCCAGACTTGAATGCCATTGGAAATTTGTGGATAGACTTGAAGAATGCTGTTCACCCCCGCTCCCCATCTAACTTAACAGAGTTTGAGAAAATCTGCTAGGAAGAATGGGAGAAAATCCCCAAATCCAGTTGTGCAAAGCTGATACAGACATACCCAAAGTATTGAGTTAGGGGTGTGAATACTTATTTAATCTAAACATGTTTTCACTTTGTCATTATGGGGTATTGTGTGTAGATGGGTGAGAGACAAAAATCTATTCAATCCATTTTGAAAGCAGGCTGTAACACAACAAAATGTGGAATAAGTCAAGGGGTATGAATACTTTCGGAAGGCACTGTATGTATGCATCAAGGCACTAAAGTAATACTGAAACAATGAACACTGCAAAGGAATACACTTTTTGGCCTAAATGCAAAGCCTTATCTTTGGGGCAAATCCAACACAACACATCACGGATTAACTGCCTCCTTATTTTCAAGCATGGTGGTGGCTGCATCATGGTATGGATATGCTTGACATCGGCAAAGACTGGGGAGTTTTTCAGGATGAAAATAAAGAGGTTGGAGCTAAGCACAGGCAAAGTCCTAGTGGAAAACCTGCTTCACTCTGCTTTACACCATACACTTGGAGAGGAATTCACCTTTCAGCAGGATAATAATCTACTCTGGAGTTTTCCTGAGTGGCCAAGTGTCATAAATGCTGTAGGTGGGTGTAGTGGTGGAATCAAGCGCAGGACACCGAAGTATAGTCCAAAAGACTTTAGTGGAATATCCAACAAGGAAAACAGAACAAACTTGCCCGAAGGCGAAACTACGCACGTAGGCGACAACCAAAAGGCGCACTACACAGGTGCGTAAAACGCTCCAACAAAGTGGAGTAAAGCTCAACCGAGCGAATAAGGAAATCGACAAGCAAACCTACGACAGGAACAATCACACACAAACACAGACACACCCAACGAGACTTAAATAGAACACTAATGAGGACTAACTAGACACAGGTGTACAACATCAAGACCAAACCAAACGAACATGAAACATAGATCGGTGGCAGCTAGTACTCCGGGGACGACGACCGCCGATGCCTGCCCGAACCAGGAGGAGGAGCAGCCTCGGCCGAAACCGTGACAGTACCCCCCCCTTGACGCGCGGCTCCAGCCGTGCGCCGACCCCGGCCTCGGGGACGACCAGGAGGACGCAGAGCAGGGCGCGCGGGATGGTCCCGGTGGAACTCCGACAGGAGAGATGGGTCTAGGATGTCCCTCCGCGGCACCCAGCACCGCTCCTCCGGGCCGTACCCCTCCCACTCCACGAAATACTGGAGACCCCCCATCCGGCGTCTGGAGTCCAAGATGGACCGAACGGTGTACGCCGGAGCCCCCTCGATGTCCAATGGGGGCGGAGGAGTCTCTCCTATCTCATTGTCCTGGAGTGGACCAGCTACCACCGGCCTGAGAAGAGACACATGGAACGAGGGGTTAATATTCTTATATTCAACAGGTAGATGTAACCTATAACACACCTCGTTCAATCTTCTCAGGACTTTAAAGGGCCCCACAAACCGCCGACCCAGCTTCCGGCAGGGCAGGCGGAGGGGCAGGTTTCTGGTAGAGAGCCAGACTCGATCTCCGGGTGCGTACACCGGCCCCTCACTGCGGTGGAGATCGGCGCTCGCCTTGTGACGAAGGACGGCCCGCTGCAGGTGGACGTGGGCAGCGTTCCACGTCTCTTCCGAGCGCCTCATCCAATCATCCACCGCAGGGGCCTCGATCTGGCTCTGCTGCCATGGTGCCAGAACCGGCTGGTAACCCAATACACATTGGAAAGGGGTTAGGTTAGTCGAGGAGTGGCGGAGAGAGTTCTGGGCCATCTCGGCCCAGGGAATGTAACGCCCCCACTCCTCAGGCCGGTCCTGGCAATACGACCTCAGAAACCTACCCACATCCTGGTTAACACGTTCTACCTGCCCGTTACTCTCCGGGTGGTACCCCGAGGTAAGGCTAACCGAGACCCCCAAACGCTCCATAAACGCTCTCCACACACGGGAGGTAAACTGAGGGCCTCGATCAGACACTATATCCTCGGGGACCCCGTAATGCCGGAAGACGTGGGTAAATAGGGCCTCAGCGGTCTGTAGGGCAGTAGGAAGACCCGACATAGGGAGAAGACGACAGGCCTTAGAGAACCGGTCCACAACGACCAGGATGGTGGTATTCCCCTGAGAGAGGGGAAGGTCTGTTACAAAATCCACCGAGAGGTGGGACCATGGTCGTTGTGAAACGGGTAGGGGCTGTAACTTACCCCTGGGCAGATGTCGGGGTGCCTTACACTGGGCGCACACCGAGCAGGAGGAGACGTAAACCCTCACATCCCTAGCCAAAGTAGGCCACCAGTATTTAGTGCTAAGGCAATGCACTGTCCGGCCAATACCCGGATGTCCAGAGGAGGGTGACGTGTGAGCCCAGTAGATGAGTCGATCCCGAATCTCGAGCGGAACGTACCTCCGACCCTCAGGACATTGTGGAGGGCTGGGGTCGGTACGCAACGCTCGCTCGATCTCGGCATCGACCTCCCACACCACCGGTGCCACAAGGCAAGACTCCGGTAGTATGGGAGTAGGCGCAACGGACCTCTCCTCCGTGTCATACCGCCGGGACAGTGCATCTACCTTACCATTCTGGGACCCAGGGATGTACGTGATTTTAAATACGAACCTGGTGAGAAACATACTCCATCGAGCCTGGCGAGGGTTCAGTCTCCTCGCTGCCCGGATGTACTCCAGGTTCCGATGGTCAGTCAAAATGAGGAAAGGGTGTTGAGCCCCCTCAAGCCAATGCCTCCACACCTTAAGGGCTTGAACTACAGCTAACAGCTCCCTGTCCCCAACGTCATAGTTACGCTCCGCCGGGCTGAGCTTTTTGGAGTAAAAAGCACAGGGGCGGAGTTTAGGTGGCGAGCCGGACCGTTGAGAGAGAACGGCCCCTATACCAGCCTCAGACGCGTCCACCTCAACCTGAAATGGAATTGTGGGATCCGGATGCGCCAGCACCGGAGCCGACGTAAACAGGTCCTTCAGTCTCCCAAAGGCCCTGTCCGCATCAGCTGACCACTGCAGGCGCACCGGACCCCCCTTCAGAAGGGACGTGATGGGAGCTGCCACCTGTCCAAAACCCCGGATAAACCTCCGGTAGTAATTCGCAAAGCCCAAGAACTGCTGCACCTCTTTTACAGTGGTTGGAGTTTGCCAATTACGCACAGCGGACACACGATCCACCTCCATTCTCACCCCTGACGCGGACAACCGATAACCCAAAAAGGAGACCGACTCCTGGAAAAACAGACATTTCTCTGCCTTGACATATAGGTCGTGCTCCAACAGCCTCCTCAATACACGTCGCACCAGGGTTATATGCTCGGCTCGGGTAGACGAGTACACCAGAATATCATCAATGTACACGACCACCCCTTGTCCCTGCATATCCCGGAAAATGTCATCTACAAAGGATTGGAAGACTGATGGAGCATTCATCAACCCATATGGCATGACAAGATACTCGAAATGACCTGACGTGGTACTAAACGCCGTTTTCCATTCACAGTAATCTGATTTAGACCACGGTAATCAATGCACGGGCGCAACCCTCCATCTTTCTTTTTCACAAAAAAGAAACTCGAAGAGGCGGGGGAAATGGAAGGCCAAATGTATCCCTGTCTCAAAGATTCGGCTATGTAAGTCTCCATAGCTTTCCTCTCCTCTTGAGACAAAGGATACACATGGCTCCGTGGGAGCGCTGCTCCTGCCTGGAGATCAATCGCACAATCCCCCTGTCTATGGGGAGGCAACTGCGTCGCCCTAGTTTTGCTAAACACAAGAGCTAAATCCCCATATTCAGGCGGAATGTGCAGTGCGGGCACTTGGTTTGGACTTTCCACCGAAGTCGCCCCCACGGAAACACCCAGACATCGCCCCTCACACTGAGCAGACCACCCATCGAGAGCCCTCTGTTGCCACGAAATAGCAGGGTTATGGGTGCTTAACCAGGGATTCCCCAGCACCACTGGGTACGCAGGAGAGTCGATCAGATACAGCTGTATAGTCTCTTCATGACCCCCCTGCGCACACATCCTAAGTGGCGCTGTGACCTCCCTGATCAACCCCGACCCCAACGGGCGGCTATCTAAGGCATGTACGGGAAAAGGTTTGTCAACAGGTAGGAGAGGGATCCCTAACTCTAAACAAAACTTTCGATCAACAAAATTCCCAGCTGCGCCTGAATCTACTAGCGCCTTATGCTGGGAATGAGGTGCAACCTGTGGAAAACCAACAGGTATACAAAAGTGCGCAACAGAAAGCTCTGGGTAAGCGGGGCGTCTACTCACCTGGGAGGCCCCCCCAGTGCGTGGCCTGTTGTCCTCTCCCTCGGAGAACCCTCCCCAGCACCTGGCCGCAGTGTGCCCTCCACGACCGCACTTAGTGCAGGAGACAGGCCCCCTCGGGCTCTTCCTCCTCCGCTCTCTAGCGCCAGCGCCCCCGAGCTCCATGGGGCACGGCTCGGAGGCGCTGGAGGGTGAAATGGACGGACCCCCCTCGGAATGTCCGCGGGTAGCTAGCAGGTTATCCAGCCTGATGGACATGTCGACCAACTGGTCGAACGAGAGGCTGGTGTCCCTACAGGCCAGCTCCCTACGGACGTCCTCGCGTAGACTACATCTGTAGTGATCGATGAGAGCCCGCTCATTCCACCCTGCATCCGCCGCTAGAGTACGGAATTCTAAGGCAAACTCCTGGGCACTCCTCCTCCCCTGCCGGAGGAAGACCAGCCGCTCCCCCGCCGCTTTCCCCTCCGGGGGATGGTCAAACACCGCCCTGAAGCGGCGGGAGAACTCGTCGTAGGTGATGGTGTTCGCGTCGATCCTCCTCCACTCTGCGTTGGCCCATTCCAACGCCTTCCCGGAAAGGCAGGAGATCAGGGCGGACACGCTCTCATGTCCCGAGGGCGCCGGGTGCACGGTGGCCAGGTAAAGCTCCACCTGGAGAAGGAATCCCTGACACCCGGCCGCGGTCCCATCGTAGGCCCTCGGGAGCGAGAGTCGAACTCCTCTGGGTTCCGGAGCGGGAATGGGCTGACTTCCCGATGGGGCTGGCAGAGAGGATGGCGGTGTAGGAGTCCCCCAGCCTCGGATGGTGGTGATCACCTCCTGCAGTGCGGACCCCATCTGCAGGATCTGGTCACTCTGTTCACGGACCCTGTCCTCCAGCGTCGCCTGGGCTGCTGCGGCTCCTGCTGATTCCATTCTTATGGTGTGTGATTCTGTCATAAATGCTGTAGGTGGGTGTAGTGGTGGAATCAAGCGCAGGACACCGAAGTATAGTCCAAAAGACTTTAGTGGAATATCCAACAAGGAAAACAGAACAAACTTGCCCGAAGGCGAAACTAGTGCAGCTTCATGTTCAGCGTCTTTTTACCTGTGCTTTACCTGCTACTCCTCTCTCTCTCTTTCACAGTCTCTCTATTTCTCCATTCCTCTCTCCATCCCTCTCTCCATCACTCCCTCTATCAGAGAAAGGTGCAGATGTAGGATCTTAGTTTGAGCCAGTTTGCTACAGCAGGAAAATAATCCAGCAGCAACAGGAAACGTGAAGTATTGTCACGCCCTGGCTCTGGGGACTCTTATATGTTGAGCCAGGGTGTTAGTTTATATGTGTAGTGTCTATGTTTTGTTTTCTATGTGTTCTTTTCTAGATTGTGTGTTTCTGTGTTGGCCGGGGTGGTTCCCAATCGGAGGCAGCTGTGTCTTGTTGTCTCTGATTGGGCACCATACTTAGGCAGCCTGTTGTGCACTTGTCATTTGTGGGATCTTGTTCCGTGTAGGTTTGTGTTTGTTACCGAGGACTTCACGTTTCGTTTTGTTGTATCGTGTATTAAGTACTATTAAAAGTATGTACGCATATCACGCTGCGCCTTGGTCCACTCATTACGACGATCGTGACAGAAGATCCCACCAAATAAGGACCAAGCAGCGTGTCCAGGAGCAGACAGCCTGGACTTGGGAGGAGATCCTGGACGGGAAGGGATCCTGGACTTGGGAGGAAATCCAGGCCGGAATGGATCGCCGTCCGTGGGAGGAGACTGTGGAGACGCGCCATAGAGAGGAGCAGCGGCGCCAACCGTGCCGACGTCGGACACGCAAGAGGCAACCCCAATAAAAAATTTTTGGGGGGGCACACGGCTTGGACGACGGGGCAGCAGGAGGCAGCTACAGGGCGAATCTGCAGAATAGGAGAGGAGGCCACCAGGTTACGGGGGCTATTGGTCATGAGGGAGCAGGAGTTAGTTGGTCAGAGGGAGGAACTACTGGAGGCGATAAGGGAGAAGGAGAGTGTTGAGGCACGGCGAGAGGAACTGGTTAGGCAGCAGAAGGAGCGGAGGTTTATGAGGAAACCCAGTCCCGCTCCTCGCACCAAGAAAGTGGTGTGTGTCACCAGTCCGGTCCGGCCCGTTCCTGATCCCCGCACTAAGTTAGAGGTGCGTGTTCCCAGTACGGCCCGACCCGTTCCTGCTTCCCGCACAAGGCCAGTGGTGTGTGTTCCCAGTACGGTCCGGCCCGTTCCTGCTCCCCGCACTAAGTTAGGGGCGCGTGTTCCCAGTATGGCCCAACCCGTTCCTGCTCCCCGCACTAAGTTAGTGGTGCGTGTTCCCAGTACGGCCCAACCCGTTCCTGCTCCCCGCACTAAGTTAGTGGTGCGTGTTCCCAGTACGGCCCAACCCGTTCCTGCTCCCCGCACTAAGTTAGTGGTGCGTGTTCCCAGTACGGCCCAACCCGTTCCTGCTCCCCGCACTAAGATAGTGGTGCGTGTTCCCAGTACGGCCCAACCCGTTCCTGCTCCCCGCACTAAGTTAGTGGTGCGTGTTCCCAGTACGGCCCAACCCGTTCCTGCTCCCCGCACTAAGTTAGTGGTGCGTGTTCCCAGTACGGCCCAACCCGTTCCTGCTCCCCGCACTAAGTCAGTGGTGCGTGTTCCCAGTACGGCCCAACCCGTTCCTACTCCCCGCACTAAGTTAGTGGTGCGTGTTCCCAGTACGGCCCAATCCGTTCCTGCTCCCCGCACTAAGTTAGTCGTGCGTGTTCCCAGTACGGCCCGGCCTGTTCCTGCTCCCCGCACTAAGTTAGTGGTGCGTGTTCCCAGTACGGCCCAACCCGTTCCTGCTCCCCGCACTAAGTTAGTGGTGCGTGTTCCCAGTACGACCCAACCCGTTCCTGCTCCCCGCACTAAGTTAGTGGTGCGTGTTCCCAGTACGGCCCAACCCGTTCCTGCTCCCCGCACTAAGTTAGTGGTGCGTGTTCCCAGTACGGCCCGGCCTGTTCCTGCCCCTCGCACCAAGCCAGTGGTGCGCGTCGCCAGCCCGGCCCGGCCTGTTCCTGCCCCTCGCACCAAACCTGTGGTGCGCGTCGCCAGCCCGGCCCGGCCTGTTCCTGCCCCTCGCACCAAGCCTGTGGTGCGCGTCGCCAGCCCGGCCCGGCCTGTTCCTGCCCCTCGCACCAAGCCTGTGGTGCGCGTCGCCAGCCCGGCCCGGCCTGTTCCTGCTCCCCGCACCAAGCCTGTGGTGCGCGTCGCCAGCCCGGCCCGGCCTGTTCCTGCTCCCCGCACCAAGCCAGTGGTGCGCGTCGCCAGCCCGGCCCGGCCTGTTCCTGCTCCCCGCACCAAGCCAGTGGTGCGCGTCGTCAGCTGGGTCCGGCCTGTTCCTGCTCCCCGCACCAAGACAGTGGTGCGCGTCGTCAGCCCGGTCCGGCCCGTTCCTGCTCCCCGCACCAAGCCAGGGGTGCGCGTCGTCAGTCCGGCACAGCCCGTGCCTGTTCCACCGGTGCCTGGTCAGGTACCGGTCAGCTGCTCCACACCGGAGCCTAAGCAATCCGCTCCACCGATGTCCAGTCCAGCTCCAGCCAGCGGGGCCAGACCAGACCAGGGGGCGCTACGGGGGGGTAGTTAGAGGGTGGTGGTCACGCCCGGAGCCGGATCCGCCTCCGAGGCGGAATGCCCACCCGGCCCCTCCCCTGTTGGGTTTAGTTGGCGCGGTCGCAGTCCGCGCCTTTGGGGGGGGGTACTGTCACGCCCTGGCTCTGGGGACTCTTATATGTTGAGCCAGGGTGTTAGTTTATATGTGTAGTGTCTATGTTTTGTTTTCTATGTGTTCTTTTCTAGATTGTGTGTTTCTGTGTTGGCCGGGGTGGTTCCCAATCGGAGGCAGCTGTGTCTTGTTGTCTCTGATTGGGCACCATACTTAGGCAGCCTGTTGTGCACTTGTCATTTGTGGGATCTTGTTCCGTGTAGGTTTGTGTTTGTTACCGAGGACTTCACGTTTCGTTTTGTTGTATCGTGTATTAAGTACTATTAAAAGTATGTATGCATATCACGCTGCGCCTTGGTCCACTCATTACGACGATCGTGACAGAAGATCCCACCAAATAAGGACCAAGCAGCGTGTCCAGGAGCAGACAGCCTGGACTTGGGAGGAGATCCTGGACGGGAAGGGATCCTGGACTTGGGAGGAAATCCAGGCCGGAATGGATCGCCGTCCGTGGGAGGAGACTGTGGAGACGCGCCATAGAGAGGAGCAGCGGCGCCAACCGTGCCGACGTCGGACACGCAAGAGGCAACCCTCGTGTGTTAAGTACTATTAAAAGTATGTACGCATATCACGCTGCGCCTTGGTCCGCTTCATCATGTGTCAACGATCGTGACAAGTATTATGTCGATTATAATTCATGGACATTTTTGTAGTGGTTGATACATTTTTCATTAGGGAAAATCAAGTCTGAAATTTCATTGCAAATTACAAACTTTAGAAGCCTTTTTAAAACTAAAATACACTACAAGTTTGCATTTCCTACTGTGCAGGAAAATTCTCTGCAGCAAAAGAGTGATCAAATTAAGATCCTACATCTGTATAAGCACATGGACAGGTGCCTGCTGTGTGTGTCTCTAGGGGATGCTCCTCAGGGACTGGTGTAAATATAACTGCCGACCCAGCCTTTCTGTCCTGTCACACACACACACACACACACACACACACACACATAGTGTGAGAAAGTCAATTCAATGTGATTTCATCAAAACGTACAGTGCATCCTCCCAGGAAGGTGGTGTGTTTGGTGTGTGTGTGTGTGTTGCTTACCCCCAGTCCCCCCGGTAATGCAGAGTACACAGGAATATAATAGTGAAACTCTCTGTTATTGAATACTGTTACCAGTGCTATTCCTGGAACGTAAAGAGTGCTTGTTCCGTGCCGTGTCTGTGACTTTGAAAATGTGTGTATGTGTGTGTTCAGTGTGTGTGGACATGTGGACCTGTATGCATGTGTATAAAGTTAAACAGAGGGCTAATAAATTCAGGTATTTAAAAGTTTTTTGTTTGTTTTAATTTGGGGTTTAGTAGCCGAAAGGCTAACGTAATCCACAACACACATTTTTATCAGTTGTTCATTGCAGGCTAAATATTTACTTCTCATTAAGTGAATGAACCTTAATTCACACTGCCTAAGCACCTTCTGTCGGCACGAGTCCCCTGCGCTCTAATGAATGTATGCAAATCCATCATCAATCTGAAGATTAGCTACAGCGCTGTGCTGTGTGTGTGTGTGTGTGTGTGTGTGTGTGTGTGTGTGTGTGTGTGTGTGTGTGTGTGTGTGTGTGTGCGTGCGTGCGTGCGTGCGTGCGTGCGTGCGTGCGTGCGTGCGTGTGTTGATGCTAATGCAGAGAGATTGTGTTTCTGTTGAAAGACTGATATGAAAAGAACTGTTTAGCTTTAGTGGAGATATCAGACTAGAGTACCTACTCTATGTCCCTCTCTCTCTCTCTCGCTCTACTGCCTGGATGGAAGGTGAGAGGGATGGAAAGAGGATGGAGGGAAGTGGAAGAGGAGAAGAGGGGAGGTAGAAAGGACAAATGGATGGATGGATGGATGGATGGATGGATGGATGGATGGATGGATGGATGGATGGATGGATGGGTGGAGAGGTTTTGAACAGTCACTGTAAGCATCATTATTAATTTTCTATTATTTATCTATTTTCTTTCTCTCTGCATTGTTGGGAAGGGCCCATAAGTAAGCATTTCACTGTTAGTCTACACCTGTTGTTTACGAAGCATGTGACAAATAAAATTAGATTTGATTAGACCAGGTCACAGTATCAAAGTTCACATTTCCCTGAGGAAGGAATGAAAAGAGGAAGGAAGGAAGGGAGGTGGTAAAGATTATAAAACACCCTGTAAATAGCGGAGGGCATCAGGAAGGGAAGTGGAAGGGAAGATAGGGCAGGGACGTGTTGTGTGTGTGTTGAGTGTATGCGTGCGTGTGAGGGTTGCTGCTGCTGGGGATGAGAAGAGAAAGCTATTTTGGAAAACTGTTGAGCTATTTATTTGCAAGTCATTGAAGCTGAAGTGATGCGCCCTGGGAATCGCCACTGAGCCCCGCTCCGCAACAGCTGCCGTCCCTAAGTGAGTTAGCGAGCGTCAGACATCTTTATGTCACGATGGCCCGTGATTTATGCCGCATCGCTCGGCGGAACCTGCACGCGGCAGCACGAGAGAATCTGCTGAAGCCATCCGTTTGGCGGCTGAGTGAAAAGAGCGTGTGGATTAATGGCTCTGTCAGAATGTATCTGCGCAAAGAACGAACACTGATTAGAGTATTAAGCAATTAGCCATTTATCACCGTGGAACTAGGTAGCCGGGTAATTAAAGTAGTGGTGGTTTACCCACGGAAAGAACGTACCACTTACACACTGTTACAGTCACTACCACAGAGATCTGGAGCTATAGGAAGAACACAGGACTCAAACACTGTTACAGTCACTTCAGAGATCTAGAACTGCAATAGAAAGGGGTTCTGTGCTCTGTCAGTTGCTACAGAGATATGGAACTAATATAGAGAGGGTTCTGTGTTCTGTTAGAACCAATGCAGACTTTATGACTACAGAACATTAGCTCAGTACAGTAGTAGTTATGGTTTTATGACTAGAGGACATTAGCTCAGTACAGTAGTAGTTATGGCTTTATGACTACAGAACATTAGCTCAGTACAGTAGTAGTTATGGTTTTATGACTACAGAACATTAGCTCAGTACAGTAGTAGTTATGGCTTTCTGACTAGAGGACATTAGCTCAGTACAGTAGTAGTTATGGTTTTATGACTAGAGGACATTAGCTCAGTACAGTAGTAGTTATGGCTTTATGACTAGAGGACATTAGCTCAGTACAGTAGTAGTTATGGCTTTATGACTACAGAACATTAGCTCAGTACAGTAGTAGTTATGGCTTTATGACTATAGGACATTAGCTCAGTACAGTAGTAGTTATGGTTTTATGACTATAGGACATTAGCTCAGTACAGTAGTAGTTATGGCTTTATGACTACAGAACATTAGCTCAGTACAGTAGTAGTTATGGCTTTCTGACTAGAGGACATTAGCTCAGTACAGTAGTAGTTATGGCTTTATGACTACAGAACATTAGCTCAGTACAGTAGTAGTTATGGCTTTCTGACTAGAGGACATTAGCTCAGTACAGTAGTAGTTATGGCTTTATGACTATAGGACATTAGCTCAGTACAGTAGTAGTTATGGCTTTATGACTAGAGGACATTAGCTCAGTACAGTAGTAGTTATGGCTTTATGACTAGAGGACATTAGCTCAGTACAGTAGTAGTTATGGTTTTATGACTAGAGGACATTAGCTCAGTACAGTAGTAGTTATGGCTTTATGACTAGAGGACATTAGCTCAGTACAGTAGTAGTTAGTTATGCTTGAGAGTGACAGATGAAGACCAGAGAGCAGAGAAAGGCTTTATACTTCCCTCCTTTAGAACATCTTCAGATGAACAGAATACATTTTTACATTTTAACCTTGATAGTCAAGGTTAGGGTGTCATGGCAGAGAGACATCACATGTCACTGTCACAGATATCAGCTCAGGATACACGCGTGTCCCTCCGCCATACTTTAACATTCTACATGCAGCAGCAATGGGGAATGATATTATAGCGGAAAACATCTTAAATGTCCTACGTCGTTCACATTCAGATGATATCCTTTGAATTCTCAGTGTATCTCGTCACCCATCCTTAAGTGGTGGAGATCCCATTGAATGTTTTTTTGTATATGTTTATTTAATCTTTCTTTGTGTGGAGGTGTGTGTGTCTGCTCGCTGCGCTGTAATCATGTCAGGCGGTGGGGCCATGCTGGTCCAGTCAAACTGCATTAGAAGCACGGCAATTAGAGGGAGGGAGGGGGAGGGAGGGAGAGAGATGGATAGGAAAAGAGCAAGAGAGATGAGAAGTGGCTGACGGGACAATGAGCAGGAGAGAGGGTTGATGGGTAATGGCGGTAGACGTGTGGCAGCAGGCAGGCTCAGCAACACGCAAACTACACAAATGACGCACACAACACACGTGTCACAGTTTTGACAACACACTTCAGGGAGTCCCAGGGAGGATGTCTACTGTCACAGGCACTTAGATACACTGGGATACACACACACTCGCACACATACACACACGCATGCACACACAGACAGACACAAATACACACAGAAGAAGTCACTTTATTTAGCTGATTTGGTTAAGATGGTTCATTTCAGTCTCAGTCTGAGACTCTGGGTCCAGTTTTCACACACGCGAACTAACTCTTCTCTGGTTGTGTGTGTGTGTGAACCCCCAGGTCTGTCCTGCTGTGGGGAGGACTATTTGAACTCCTCCACATCACTCTGCTGTGTCGGCCATGATGGTTTTCCTAGAATGCATCCTGCTGGTAACGGAACGGTGCGTCTGCAGTGCTGCGGGTCAGAGGTCATCAACCAGGAAGAGGAGTGCTGTAACGGAGTGGGCTACAACCCCCACAGACATGTGTGTGCTGACAGAGTGTCATCTGGACTAGTGATGGAGGTAAGGAGGCAGAGTCATCTGTCTATGGCTCTGTGTAGGGGGTGGGGAGGTTGTATGTGTAGTAGTGTACATAATGTATGTCTCTCTGCCTGTCTTCTAGAAATAGATTAGCATTTAGTGTATTACCAATCATTATTAATGTAATCATGGATTAAAGTAGATTTTTACATTTGACATTTTAGTCATTTAGCAGACACTCTTATCCAGAGCGACTTACAGTTAGTGAGTGCATACATTATTTTTTTCATACTGGCCCCCTGTGGGAATCGAACCCACAACCATGGCGTTGCAAGCGCCATGCTCTACCAACTGAGCTACATCCCTGCCGGCCATTCCCTCCCCTACCCTGGACGACGCTGGGCCAATTGTGCGCCGCCCCATGGGTCTCCCGGTCGCGGCCGGCTACGACAGAGCCTGGAGACAAACCAGGATCTCTAGTGGCACAGCTATTTTTTTTATATTTTTCAAATTTTTTAATTGTAGAGTATATTTTTAATGTTCATTTGTTTTATATATATTTATTGTTTTTTTTATTGTTTTTGAATTTTGTAAATTTTTTATCATTCTTTTTTTTTTATATATATATTTTTGTAGGGGTGGGGTGGGGGGGGGGGGGGTAGAATGATTACTTTTATACTATCCCAGGTATTCCTTAAAGAGGTAGGGTTTCAAGTGTCTCCGGAAGGTGGTCAGTGACTCCGTTGTCCTGGCGTCGTGAGGGAGCATGTTCCACCATTGGGGTGCCAGAGCAGCGAACAGTTTTGACTGGGCTGAGCGGGAACTGTGCTTCCGCAGAGGTAGGGGGATCAGCAGGCCAGAGGTGGAAGAACGCAATGCCCTCGTTTGGGTGTTGGGACTGATCAGAGCCTGAAGGTAAGGAGGTGCTGTTCCCCTCACAGCGCCGTAGGCAAGCACCATGGTCTTGTAGCAGATGCGAGCTTCAACTGCCAGTGGAGTGTGCGGAGGAGCGGGGTGACGTGAGAGAACTTGGGAAGGTTGAACACCAGACGGGCTGCAGCGTTCTGGATGAGTTGTAGGGGTTTAATGGCACAGGCAGGGAGCCCAGCCAACAGCGAGTTGCAGTAATCCAGACGGGAGATGACAAGTGCCTGGATTAGGACCTGTGCCGCTTCCTGTGTAAGGTAGGGTCGTACTCTGCGAATGTTGTAGACCATGAACCTACAGGATCGGGTCACCGCTTTGATGTTAGCGGAGAATGACAGGGTGTTGTCCAGGGTCACGCCAAGGTTCTTTGCACTCTGGGAGGAGGACACAACGGAGTTGTCAACCGTGATGGCGAGATCATGGAGCGGGCAGTCTTTCCCCGGGAGGAAGAGCAGCTCCGTCTTGCCGAGGTTCAGCTTGAGGTGGTGATCCGACATCCACACTGATATGTCTGCCAGACATGCAGAGATGCGATTCGCCACCTGGTTATCAGAAGGGGGAAAGGAGAAGATTAATTGTGTGTCGTCTGCGTAGCAATGATAGGAGAGACCATGTGAGGATATGACAGAGCCAAGTGACTTGGTGTATAGAGAGAATAGGAGAGGGCCTAGAACTGAGCCCTGGGGGACAACAGTGGTGAGAGCACGTGGTGCGGAGACAGATTCTCGCCACGCCACCTGGTAGGAGCGACCTGTCAGGTAGGACGCAATCCAAGAGTGAGCCGCACCAGAGATGCCCAACTCGGAGAGGGTGGAGAGGAGGATCTGATGGTTCACAGTATCAAAGGCAGCAGATAGGTCTAGAAGGATGAGAGCAGAGGAGAGAGAGTTAGCTTTAGCAGTGCGGAGAGCCTCCGTGACACAGAGAAGAGCAGTCTTAGTTGAATGACCAGTCTTGAAACCTGACTGGTTTGGATCAAGAAGGTCATTCTGAGAGCGATAGCAGGAGAGATGGCTATAGACGGCACGCTGAAGAGTTTTGGAGAGAAAAGAAAGAAGGGATACTGGTCTGTAGTTGTTGACATCGGAGGGATCGAGTGTAGGTTTTTTGAGGAAGGGTGCAACTCTCGCTTTCTTGAAGATGGAAGGGACATAGCCAGCGGACATAGTTGATGAGTTGATGAGCGAGGTGAGGTAAGGGAGAAGGTCTCCGGAAATGGTCTGGAGAAGAGAGGAGGGGATAGGGTCAAGCGGGCAGGTTGTTGGGCGGCCGGCCATCACAAGTCGCAAGATTTCATCTGGAGAGAGAGGGGAGAAAGAAGTCAAAGCATAGGGTAGGGCAGTGTGAGCAGGACCAGCGGTGTCATTTGACTTAATAAATGAGGATCGGATGTCGTCAACTTTCTTTTCAAAATGGTTGACGAAGTCATCCACATAGAGGGATGAGGGAGGGGGAGGAGGAGGGTGATTCAGCAGGGAGGAGAAGGTGGCAAAGAGCTTCCTAGGGTTAGAGGCAGAGGCTTGAAATTTAGAGTGGTAGAAAGTGGCTTTAATAGCGGAAACAGAGGAAGAGAATGTAGAGAGGAGGGAGTGAAAAGATGACAGGTCCGCAGGGAGTCTAGTTTTCCTCCAATTCCGCTCGGCTGCCCAGAGCCCTGTTCTGTGAGCTCGCAATGAATCGTCAAGCCACGGAGCAGGAGGGGAGGATAGATACATTATATATACAAAAGTATGTGGACACCCCTTCAAATTAGGGGATTCGGCTATTTCAGCCACATCTGTTGCTGACAGGTGTATAAAATCGAGCACACCGCCATGCAATCTCCATAGACAAACATTGGCAGTAGAATGGCGTTACTGAAGAGCTCAGTGACTTTCAACGTGGCACCGTCATAGGATGCCACCTTTCCAACAAATCAGTTCGTCAAATTTCTGCCCTGCTAGAGCTGCCCCGGTCAACTGTAAGTGCTGTTATTGTGAAGTGGAAATGTCTAGGAGCAAAAACGGCTCAGCCGCGAAGTGGTAGGCCACACAAAAATCGTCTGTCCTCGGTTGCAACACTCACTACCGAGTTCCAAACTGCTTCTGGAAGCAACGTCAGCATAAGAACTGTTTGTCTGGAGCATCATGAAATGGGTTTCCATGGCCGAGCAGCCGCACACAAGTCTAAGATCACCATGCGCAATGCCAAGCGTCGGCTAGAGTGGTGTAAAGCTCACCGCCATTGGACTCTGGAGCAGTGGAAACGCGTTCTCTGGAGTGATGAATCACGCTTCACCATCTGGCAGTCTGATGGACAAATCTGGGTTTGGCGGATGCCAGGAGAACGCTACCTGCCCGACTGCATAGTGCCAACTGTAAAGTTTGGTGGAGGAAGAATAATGGTCTGGGGCTGTTTTTCATGGTTCAGGGTAGGCCCCTTAGTTCCAGTGAAGGGAAATCTTAACTCTACCGCATACAATGACATTCTAGACGATTCTGTGCATCCAACTTTGTGGCACAGTTTGAGGAAGGCCCTTTCCTATTTCACCATGACAGTGCCCCCATGCACAAAGCGAGGCTCATACATAAATGGTTTGTCGAGATCGGTGTGGAAGAACTTGACAGGCCTGCACAGAGTCCTGACCTCAACCGCATCGAACACCTTTGGGATGAATTGGAACGCCGACTGCGAGCCAGGCCTAATCACCCAACATCAGTGCCCGACCTGACTAATGGTCTTGTGGCTGAATGGAAGCAAGTTCCAACATCTAGTGGAAAGCCTTCCCAGAAGAGTGGAGGCTGTTATAGCAGCAAAGGTGTGACCAACTCCATATTAATGCCCATGATTTTGGAATGAGATGTTCGATGAGCAGGTGTCCACATACTTTTGGTCATGTAGTGTATATTGGACATTGTCGTAGCCATGTGTGATGACAGCAGGTCTGAATGTATATCTATATCTATATATCTGAACACACACACACACGCACACACGCACACACACACACACACTTATCAGTTGCTTCCAGGCTATAATAGTGTGTTCCTATCCCAGCATGAGAGAGAGGGAGGAGAAGAGAGAGAGAGGGAAGAGGAGAAGAGAGAGAGAGGGAGGAGGAGAAGAGAGAGAGAGGGAGGAGGAGAAGAGAGAGAGGGAGGAGGAGAAGAGAGAGGAGAGGGAGGAGGAGAAGAGAGAGGTAAGGGAGGAGGAGAAGAGAGAGAGGGAGGAGGAGAAGAGAGAGAGGGAGGAGGAGAAGAGAGAGGAGAGGGAGGAGCAGAATAGAGAGAGGGAGGAGGAGTAGAGAGAGGATAGGGTGGAGGAGAAGAGAGAGAGAGGGAGGAGAAGAAGAGAGAGAGAGGGAGGAGGAGAAGAGAGAGGAGAGGGAGGAGGAGAAGAGAGAGGAGAGGGAGGAGGAGAAGAGAGAGAGAGGGAGGAGGAGAAGAGAGAGAGGGAGGAGGAGAAGAGAGAGGAGAGGGAGGAAGAGAAGAGAGAGCGAGAGGAAGAGAAGAGAGAGAGGGAGGAGGAGAAGAGAGAGAGGGAGGAGGAGAAGAGAGAGGGGGAGGAGAAGAGAGAGAGGGAGGAGGAGAAGAGAGATAGAGGGAGGAGGAGAAGAGAGAGAGGGAGGAGGAGAAGAGAGAGAGGGAGGAGGGTTATGAGAGAGAGGGAAGAGGAGAAGAGAGAGGAGAGGGAGGAGGAGAAGAGAGAGGGAGGAGGAGAAGAGAGAGGAGAGGGAGGAGGAGAAGAGAGAGGAGAGGGAGGGGGAGAAGAGAGAGGAGAGGACTGGGGAGGAACTGTCATTATCTCCTAATGATGTCATTAGGGCAGCAGCCACACTACTCACCACACAGGGCTCCACATGTTCACACACATGGCTTCCTGAAGAAACCAACCTGAATATACAGTGGGGGGAAAAAGTATTTATTCAGCCACCAATTGTGCAAGTTCTCCCACTTAAAAAGATGAGAGAGGCCTGTAATTTTCATCATAGGTACACGTCAACTATGACAGACACAATGAGGAAAAGAAATCCAGAAAATCACATTGTAGGATTTTTAATGAATTTATTTGCAAATTATGGTGGAAAATAAGTATTTGGTCAATAACAAAATGTTCTCAATACTTTGTTATATACCCTTTGATTGGCAATGACACAGGTCAAACATTTTCTGTAAGTCTTCACAAGGTTTTCACACACTGTTGCTGGTATTTTGGCCCATTCCTCCATGCAGATCTCCTCTAGAGCAGTGATGTTTTGGGGCTGTCGCTGGGCAACACAGACTTTCAACTCCCTCCAAAGATTTTCTATGGTGTTGAGATCTGGAGACAGGCTAGGCCACTCCAGGACCTTGAAATGCTTCTTACGAAGCCACTCCTTCGTTGCCCGGGCGGTGTGTTTGGAATCATTGTCATGCTGAAAGACCCAGCCACGTTTCATCTTCAATGCCCTTGCTGATGGAAGGAGGTTTTCACTCAAAATCTCACGATACATGGCCCCATTCATTATTTCCTTTACACGGATCAGTCGTCCTGGTCCCTTTGCAGAAAAACAGCCCCAAAGCATGATGTTTCCACCCCCATGCTTCACAGAAGGTATGGTGTTCTTTGGATGCAACTCATCATTCTTTGTCCTCCAAACACGACGAGTTGAGTTTTTACCAAAAAGTTCTATTTTGGTTTCATCTGACCATATGACATTCTCCCAATCCTCTTCTGGATCATCCAAATGCACTCTAGCAAACTTCAGACGGGCCTGGACATGTACTGGCTTAAGCAGGGGGACACGTCTCGCACTGCAGGATTTGAGTCCCTGGCGGCGTAGTGTGTTACTGATGGTAGGCTTTGTTACTTTGGTCCCAGCTCTCTGCAGGTCATTCACTAGGTCCCCCCGTGTGGTTCTGGGATTTTTGCTCACCGTTCTTGTGATCATTTTGACCCCACGGGGTGAGATCTTGCGTGGAGCCCCAGATCGAGGGAGATTATCAGTGGTCTTGTATGTCTTCCATTTCCTAATAATTGCTCCCACAGTTGATTTCTTCAAACCAAGCTGCTTACCTATTGCAGATTCAGTCTTCCCAGCCTGGTGCAGGTCTACAATTTTGTTTCTGGTGTCCTTTGACAGCTCTTTAGTCTTGGCCATAGTGGAGTTTGGAGTGTGACTGTTTGAGGTTGTGGACAGGTGTATTTTATACTGATAACAAGTTCAAACAGGTGCCATTAATACAGGTAACGAGTGGAGGACAGAGGAGCCTCTTAAAGAAGAAGTTACAGGTCTGTGAGAGCCAGAAATCTTGCTTGTTTGTAGGTGACCAAATACTTATTTTCCAACATAATTTGCAAATAAAGTCATTAAAAATCCTACAATGTGATTTTCTGGATTTTTTTTCCTCAATTTGTCTGTCATAGTTGACCTATACCTATGATGAAAATTACAGGCCTCTCTCATCTTTTTAAGTGGGAGAACTTGCACAATTGGTGGCTGACTAAATACTTTTTTTCCCCACTGTACATGCCATATCATGGTTTAGTTACAGTTTATGGTAACATACATAAACACACATACTGTATATACAATCATATGAATACTAGACACAGTGAAATACAAATATGGACCAGAAGTCCCCACAAGGATAGGAAAGGTAGAACATTTTGAAAAAGGCTATTTTAGGCTCAGGGGTTAGGGTTAGTGTTAAAATTAGGGTTAGGTTTAGGGTTAGAGTTTGGGATTAGGGTTAAGGTTAGGTTAAGGGTTAGGGGTTAGGGAAAATATAATTTTGAATGGGAATAAATTGTTAGGTCCCCACAAGGATAGTGAAGCAAATGTGTGTATGTGTGTGTGTGTGTGTGTGTGTGTGTGTGTGTATGTGTGTGTGTGTGTGTGTGTGTGTGTGTGTGTGTGTGTGTGTGTGTGTGCGTGCGTGCTGTATATCTAACTGCAGTGTGTTGTCTCCTTTCCAGGCCCAGTGTGCTCCCAGGACTCTGTGTTCAGTGTCTGCTGCCTCCACAGCCTACTGTGGATCCTGTTCCTTCAACCCCTCTCTCTACATCTGTACCTGGGTCCTTGCTACACACACACTCCACACCACACACACACCTGAAACCACACTGCTAAACTCACCGCGAACTACACACACACTCATGACCTCACACACCCCTCTGACCACACACACTCCTCCTGCACAGTCTGATCCAGCCCTCTGCTCCTCCCAAGAAGATCTGATCTACAGTGGAGTGGCCAATAGATACAGCTACACAGGTATGACTACTGGCCAATAGATACAGCTACACAGGTCTGACTACTGGCCAATAGATACAGCTACACAGGTCTGACTACTGGCCAATAGATACAGCTACACAGGTCTGACTACTGGCCAATAGATACAGCTACACAGGTCTGACTACTGGCCAATAGATACAGCTACACAGGTCTGACTACTGGCCAATAGATACAGCTACACAGGTCTGACTACTGGCCAATAGATACAGCTACACAGGTCTGACTACTGGCCAATAGATACAGCTACACAGGTCTGACTACTGGCCAATAGATACAGCTACACAGGTCTGACTACTGGCCAATAGATACAGCTACACAGGTCTGACTACTGGCCAATAGATACAGCTACACAGGTCTGACTACTGGCCAATAGATACAGCTACACAGGTCGACTACTGGCCAATAGATACAGCTACACAGGTCTGACTACTGGCCAATAGATACAGCTACACAGGTCTGACTACTGGCCAATAGATACAGCTACACAGGTATGACTACTGGCCAATAGATACAGCTACACAGGTCTGACTACTGGCCAATAGATACAGCTACACAGGTCTGACTACTGGCCAATAGATACAGCTACACAGGTCTGACTACTGGCCAATAGATACAGCTACACAGGTATGACTACTGGCCAATAGATACAGCTACACAGGTCTGACTACTGGCCAATAGATACAGCTACACAGGTCTGACTACTGGCCAATAGATACAGCTACACAGGTATGACTACTGGCCAATAGATACAGCTACACAGGTATGACTACTGGCCAATAGATACAGCTACACAGGTCTGACTACTGGCCAATAGATACAGCTACACATGTATGACTACTGGCCAATAGATACAGCTACACAGGTATGACTACTGGCCAATAGATACAGCTACACAGGTCTGACTACTGGCCAATAGATACAGCTAAACAGGTCTGACTACTGGCCAATAGATACAGCTACACAGGTCTGACTACTGGCCAATAGATACAGCTACACAGGTCTGACTACTGGCCAATAGATACAGCTACACAGGTCTGACTACTGGCCAATAGATACAGCTACACAGGTCTGACTACTGGCCAATAGATACAGCTACACAGGTCTGACTACTGGCCAATAGATACAGCTACACAGGTCTGACTACTGGCCAATAGATACAGCTACACAGGTCTGACTACTGGCCAATAGATACAGCTACACAGGTATGACTACTGGCCAATAGATACAGCTACACAGGTCTGACTACTGGCCAATATATACAGCTACACAGGTATGACTACTGGCCAATAGATACAGCTACACAGGTCTGACTACTGGCCAATAGATACAGCTACACAGGTCTGACTACTGGCCAATAGATACAGCTACACAGGTCTGACTACTGGCCAATAGATACAGCTACACAGGTCTGACTACTGGCCAATAGATACAGCTACACAGGTCTGACTACTGGCCAATAGATACAGCTACACAGGTCTGACTACTGGCCAATAGATACAGCTACACAGGTATGACTACTGGCCAATAGATACAGCTACACAGGTCTGACTACTGGCCAATAGATACAGCTACACAGGTATGACTACTGGCCAATAGATACAGCTACACAGGTCTGACTACTGGCCAATAGATACAGCTACACAGGTTTGACTACTGGCCAATAGATACAGCTACACAGGTCTGACTACTGGCCAATAGATACAGCTACACAGGTCTGACTACTGGCCAATAGATACAGCTACACAGGTCTGACTACTGGCCAATAGATACAGCTACACAGGTCTGACTACTGGCCAATAGATACAGCTACACAGGTCTGACTACTGGCCAATAGATACAGCTACACAGGTCTGACTACTGGCCAATAGATACAGCTACACAGGTCTGACTACTGGCCAATAGATACAGCTACACAGGTCTGACTACTGGCCAATAGATACAGCTACACAGGTCTGACTACTCTACATTACATTCAATACTGTACAACTTTATTAACACCCTCAGAAGCGATTTAGAAAACATCACCAGAGTAGCTTCAAGTCTTGACCAATCAGAAACAACCTTACTGATCAGGGATCACACACTGTTGTAGCTGTGACAACAAATAAATTATTCTGTAAATTAATGTGGCATTGGAGACCAATGCATTTTCCATGACGTTCCACACACACACTCACACACACACACGTGTTGAAACAGCTGCTTGTTTGTTAATGGCTGTAAGTCGTAACTCTGGTTGGTGGTGTCATGGGCCTGTGAGCACCGCTGTATCATTAAAACTTTGGGATGGCCGTTTAAACACCACTTGAGCACTCACTCTTATTTATCAAGCCGGAGGGAGTGTGTGTGTGTGCGTGTGTCTGTCTGTGTGTGTGTGTGTGCGTGTACTTTTTCTGCACATTATTTATTTGGTTAGTTACGTCTGTTTAATCAAGACTAATGGTAATATGCTGGGTGGAGGGTGTGTGTGTGTGTGTGTGTGTTGGCATTGTGCGGAGGAAAGGAGAAGAGAGTGATTCTAGTCGAAGCTGTGACACCATCTGGACAGAGGAACATAAAGCTGTCGCATCCCTGCCATCCACCAGATGTTTCTCACACCGCCCCCACACACACACACGCAGACACACACACACTCAAACTGCAAACACACGCAATGCTTTCATACCACAGAAACACATGCATACACCTCATACACACATCTTACACACGGCACATCTATGCAAATTATTCAAATCACCAACGTCAGGGTTTCACAGAAGTACAAACACAACATTACCACACACCTAGAGCTGGGCAATATGGACTAAAAGTCAAATTGCGATAAATGTAACTGTTTTACTCCATAACGATAAATACAACAATACATTTTACTTTACATTAGCGGCAGGGCTCTAGACCATTTTTTTTTCCGGTGCCAAGTAAGACAACTGAGATGGTAGCCTACGATTACAAAAGTAAGCTATTTCATTAAACATATCCAGGGAATTCATGATAGATATTTTAATGTGTAACCTGTCGAAATAGGATCCAGAATTATCAGATTTATGTTTGGCTCTTCAGAAATGAATTTGCAGACATCTTTTTGCATATTGGCCTAAACTATATTATTCACCACCCGAGGAGGTGGGAACTCAAAAGTTGAAACACTTAGCTAGATTAATAACTCTAAATATGATATTGTTGCTAGATAGACAGGTAGGCTAGTTGATTACCGTAATTTTCGGACTATAAGCCGCGCCTTTTTTCCCATTTTTCGACCCTGCGGCTTATATAACGGTGCGGCTAATCTATGGATTTTTACAGCTAACGGCCACTAGAAGACCTCCTAAATCTATGGATTTTACAGGTTACAGTCCACCAACTTTATCTCTATGGGCTCTATGACCGGTCCGCGCCCCCCACCTTTAAGCGGCGGGCTCCAGCAGGAAAAGCTGGAGGCCGGAAAAGAGTGAGACAGGTAGCGCGCAAAAGTAAAAGTGGAACCGAGAGTGGTACGAGAGACAGAACGAGAGACAGAACGAGAGCAAGACAGACAGACATTACGAGAGCGAGACAGTTTGTCTCTTTCCCGACAATCCCCTCTGTGCACGAACCCTTACATATGGTAATTAACATTAAAACACCTGCGGCTTATAGTCCAGTGCGGCTTATATATGTACACATCATTCAATATCATTCAATTTAGCTGCTGCGGCTTATACTCCGGTGCGCCTTATAGTGCGGAAAATACGGTAATCTATTAGTAAATGTAATGTCCAGCGCTAGGCCTAGGCTACTTGATGTAGCCTATTGACCGCAAATGGCATCAAAACCATACTACATAGCCTACTCCGGTTGTAAAGTGGTTTCATGAACTCAATATTAAGAGGTGAGAAATACATTACTCACAGAAAGCTGTGTCTCTCCTCTCTGTAACTAGAACAACAGTAGTTGCTTTGAAAACTGTATTTTTCCCGCAATTGCATTTTGAACAACGGTCATATGCTTCTGCTTCTCAGAATGCATCTCTCCCTCCTCCGTGCGCACAGTGGGGAGAGGGAGTGAGTGGCTCGTTCACACAGCAGCCGACAGCGAAACAGGGACAGGCAGATACCTTCATAGCAGGAATCAACATGATGCGTAGGCTATTACTGATGACCAAATAATGGTTTTAGAACAATCTACAGGAACGTTGTGTAGCAAAATCACCGAAAGTGACTGACGTAAGCAAAATTCTTCGTTAAGAGGAAGGCAATGTTGGTGTCTGTAATTTTCGGATGATCATCCCTGCTCTAACACATACCCACAGACACACACAGCATTGCAAGGAGTGTCCAGGGTATACTGCTCTAAACAGGGACTTGGCCTGGGACTCTGTTTATTTCCACTGCTCTTGCTAACAGAGACACGTAGAAAATGTTTGCGTTTGCTTTCCGTAAAGCTCTCCTGTGGGTCAGTAAAGGATCTATCTCGCATATGTTCACAGTCAAGATGTACCCATAAGGAATACTTTTGACTGTATTTACATTTACATCATTTAGCAGACGCTCTTATCCAGAGCGACTTACAACTTATGATAGCCAGTGGGACAACCACTTTTTTGTTTTTTTTTGTTTATGGGGGGGTGGGGGAGGGGAGGGGTAGAAGGACTGTATGTGTTTATGTGTTTGCTTTTCTCCCCAAGAGACAGAATAACTTGAGTTTTACGGTCATGTTGCTGTATCTTTTATATGGCCTTTTTTGGACTGCTACTTTCTGTGTCATGTGTCTTCTCTTGTTACTTCATTATTGACCACTGATTTTGGTTATTACTTGGCTATTACTTGGATATTACTGTTTATAACTGGTTTATGAACTGGTTATAACTATATTCCCAGACTCAGACTTGGAGCCTTATACCACCTATGAGTACAGAGTATCGGCCTGGAACAGTTATGGACATGGCTCCAGCAACATCACCGTGGTGACAACCAATGAGGACACGCCCTGGGGAGTGGCCCCGCCCCGCTGGAGTCGCCTAGGCGACCGTGATGACGTCGTACAACTACATTGGCAGGCTCCCGCCAAGCCCAATGGTAAACCTCGACAACACACACACACACACACACACACACACACACACACACACACACACACACACACACACTTGTGCTTTCTCATTGGTCTGTTTCCCGTTCCACCAGGTGACATCAGCCACTATGTGGTGCTGCGTGACGGACAGGAGCGTTACCGAGGAGACGAGATGAGTTTCACAGACGTGGGCGGGATCCGTCCGTTCCAGGAGTATGGGTACCGGCTCCGGGCCTGTAACACCGCCGGCTGCATCGACAGCTCACAGGTGGGCCGCCTCACCTCTAAATACTTGACTTATTGACCCTTCAACACTGACCTGTCAAGGTGCTGCATGACACAGGATGTGGCTGAAAAAGCATCCTATTTGGCATGGCCAAAATGTGTGCACTATATAGGGGATAAAGTGCCATTTGGTACCATTTCAGACAAAGCCACAATCCCATATTCTTCACCGCAGAGGTCGCAGTCCGGTCCACACAATACATGTTTCTCCCTCCTTCCATTTAGTTAATATCTACTTCAACCCTGACCTGGGATGTGTTCAGGAAGATAAAACATTCATAACTGCATTACATAGAGACACTACTGTTGGTTAACCTCCTCAAAATAAGGGAATCGTGTCTGTTCTAGTAGCTTACATTTCTAATTCTATCTTCAATGCTCTGATGTTTTCATGTACCTGGGTGTGAAGTTAAGTCTGGTTTTATTTTACAGTAGTGGAGCACTTCATTTTACACTAGATTATCCCTCAATATGATCGCCTCCTGATGACTGTAAAGATAATCAGGGCTTCATTGAACTAAGCAGCACTCGCTCTACTCTCAAGTAGTCCACCAATTTAGCCAGCTGAAGCGCTTGAGAGGAGGCAAGGTGCTCCCTTAATGTAGAGAGAGAAGCCAAACTTTCTCTGAATCAAATCTGATCCTTGTTCAAATAAAATAATATGTCCTAAAATGTTTGGGGGCTGTGGTTAATCTCAATATCTATTTCAAAATGAGTGTGACTACATTTGACAGTACATAGTCCCCCTCCTAGGATGTCTCTTGTTTGCCTTTGTGGTTTTTTGTATCTTATGTTTCATTATGAAGTGTGTTTATGTAGATGATGTTGATGTGTTATGGTTAATTTCCTACAGACAGAGACAAGGATAACAGACCATTACATATAGTGTATGAAGTGAACAGAAAAGCATGGTGCGGCATATTCATGTCTGAACCCATGTTATTTGGCCAGTTGTGCTTTCTCTTTCTCACTCTCTCTCTCTCTCTCCTCTCCTCTTCTCTCTCGTGGGTTCAGGAGTGCTGAGCAGACATGATATTCCTGATAGCAGCTTAATGGCTTGAGAACAGAGGCCCAGCTATCTCTCTGGGACTCCACTGATATCACACAATAATTAATTTCTCTGGCTTATAGGTGATGGAAGCCCAGATGAAAACTGTCTTTCTGGCTTTTGGCAAATTTTATATCTAATTATGTTGCTCACATCACGCTCTTCTGTCTGGAGACTAGCCCTGTATACAAACCCCTGGACTGGGAAAGAGAGAGGGACGGAGGTAGGGAGGAAGAGAATGGTCTAGAACGTATTCTTCAGAACAAGCCTGCACACACGTACACACACACAGTGGCCCTGAGTGAGTGAGGTGGATTAGTTTGTACACCTGTGTGGATTGGCCAAACAGTCCCAATTATGGCCTAACCCAACCTAACCCAATACACAACCACAGCAATTACCAGAGAGACGGGGGGGATAGAGGGGGGAAGATAGAAGAAGTGAAGGTAACAAAAACGGTCAGAGAGAGTGAAAGTGCAGGGAAGAGAGAGAGAGAGATGGAAGAGAGAGAGAAAGAGAGAGAGTTGGAAGAGAGAGAGAGAGAGAGAGAGAGAGAGAGAGAGAGACGAGAGAGAAAGTGCAGGGAAGAGAAAGAGTCAGAGATGGGGGAGTAGCGAGAGATAGAAAGAGATAGAAAGGGAGAAGAGGGAGAGGGGAAGTGAAGAGAATGGAAAGGGTCAGAGAAAGAAGGAGAAAGGGGGGGATGGGGAAAAGAGAGAAACAGAGAAGAATTGAATGTAACAAAGCGAGGGAAGGGAGGAAGGAAGGAGAGGGAGAACAGCGTGGTAACTAGGTGTTGTGGTCTTGTCCTAATAGTGTGTCAGGGTGTGGGACAGGAGAGGGAAACAGTAGTGACATTCTATTAGACCAGGATATCCCTGCTACCATGACGACCAGATTGCCAGGTAATTTTCTTTGCTCGCCTCACATTCACTAAGTGTTAACACCGGGTGCAAAGTTTACACACGTTGTTTGGTGGTATTGTTCTTGCTTCCCCTTTGAATTTAGTAATTTAGTGAATATTCTCATACAGAGCAACTGGATGGTCAGATACAACCATATGTAATAATATTGAGCATTGCAAATAGTAAAACCTTCAAACACTGCTGTAGTGCAGCTGGTTCAATCCCCGGGTCAATCACTTTCCTCTTTCCTTGTATCTCCTCTTATCTATCTCCCCTCTGGTTCCTTCATATCTGTATAGACCAGAGAGAGTAGAATTCTACTCCCCTTTTAAATAATATTTACATCGCTAGCTAAATTAAGTTAAAGTTTTATTGTCACATGCACAAGTATAGTGAAATACTTAAGTTGCAAGCTCTACAGTGCAGTAATAAATATGAAAATAGTTTAAGCAATACTTTTTATATAAATATATATATATATATACAGTATCTCACAAAGTGAGTACACCCCTCACATTTTTGTAAATATTTGAGTATATATTTTCATGTGACAACACTGAAGAAATGACACTTTGCTACAATGTAAACCAGTGAGTGTACAGCTTGTATAACAGTGTAAATTTGCTGTCCCCTCAAAATAACTGAACACACAGCCATTAATGTCTAAACTGCTGGCAACAAAAGTGAGTACACCCCTAAGTGAAAATGTCCAAATTGGGCCCAATTAGCCATTTTCCCTCCCCAGTGTCATGTGACTCGTTAGTGTTACAAGGCCTCAGGTGTGAATGGGGAGCAGGTGTGTTAAATTTGGTGTCATCGCTCTCACACTCCCTCATACTGGTCACTGGAAGTTCAACATGGCACCTCATGGCAAAGAACTCTCTGAGGATCTGAAAAAAAGAATTGTTGCTCTACATAAAGATTGCCAAGACCCTGAAACTGAGCTGCAGCACGGTGGCCAAGACCATACAGCGGTTTAACAGGACAGGTTCCACTCAGAACAGGCCTTGCCATGGTCGACCAAAGAAGTTGAGTGCACGTGCTCAGCGTCATATTTTGAGGTTGTCTTTGGGAAATAGACGTATGAGTGCTGCCAGCATTGCTGCAGAGGTTGAAGGGGTGGGAGGTCAGCCTGTCAGTGCTCAGACCATACGCCGCACACTGCATCAAATTGGTCTGCATGGCTGTCGTCCCAGAAGGAAGCCTCTTCTAAAGATGATGCACAAGAAAGCCTGCAAACAGTTTGCTGAAGACAAGCAGACTAAGGACATGGATTACTGGAACCATGTCCTGTGGTCTGATGAGACCAAGATAAACTTATTTGGTTCAGATGGTGTCAAGCGTGTGTGGCGGAAACCAGGTGAGAAGTACAAAGACAAGTGTGTCTTGCTTACAGTCAAGCATGGTGGTGGGAGTGTCATGGTCTGGGGCTGCATGAGTGCTGCTGGCACTGGGGAGCTACAGTTCATTGAGGGAACCATGAATGCCAACATGTACTGTGACATACTGAAGCAGAGCATGATCCCCTCCCTTCGGAGACTGGGCCGCAGGGCAGTATTCCAACATGATAACGAACTCAAACACACCTCCAAGACGACCACTGCCTTGCTAACGAAGCTGAGGGTAAAGGTAATGGACTGGCCAAGCATGTCTCCAGACCTAAACCCTATTGAGCATCTGTGCTGCATCCTCAAATGGAAGGTGGAGGAGTGCAAGGTCTCTAACATCCACCAGCTCCGTGATGTCATCATGGAGGAGTGGAGGAGGACTCCAGTGGCAACCTGTGAAGCTCTGGTGAACTCCATGCCCAAGAGGGTTTATGCAGTGCTGGAAAATGATGGTGGCCACACAAAATATTGACACTTTGGGACCAATTTGGATATTTTCACTTAGGGGTGTACTCACTTTTGTTGCCAGCGGTTTAGACATAATGGCTGTGTGTTGTGTTATTTTGAGGGGACAGCAAATTTACACTGTTATACAAGCTGTACACTCACTACTTTACATTGTAGCAAAGTGTCATTTCTTCAGTGTTGTCACATGAAAAGATACACTCAAATATTAACAAAAATGTGAGGGGTGTACTCACTTTTGTGAGATACTATATATATATAATAAAGAAAACACGAGAAATAAGACAGAAAGCTATATACAGGGTCAGTGCCAATACCACATTTTTCTCATTGCATAGGTAGGTAATGATGTCATATTCCAAACGTTCTGTTTCTCTTGTATGTGTCAGTGACTAGCAGGTCTCTCTCCCTCTCTCTAGGTCCTGGCTGTAACAGTCCAGGGGGTACCAGAGGAGGTGGGGTCTCCCATAGTTACAGCTCTGGGTCCTGGCTCTCTAAGGCTCAGCTGGGCCCCTCCCTCAAAAGCCAACGGCATCATACGACTCTACCACATCAACATGACTGGCACCGGGATAATACACACACACACACCCTCGGACGGACCGCTCAACTACACTGTTACAGGTACAACCCACGCACACACACACACACGTACACACAGATACACACACATACCAATGTATACAGAGTACGGTGTCGGCACTCCTACGGTACAATGCAGACAAAAATACTACTAAGGATTACACACACATACACGCACGCACGCACGCACACACACAAGTCCCCCCTTCAGAAGACCGCTGAGATGGTTGGATACACACTTTCACCCTCCTTTCCTCCTCTCCCCCCCTCCTTTCCTCCTTTCCTCATCTCCTCCTCTCCTCCTCTCCCTCCTCCTCTCCTCCTCTCTCCTCCTCTCCTCCTCTCCTCCCCCTCCATCTCCTCCTCTCCTCCCCCCCCTCCTCCTCTCCACCCCCTCTCCTCATCTCCCCCCTCCCCCCTCCTCCTCTCCACCCTCCCCCCTCCTCTTCCCCCCTCCTCCTCTCCCCCCCTCCTCTCATCCTCACTGTCCTGTGTTTATTTATGCATACTGTTTCTGGAAGCAATCTAATGACTGATTTTACACCGGATTCCCGCCATGAGCCGGCCCTTCCCTTCACACACACAGAGAAGCACACACACACTCACACAGAGGCCTCTGATCTATGCTTCTTCATTCATACACACAGAAACACATACTGACACACCCTCTTAGCACGCTCGCACACACATACTCGGATAGGCTCTCTCTCTCTCTCTCTCTCTCTCTCTCTCTCTCTCTCTCTCTCTCTCTCTCTCTCTCTCTCTCTCTCTCTCTCTCTCTCTCTCTCTCTCTCTCTCTCGCGCTCTCTCTCTCTCTCACACACGCGCTCTCTCTGGCAGGGCTGGGTGATTTGTGGGGCTGCTTTTATCTGCCCAGGAGAGGAGCAGTGTGGCTGGACCCATGCCATCAGTCACCAGGCCAAGGATACACACACACACACCACTGAGTAGTCTCCTGTCATATTAGTCCTGTTTAAACCAGACAGACATACAGTGGGGAAAAAAAGTATTTAGTCAGCCACCAATTGTGCAAGTTCTCCCACTTAAAAAGATGAGAGAGGCCTGTAATTTTCATCATAGGTACACGTCAACTATGACAGACAAAACGAGGGAAAAAAATCCAGATAATCACATTGTAGGATTTTTAATGAATTTATTTGCAAATTATGGTGGAAAATAAGTATTTGGTCAATAACAAAAGTTTCTCAATACTTTGTTATATACCCTTTGTTGGCAATGACACAGGTCAAACGTTTTCTGTAAGTCTTCACAAGGTTTTCACACACTGTTGCTGGTATTTTGGCCCATTCCTCCATGCAGATCTCCTCTAGAGCAGTGATGTTTTGGGGCTGTCGCTGGGCAACACGGACTTTCAACTCCCTCCAAAGATTTTCTATGGGGTTGAGATCTGGAGACTGGCTAGGCCACTCCAGGACCTTGAAATGGTTCTTACGAAGCCACTCCTTCATTGCCCGGGCGGTGTGTTTGGGATCATTGTCATGCTGAAAGACCCAGCCACGTTTTAATCTTCAATGCCCTTGCTGATGGAAGGAGGTTTTCACTCAAAATCTCACGATACATGGCCCCATTCATTCTTTCCTTTACACGGATCAGTCGTCCTGGTCCCTTTGCAGAAAAACAGCCCCAAAGCATAATGTTTCTACCCCCATGCTTCACAGTAGGTATGGTGTTCTTTGGATGCAACTCATCATTCTTTGTCCTCCAAACACGACGAGTTGAGTTTTTACCAAAAAGTTCTATTTTGGTTTCATCTGACCATATGACATTCTCCCAATCCTCTTCTGGATCATCCAAATGCACTCTAGCAAACTTCAGACGGGCCTGGACATGTACTGGCTTAAGCAGGGGGACACGTCTCGCACTGCAGGATTTGAGTCCCTGGCGGCGTAGTGTGTTACTGATGGTAGGCTTTGTTACTTTGGTCTCAGCTCTCTGCAGGTCATTCACTAGGTCCCCCCATGTGGTTCTGGGATTTTTGCTCACCGTTCTTGTGATCATTTTGACCCCACGGGGTGAGATCTTGCGTGGAGCCCCAGATCGAGGGAGATTATCAGTGGTCTTGTATGTCTTCCATTTCCTAATAATTGCTCCCACAGTTGATTTCTTCAAACCAAGCTGCTTACCTATTGCAGATTCAGTCTTCCCAGCCTGGTGCAGGTCTACAATTTTGTTTCTGGTGTCCTTTGACAGCTCTTTGGTCTTGGCCATAGTGGAGTTTGGAGTGTGACTGTTTGAGGTTGTGGACAGGTGTCTTTTATACTGATAACAAGTTCAAACAGGTGCCATTAATACAGGTAACAAGTGGAGGACAAAGGAGCCTCTTAAAGAAGAAGTTACAGGTCTGTGAGAGCCAGAAATCTTGCTTGTTTGTAGGTGACCAAATACTTATTTTCCACCATAATTTGCAAATAAATTCATTAAAAATCCTACAATGTGATTTTCTGGATATTTTTTTCTCAATTTGTCTGTCATAGTTGACGTGTACCTATGATGAAAATTACAGGCCTCTCTCATCTTTTTAAGTGGGAGAACTTGCACAATTGGTGGCTGACTAAATACTTTTTTTCCCCACTGTATCCTCCTTCTGTATGCTAATATGACACACCTATGGCTCTCCTAGAGACCTGATCCTACATCATTCATACAGTCTGAGAGAAGGAGGACAGGAGAGAGGGAGGAGAGGAGACAGACAGGGAGGAGTGGAGACAGAAAGGAAAAATAGGAGAGAAATAGGGAGGAGAAGGGACAGAGAGGGAGGAGAGGGTGAGATGAAAGACGAGTGTGGCTCTTAAAGTCAGAGGAGAGGAGGAGTGGGGGAGAGTATGTGCCCCTTTCCTTCCAACACCAACAGTGATAAGGTTCTCACACCTCAGCTCTGCACACGCTGACTAGATAAGGTTCCACAGACATGTGACTAACAGAAATGGAATAATGTGTCCCTGAACAAAGGGGGGGTCAAAATCAAAAGTAAGAGTCAGTATCTGGTGTGGCCACCAGCTGCATTAAGTACTGCAGTGCATCTCCTCCTCATGGACTGCACCAGATTTGCCAGTTCTTGCTGTGAGATGTTACCCCACTCTTCCACCAAGGCACCTGCAAGTTCCCAGACATTTCCGGGGGAAATGGCCCTAGCCCTCACCCTCTGATCCAACAGGTCCCAGACGTGCTCAAGGGGATTGAGATCCGGGCTCATCGCTGGCCATGACAGAACACTGACCTTCCTGTCTTGCAGGAAATCACGCACAGAACGAGCAGTATGGCTGGTGGCATTGTCATGCTGGAGGGTCATGTCAGGATGAGCCTGCAGGAAGGGTACCACATGAGGGAGAAGGATGTCTTCTCTGTAACGCACAGCGTTAAGATTGCCTGCAATGACAACAAGCTCAGTCCGATGATGCTGTGACACACCGCCCCAGACCATGACGGACCCTCCACCTCCAAATTGATCCCGCTCCAGAGTACAGGCCTCGGTGTAACGCACATTCCTTCGATGATAAACGCGAATCCGTCCATCACCCCTGGTGAGACAATACCGCGACTTGTCAGTGAAGAGCACTTTTTGCCAGTCCTTTCTGGTCCAGCGACGGTGGGTTTGTGCCCATAGGCGACGTTGTTGCCGGTGATGTCTGGTGAGGACCTGCCTTACAACAGGCCTACAAGCCATCAGTCCAGCCTCTCTCAGCCTATTGCGGACAGTCTGAGCACTGATGGAGGGATTGTGCATTCCTGGTGTAACTCGGGCAGTTGTTGTTGCCATCCTGTACCTGTCCCGCAGGTGTGATGTTCGGATGTACCGATCCTGTGCAGGTGTTGTTACACGTGGTCTGCCACTGCGAGGACGATTAGCTGTCCGTCCTGTCTCCCTGTAGCATTGTCTTAGGTGTCTCACAGTACGGACATTGCAATTTATTGCCCTGGCCACATCTGCAGTCCTCATGCCTCCTTGCAGCATGCCTAAGGCACATTCACACAGATGAGCAGGGACCCTGGGCATCTTTCTTTTGGTGTTTTTTAGTGTCAGTAGAAAGGCCTCTTTAGTGTCCTAAGTTTTCATAACTGTGACCTTAATTGCCTACCGTCTGTAAACTGTTAGTGTCTTAATGACCGTTCCACAGGTGCATGTTCATTAATTGTTTATGGTTAATTGAACAAGCATGGGAAACAGTGTTTAAACCCTTTACAATGAAGATCTGTGAAGTTATTTGGATTTTTACGAATTATCTTTAAAAGACAGGGTCCTGAAAATGGGACGTTTCTTTATTTGCTGAGTTTAGTTTATCTGAAACATTCTTGCGAGAGTTTAAAAACAACATGTATTTAATTTTGCCCGTATTAAGCACGTTTTAAATCAGCAAGGCATTCCTGCATAGCTATAAATCTGACTGTAGTTTGACACAGCCAGATCAAGGAGTGGTTTGGGATATAAGGGGGTAGTGGCAGTTTGGAAGCTCACTGGTTTCCCTGGTTAATCCTGAGAGCAGTCTGGAGTTTCGGTAGTTCCGGCCAATCCTCTGGAACACTCTGCTTTCTGGAGATTTCTTCCAGCAACGCTCCACAGAGGATGCTCGGAGCATTGGGAAAAGACCAGGATTTGCCAAAGCTGGTCACTGTGTGTGTGTGTTTGTGTCAGGATTGGCAAAGCAGGCAATAGCAAGCCCATTGGGTTGGTCTTGTGTGAGTGTGTGTGTGTGTCTGTGTGTGTTTGTGTGTGTGGCAGTGCTGGCGTTGAGAGTGTAGGTGCTGTGCGTATTTAAGGGCTGGCGAGTGGCTTATGCCAGGCAGTCCCGGTGCGGTGCTAGGCCGGTATGCCAGGGTGTGGATTTGGAAGTGTGTGTGTGTTTAGCGGTGCCGTGAAGTGCCAGCGCTGAGCTCGTGGTGAAGAAGCGTTAAGCCTCCCTGTCCCTCAGCGAGTGCCCGGGAAACCCTGTCTGTCTCATCAGCCCAAACTCTCCCTCTCTCTCTCTCTCTTTCTCCCTCTAGACAACATCCTGTCTCCATCTCTCTCTTTTTATTTGTCCACCTCTCTTCCTTTTCCTTCTCTTTCTTGTACTCTTCTGCTCTTGTCTCTTTCTGTCTCTCTCTCTCTCTGTCTCCGTCTCTCTCTCTGTCTCCATCTCTCTCTGTCTCTCTCTCTCTGTCACCGTCTCTCTGTCTCTCTCTCTGTCACCGTCTCTCTCTGTCTCTCTCTCTGTCTCCGTCTCTCTCTGTCTCCGTCTCTCTCTATGTCTCCGTCTCTCTCTCTGTCTCTCTCTCTCTCTCTGTCTCCGTCTCTCTCTCTGTCTTTCTCTCTCTGTCTCCGTCTCTCTCGCTGTCTTTCTCTCTCTCTGTCTCCGTCTCTCTCGCTGTCTTTCTCTCTCTCTGTCTCCGTCTCTCTCGCTGTCTTTCTCTCTCTGTCTCCGTCTCTCTCGCTGTCTTTCTCTCTCTGTCTCCGTCTCTCTCTCTGTCTTTCTCTCTCTCTCTCTCTCTTTCCTTGTCTCTCTCTCTCTTTCTTTGTCTCTCTTTGTCTTTATCTGTCTCTCCTGTCTTGTATCTTTCTCTGTCTTTCTGTCTCCCTCATCCTTCCAATATTATCCTATGGGTGACATTACTAAAACGAACCATACATTTTACTGGAGGTAGTAACCTCTGCACCAGTGTAAAACAATAACAAAGAGTTGACAAACATATCAAATGTGATGTAAAATAGCTCATGTTAAATAGGTGGCTGTGGGAAGTGGTGGTCTTATTCTTTGTGGCCTAGGGCTGAGCAGTGTGTGAGTGTGTGTGTCCTTAACATAAACCAGAGGGGTATCTTACAAAGCAAGCTAGATCTACTCAGGGATTTCTAAAGCTAACCAGCTTAAGTTAGCTTCATATTCCAGCTCAGGCTTCATCCGTACTACAACGGTGGTTATCGCTCATCTGCCTGCCGCTAACTTTAGCAGGCTTGTAACTGCGTGTGCATGTCGAACATGGCTAGTCGAACGCCGAACTCTTCATTGAGACAATGCTGAAACATCAATCCATGGGCGAGTCAGTGCCACATTTTCATTTGTGCAGAAATCAAAATGAAAGAGAAGTTATCTTGCAAATTCAGCAGACCTATGGTGTGAAATAGGCTTTTAAAAGTGCCATCTTTATTTTATTACTTATCGTTAATGCTTATCGTTGGTGTGCTTATCAATTCACAATAACCTTTTTTCCAACTCCTATCGATATATATTTTTTATTAAGTCATACAGAAGTGTTACATTGCGTGAAGTTTAAAATGCATTTTGTCATTACTAAATGTGTAATGTGATATATTTGTAAATTTAATTTTTTTTAACAAAAAAACTAACGTTTGATTAATAAAATATTTAATCAGTCGTCTTCCTCAAATTAAGGGTATGATGACACAATCTTTGCAAGAGGGAGGGAATCTGATTGCATTGGTCCTCAGCTCGCGGCTCAGTCATTTCATTCAGGGTAAATGGAGTTAGCCGTGAGTTAGCCTGCCCCGAAGCAGGTTAGTTCTGAAGGATTTGTTGCCATAGAAATGTACCTGGCTAAACGATGAACAACTTTCGTGTGACCGGTTAGCCCGAGTTGAACTCAGAGTTGACCAAAGTTACCTTGCTAACTCCTTAAACCTGCTTCGTAGGATACCCCTCAGGTCGCTGGCGACACGTGTACACACACACACACACACACACACACACACACACACACTGTGTGACCGTGTGCGAAGAACCACAAAGACTCTGTCTCCTTGTCCTTTGTTATTGTAATGAATAATAGCTAAATAAATTACAGACGTTATTAGTAATAGTTTTAAAGTGACACCCCACACCCCAGGGGTAGTACAGAGAGAAGGAAGGAAAGGTAGATGGATGAAGAAACGTTTTACATGAGCAGAAATAATTGACCTGCTTCTCATGTTAAATGTTTAATATGACATAATTCATTTTCCCTTTCACAATGTTAGAACACATCCCTCAGACCAAGCATAAAATGTATCACTCTTCATGTGAACGATAGATATATTATATCTCTTTAAAATCATCTAGCTATTATTTTTTATAAAGAGAATACGGGCAGTTTAAAAAACAATCTCACTTGATAGTTGACCTCTGTTGAAATTGTAACATAAGGATGGAATTAAATGTTGTTTAACAAAACAGAAATCTGTTGTGATTAAGGTTAGTATTTTATTTGCTCATGTATGAGTATGAAATACACACTTTTATTATACAATATAGAAATGATCACTGTTGAATTAAGAGAGGAGAAAAAAGCGCCAAATCCCGTGTCAATCAATGATAAGTATTGCTATCATTGGTGTGTATGAGTTATTGCTCACAATTATATAGATTATATTATTAATCATGCGTTTAATTGAGCGTTTGTAAGAGCATTATTAATTCATTACAATAGGGAACATTCTCTTTTATTTATGCTTCCTCTCAATGCCCCATCCGCACTGTTCCACTTTCATTGATTTTATATGAAGTTATCTACTTTATGCTGGATATTTAGCTTGTATTAAGATATTTCAAGTCTTGAATTGGGATTTAATAAATTCATTCTAACCCTGGAGAAGAGGAAGAAACATATTGATCACACGTGGGTAATATTGTAGTCACAATTTAGAGGATTATATTTAGAATATATCATTCAGTCAACAGAATTAAGACTATAATTTAAATTCAATTCAATTATGCTATTTGATTTACATGACCGCTAAATATAATGTTACAAATAAATACGTTAAATATTAGGGCTTAAATGGGTATCCGAACAAAAATTGAATCTGTATTTTTTAGAGACTGGGGTTGCTCCTCTGCCTTTGTGGTTTTTCCCACTGCAACCTCGGAACAGGAAGCCTTCGTATTTGACCAGGTCACAGAGGAAGACTGAATGCTGCTAAATGTTGCTGAGACAGATTTAACACAGAGAGAAGGATAAAGGGAGAGAGTCAGAGAGAGGGAGAGGGGAAGGGGGATTCAGGGACACTCAGCGTTGAGACCCCCAAATTCCCTCTCCCCATCCCCCTGTTTGTTCCCTTCCCCTCCTCCCCTGTTTTATCCCAGATTATGCAAGTGGGAGCAGGCAGAGGGGTGGGGGAGAGGGTGTGTGTGTGCGTTTATGTACGTGCGTGTATGTGTGTGTGTATAAACCTGATCTGGTAAAGTACGTTAGGGGTCCTCCCATAATCCTCCAGACAGACAGACAGACAGACAGACAGACAGACAGACAGGCAGGGCATTAAGGAGCCATGACAGGAAGTGAACTCTTAATTATTTAGAGGTGTTATCAATGCACCAGGAAAACATAGGCCCTCTTTCTCTCTCTGCTCTATCTATCCCTCTCTTCCTGCTCCTTTCTACTGTATCTGCATTTCTCGCTTTCCTTCCCACTATCTTTTACTCATTTGATGATACAAACAGAAATATAATGATATTGTTTACTGTTATATTGCAGTTAACAGAAGCAAGAAGCCTCTCTTCTCTCTCTCTCTCTCTCTCTCTCTCTCTCTCTCTCTCTCTCTCTCTCTCTCTCTCTCTCTCTCTCTCTCTCTCTCTCTCTCTCTCTCTCTCTCTCTCTCTCTCTCTTTCTCTCTCTCTTGGTCTCAGGTATGTGAGGTAAGGCACTTGGGGCCCTATAGTGCAGTCATCATGCTCTCATATTGTATAATGCAAACAGGGAATGGCAGCTTGTCAATAAAATACTTTTCTACATGTTATTACCGCACACCTCCCCTCTCCTGGACACTACTATTTGGGTGACAGTTACGGCATTGTTTCACTTCGTGTTAGCGGCGCACTGCAAATGGGCTGGCCAGGACTCCCTGGGCTGCCTGCCTGCCCGCCTGCCTGACTGTTAAAATGAAGGAAGTTTTCTCCCTTTATGTTACTTAATTTATTTATTTTAGAGGGGACGTCGGCCATCTTTTCAGCAGGGCAACAGTGTCCCCTTGAGGTGTTGTGTGGAAGTTGTTCTAGGAGAGCGGGGATCACACGGATAGAGTGTGTGTGTGTGTGTGTGTGTGTGGGATGGGAGGCACACGCTGGAATGATTTAGTATTTGTAATTAAAAACAACAGAATGAAGGGTCACTGCCTGTGTTCAACAGTCATTTATTGAGTCCCAGCTTTGGGACGAAAAATTCACGGTGATAAATAAATGGCCGTGGCGATATGAAACATTACACTGATCTTATGATTTAGACAGGATTGACACCTTACCACGGCTTGGTTATTTACTTGAGACGTTTTTATTTCTTATTGTGTTAATCACTAAATTAAATATGTGTAAAAATGTACTTTCAGATTAATAAACACACAATATTTATGAATTATGTGGTAGAGGGTAACATTTACATTCTTTATTTGTAGTTTACCATCACCTAGAATTGGTGACACATGGATACAGTGAATTGCTCAGAATTGCAACAAATGATATCACATTAACGTTGTTAACAATGCTAGAATACACACTCTGACACACACAATGCTTGGTTACATTGTGTAGTGAAGCCTCAACGTTGCCGGTCTGATGCTGTCCCTAGTGTTTAGTATGCTTGACAGAGTTCTTCATTTAACCCAAACCCAGCAGAACGTTGTGGGAACATTGATCTGGGGTTGGGTTAAGTAGGGAGGGCTGTGTAGCATGTTAACTAGCCTGGCCGATGGAAGAAAGGAAGCCGTTTAAACAACATGACTGAGAGGCATACAGGCATATTTCCTGCTCCACACCACACAGCCTAGCCCTGTATGGACACTGTTCTCTCTGTCTCTTCTGAATTTCAACTAAATATACTTTTTTTATAAGTTTGCTTCTGTTAACTGCAATATAACAGTAAGAAATATGATACAATATAAACATGTATTTGTATGAGTGGGAAAAGAAGGATGGAAGAAAGAAAGCTATTATATTTATGGTTACATCATCATACCCTATAAATATATCCCTTTTATTGTCTGCAATTATTCATTTTGTTTGTTTTATCAAGTCATCATTGGTAATAGTTTTGATATGATATTGCTCCATTTCTAAATTAGCTGGTTAGCTGGTTATTTTTATATATGCTGTAAAATAATTACTTAAATTATTTTAATTTAGAATCTAAACATTGTGCTGTATCGTCATCATATTTATGTTGATGGTTGTAATTCTAAAGGCAACAACTTTACACGATCAGATTCAATATTAGAAGTCAAATTTAAAATGTGTATTTTATTTGTGGTGAATTTGAACATGTTTGGCCCTGACCCTTTTAAACGGGGGAAGGATGGCTGTAGAGTATATCAAAATGAATCTACATAACAGAGTGGCAGACAGACAGACAGGGATATACAGCGTGTACATAAATAAATCATTGGGACAGTGCCATAACGTTAATGCATACAGAGGTATTATAATTATAATAGATCAAAGGCATTTACAGTGTGGAACCTATCCTGTGTCACCGTTCATCTTTATGTTGCTTCATTATTGAGTTATGTCATACATAATTTAACATGGAGCGCTATGGATCCTTCCTCAAGCAGATGGAGATGGGATGCTGCCCAGATTAAAGGGCCATGTATACGGGGCGCTCTCTCTTTCTCTTTCCATCTCTTCTTTCTTTCTCTGTCTTTCAGGCCATCTGTTCTTTCTGTTGAAGTCAGAAGTTTACACACACCTTAGCCAAATACATTTAAACTCAGTTTTTCACAATTTCTGACATTTAATCCTAGTAAAAATTCCCTTTCTTAGGTCAGTTAGGATCACCACTTTATTTTAAGAATGCGAAATGTCAGAATAATAGTAGAGAGAATGATTTATTTCAGCTTTTATTTCTTTCATCACATTCCCAGTGGGTCAGAAGTTTACATACACTCAATTAGTATTTGGTAGTATTGCCTTTAAATTGTTTTACTTGGGTCAAACGATTCGGGTAGCCTTCCACAAGCTTCCTACAATAAGTTGGGTGAATTTTGGCCCATTCCTCCTGACAGAGCTTGTGTAAATGAGTCAGGTTTATAGGCCTCCTTGCTCGCACACGCTTTTTCAGTTCTGCCCACACATTTTCTATAGGATTGAGGTCAGGGCTTTGTGATGGCCACTCCAATACCTTGACTTTGTTGTCCTTAAGCCATTTTGCCACAACTTTGGAGTTGCAAACTGTAGACTGGCTTTTTTATGGCGGTTTTGGAGCAGTGGCTTCTTCCTTGCTGAGCGGCCTTTCAGGTTATGTTGATATGGGACTAATTTTACTGTGGATATAGATACTTTTGTATCCAGCATCTTCACAAGGTCCTTTGCTGTTGTTCTGGGATTGATTTGCACTTTTCACACCAAAGTACGTTCATCTCTAGGAGACAGAACGCATCTCCTTCCTGAGCGGTATGACAGCTGCATGGTCCCATGGTGTTTATACTTGCGTACTATTGTTTGTACAGATGAACGTGGTACCTTCAGGCGTTTGGAAATTGCTCCCAAGGATGAAGGTCTACAATTTCTTTTCTGAGGTCTTGGCTGGCTGATTTCTTTTGATTTTTCCCATGATGTCAAGCAAAGAGGCACTGAGTTTAAAGGTAGGCCTTGAAATACATCCACAGGTACACCTCCAATTGACTCAAATGATGTCAATTAGCCTATCAGAAGCTTCTATAGCCATGACATCATTTTCTGGAATTTTCCAAGCTGTTTAAAGGCACAGTCAACTTATTGTATGTAAACTTCTGACCCACTGGAATTGTGATACAGTGAATTATAAGTGAAATAATCTGTGTGTAAATAATTGTTGGAAAAATTACTTGTGTCATGCACAAAGTAGATGTCCTAACCGACTTACCAAGTTTGTTAACAAGAAATGTGTGTAGTGGTTGAAAAACGAGTTTTAATGACTCCAACTTAAGTGTATGTAAACTTCAGACTTCAACTGTATTTCTATCACGCTCTTCTTCTCTCTTTCGTTCAAGTAAGTATCTTTGTATGTGTGTTCAGTATGTGTGTGTAAGTCTGTTGTAACATTGTGTGTGTGTGTTTCAGGTCTGCAGCCCCACTCTGACTACAGCTTTGTGTTGGTGGCCTGTACAGCGGTGGGCTGTGGAGCTAGTCAGCCATCTACAGGACGCACTCTGCAAGACGCTCCCACAGGTACACACAGAATAATAAACATTTTCAGTTTCCATTTTTGTTTGATTTAGATTTGTTAATTTGTACATCATAAAAAAAATTATTCTCTCTCTCTCTCTTCCTCTCTCGCTCTCGCTCTCTCTTTCCCCCTCTCACTCCCTCCCTCCCTCTCTCTCTCTCTCCCTCTCGCCCTCTCTCTGTGTCTAGGTGTGTGGTCCAGCCCTAGACATGTGGTGGTGAACTCTACAGCAGTAGAGCTGTACTGGGACCAGCCCTTACAGCCTAACGGACATGTGGCCAGCTACCGGCTACTCCGAGACGGTGTGACTGTGTTTGCTGGAGACAGCCAGGATAACAACTACACAGACACACAACTGCAGCCCAACACCAGGTATGGTAACACACACATCTACACATTTACACACACATGCACACCCACACATCTACAGCTCAGGTCAGCAACTACACACACCTAACAACTCATTAACCCCCTAATCATGACGGACTAAAGCCAACTGCCTCCTCCCATGTCCATCCCCACTAACCACCACAGCAGATAGAAAGCTACTGACTAGGGTTATCTCTATTGTATTGTAGAGACTTAGTAATACAACAAAAAACTGTATAGCGCCAATCCATCTGATAGTATATGGATATGAATGCCCTCCGCTATGATGTCTGCTCTGGCCCCGTGCAACGCCAGGGTTGTGGGTTCGATTCCCACGGGGGGCCAGTATGAAAAAAATATGTATGCACTCACTAACTGTAAGTCGCTCTGGATAAGAGCGTCTTCTAAATGACTAAAATGTAAATGTAAAATGCTCCGTACCTGTGTGTTAGGGTCATGATGGTAAAGCCTATCCTATCAGTCCAGCCACGTTGCTCTCTTGCTCACTCGATCTCTCCCTCTCTCCTTTTCTCTCTCTCTTGCTCGCTCTCTCTTTCTCTCAGGACTCACTTGTGTTTGTGTAATTTAATGAATCAATATTTGACTGCTGTATGACAGATGACGCACGCATGATCATACACACGACAAACCGCCAGGCTCAATCTGATGACCTGTTTGTTTGTACACACTATCCCATTTTGATTTATACATTTATTTTTATTGAAGCTTCATTAATCAAGGTTAGTCTTAGTGAGATTGCATCTGGTTCCCAGGAGGGAACAGTTTAAAACGTGTATTGAGACCTTGCATCATTCTTAGGTTCTTTATGGACTCAGAGATCAGTGTGAGCTCTGAGTTCAGTTAAGTTTTAATTGAACTGACACTAACTCTCACGTTGCTCTCCAATGTATTAGTTATTTTGTCCTATCTGAGAGCTCTTGACTGGAGTTGACATTGAGTAGATGATGAGGAGAACTGAGTAGACAATGACAGGCAAAAACAACGGAAGGCAAAGTGGCTATGTGTACAGTACCTACTGTATGGGAGAATACTAGAAAACACACATCCACAATAATGCCACAGCGAAAGATCATTCAAGGGTTTATGTTTGCAAGAACTGTCCCACATTCCTCTGTTTGTTTACCTCCCATCCTCTGGGAGAAGAGACGTGTGATGAAAATGTTTCCTAACACCTGAAAACACACACTTTGTAATTCCAGATAACAAGGAGGCATTCCCGTCCCAACCCCTCTCTCCTTTTCTCACATTTCCCCATTCTCCCTCTCTCCTTTTCTTCTCCCAATTTAGCCGGAATTACACAGAGAGCACTGGCCCTATTATTCTAGAGTGTGTGTGTGTGTGTGTGTGTGTGTGTGTGTGTGTGTGTGTGTGTGTGTGTGTGTGTGTGTGTGTGTGTGTGTGTGTGTGTGTGTGTGTGTGTGCGCGTGCGCATGTTTTAGTGTAAAGTGGTCTGCTCGATGGTCATTGATTATTTATGACAATGTTGATTAGCTGTCACTTACCTCACCAGAGAAGGAAGTGTCTGTGATGACTGGGGTATTAACCTCTCCCCCCCCCCATTCTGCTCCCTCAGGAACACACACACACACAAATGTATATACGCACACATTTCGCTTGATATCCCCAGACTGTATTGTTGGTAAAGTGTTGGTCGGCTTTCTCCCTGAACTGTGCTACTATAAACTCTTTCTTTCTTTCTCTCTCCTCTCTCTCCTCTCTCTCCTCTCTCTCCTCTCTCTCTGTGTGATGTTATTGCAGTATCTATATGAAACATGTGGCAGAGTGACAGATCAGTGGTTTTAATGTGTTTCAGTGCGCTGGTCTAACCCTCTACATAACTGGTAATGGGCCTGTTTAAAAGTGGCCCGCACTGGAACAATAGCTAATGTACAGCTATTAATGTGTGTGTGTGGACTTTATAGAGAATTAAAGGCTTTCAATGTTAAATGTGTCCCACTTAAACAGCTTATGTAGGTCTTAACACCCGCGGCCCTCCGCCTTTAAAAGGCAAATATGTCTTCTGATGTCATGAATGTGCGTGTGTGTGTGTGTGTGTGTGTGAGGCTTTGGAGGCGTCACATTATCACACACACACACACACACACACACACACACACATATCATATGTAGGATATTAGGGTAGTCTTTATAGTGGGGCTATGAGGGGTCAGCTGGTGTATATTCCTCTCAGGGGTCACACCCTGCTGTTCTGCTGTAAATGGCTCAACTCCTTCATTGAGCACACTAAGACAAAAGGATAACATACCCTTAATGTAAATACCCTTGGGATTTAAATACTGCTAGGAATAGGGAAGGTGCTTAATATAGATATTATAATGATTCTATTATACTGAACAAAAATATAAACGCAACATGTAAAGTGTTGGCCCCATGTTTCATGAGCTGAAATAAAAGATCCCAGAAATGTTCCATACGCACAAAAAGCTTATTTTTCGAAAATGTTGTGCACAAATTTGTTTACATCCCTGTTAATGAGCATTTATCCTTTGACAAGATAATCCATCCACCTGACAGGTGAGGCAGATCAAAAAGCTGATTTAAACAGCACGATCATTACACAGGTGCACCTTGTGCTGGGGATAATAAAAGGCCACTCTAAAATGTGCAGTTTTGTTACACAACACAATGCCACAGATGGCTCAAGTTTTGAGGGAGCGTGCAATTGGCATGCTGACTCCAGGAATGTCCACCAGAGCTGTTGACAGATAATTGAATGTTAATTTCTCTACCATAAACCGCCTCCAACGTTGTTTTAGAGAATTTGGCAGTACGTCCAACCAGCCTCACAACCGCAGATCACGTGTAACCATGCCAGCCCAGGACCTCCACATCCGGCTTCTTCACCTATGGGATCGTCTGAGACCAGCCACCCGGACAGCTGACGAAACTGTGGGTTTGCACAACTGAAGAATCTTTGCACAAACTGTCAGAAACTGTTTAAGGGAAGCTCATCTGTGTGCACGTCGTCCTCACCAGGGTCTTGACCTGACTGCGGTTCGGCGTCGTAACCAACTTCAGTGGGCAAATGCTCACTTTCGATGGCCACTGGCACACTGGGGAAGTGTGCTCTTCATGGATGAATCCCGGTTTCAACTGTACCGGGCAGATGGCAGACAGCGTGTATGGCGTCGTGTGGGCGAGCGGTTTGCTGATGTCAACGTTGTGAACAGAGTGCCCCATGGTGGCGGTGGGGTTATGGTATGGAGAGGCATAAGCTACGGACAACGAACACAATTGCATGTTATCAATGGCAATTTGAATGCACACAGATACCGTGACGAGATCCTGAGGCCCATTGTCGTGCCATTCATTCGCTGCCATCACCTCATGTTTCAGCATGATAATGCACGGCCCCATGTTGCAAGGATCTGTACACAATTTGTTTTCTAGTTCCCGCTAATATCCAGCAACTTTGCACTGCCATTGAAGAGGAGTGGGACAATATTCCACAGGCCACAATCAACAGCCTAATCAACTCTATGCGAAGGAGAGGTGTCATGCTGCATGAGGCAAATGGTGGTGACACCAGATACTGACTTGTTTTCTGATCCATGCCCCTACTTTTTTTAAGGTATCTGTGACAAACAGATGCATATTTGTATTCCTAGTCATGTGAAACCCATAGATTAGGGCCTAATGAATTTATTTCAATTGACTGATTTCCTTATATGAACTGTAACTCAGTAAAACCTTTGAAATTGTTGCATGTTGCGTTTATATTTTTATTCAGTGTATATACACTGAGTGTAGAAAACATTAAGGACACCTGCTCTTTCCATGACTTAGACTGACCATGTGAATCCAGTTGAAAGCGATGATCCCTTATTGATGTCACTTGTTAAATCCACTTCAATCAATGTAGATGAAGGGGAAGAGACAGGTTAAAGATGGATTTTTAAGCCTTGAGACAATTTAGATTGTATTGGATTGTGGATTGTGTATGTGTGCCATTCAGAGGGTGAATGGGCAAGACAAAATATTTAAGTGCCTTTGAACGGGGTATGGTAGTAGGTGCCAGGAGCACCGGTTTGTGTCAAGAACTGCAACGATGCTGGGTTTTTGACGCTCGACAGTTTCCCGTGTGTATCAAGAATGGTCCACCACCCAAAGGACATTCATCCAACTTGACAACTGTGGGAAGCATTGGAGACAACAAGGGCCAGCATCCCTGTGGAACGCCTTCGACTCTTTAGTCCATGCCCCGACCAATTGAGGTTGTTCTGAGGGTAAAATGGAAGGTCTCCTTAATGTTTTGTACACTCAGTGTACAGTATAATATATCTGCAGAATTTTCTTTATTATTCTCCGTGTGTATGTCTGTACGTGTCTGTGTCTCTGTGTCTATGTCTGTGTCTCTGTGTGTGTCTCTGTGTTTGCCCACCATGTAACACTACAGACTCTCTCTCCACTCCTCTCCCTATCTCAGGTATGTGTTTGTGTTGGAGGCCAGTACCAAGGGCGGTAGTGGTTTGAGTGACAGGTACGTTGTCCAGACACCAGTCTCCTCCCCTCTGGGAGTCCCGCCCCCTCACAACGTCACCGTGTCCGGCCCCCGCTCTCTCTTCATCTCCTGGACACCCCCAGGTCAGTGGCTACCCCCTCTCCGTCTACCCACTACTCCCCCTATCTGGTTGTCCAAATATGTATGTGTTTCAGCCAACTCACTGCCATGTTGGTTCATTGTCATGCCGTAAATGAGTGGCATGACAGCAATAGTCAGCAGTTGGCTGAAGCACATATTATCTGGACTGGAGTCAGGCTTTCCTTACCTATGATGTGGGAATGACTTCCCTAATGCAGTGGTTCACCAATGGGTAGTGGCTCAGGTCCTGTAGACTCATATATGCTATATATCAATTTGTAAGTCGCTCTGGATAAGAGCGTCTGCTAAATGATGTGAATGAATGAATGTAAATGTAACATAACTATGACAAAATAAATGTGACCAACCCAACCTCTCAATGAGGCTGTTTGTGACCTCTGTCTCCTGTCCCTAATCCACTAGTCTCTGCCTCCACACACACACACACGCATGCACGCACGCACACACACACACAGACGCACAATTTGTTAATATTCCCATCAGAGGTCCCTTTCCATAATTCACGCCAACTGTAGGCTGATAGGTCATTCAACATTCATGAGTTCCAGGATGTATTGAGAATGGCCTGATTATCTTAACAAATGAAAAATATAAATGATGCACCTTACCTCATAGCTTTCTCCCTCAGCAGATGTAGCCTTCTGCCGAGACACACACACACACACACACACACCTTGCCCGTATTACTCCCTACTTTGATCTCTGCCAGGCTGCCTCAGAGGTTCAATGGGAGCTCTCCTTAAGTTATATTATTTACAACTAATCAACAGCTTTACACTTTCCCACTTTCAATTCCACACAGAGCCTAATCAGGGGTAATGGCAGCCGCAGCAGCCAGGAGAGACCCTTCAGTAGCAACCTGTCACGCACGCACGCACCCTTGAACGCACGCACATAATTACCTCCCCACACACGCACACACACACACGTACACACATGCTTGAACACACGCACATAATCACACATGCACGTACAGACACACACCCCAAACCCTGGGTCCAGCAGCCTAACCAAGCGTGAGAGACCAGGCAATACTTCCCCTATTTTAGAGTCAACCTGTAATGACGCTAGAATAGCCTGCCTATGGATATGTCTGTGTGCTATTTCAGGACCCTCTAATAGTAAACACACATAATGAGAAGATAATATTTATAGATGGATTACTTCAGGCAGACAATCATAGCCAAAGCCTGCATACACACACAGCCAAACACTTACAGACGCACACACACACACACACACACACACACACACACACATACACCACACACACACACACACACACACACACACACACACACACACACACACACACACACACACACATACACATATTGGGGATCCTAAATTGGGGATCCTAATACAAAACACGTACACAGAGGGTGAGAGGTGATGCATCCTGCCTTGACCTCCCATATCTCCTCCCACCTCTCTGCAAACAGACAGTTATCTCTTGGTCCTGACTGTTCATTGTCTCTCTGTTCTCATCCATACCAGTCTCTCTGTGATGCACTGTCCCCCTGACCATCTGACCATGTTCAGATCCTACTAAATTACCCACAATGCCGTAGTAAATCCAGTGCGTGGCGAGCGTCCGTGGCCAAAGGCAGGATAAATTAGAGAGCACTGATCAATAGAACAGAACCAGCAAACGCCGGTTTATTAGTCCCCCATCGCACAAACAGTATTTTGCATGTAGGGCCTTTCTAATAGTGAACCACCTAATAAGCCAAATCTCAATATTTATCTGTGAGTTACTTTGCTAGCTAGCCACATTACATTCAACAGACAGGAGAGATGTCATGGGAATACAAAGTAAGAATGCTCTCTCTCTCTCTCACATTCTCTCGCTCTCTCTCTCTCTCTCTCACATTCTCTCTCTCTCTCTCTCTCTCTCTCTCTCTCACATTCTCTCGCTCTCTCTCTCGCTCTCCCTCTCTCCCTCTCTCTCGCTCTCTCTCTCTCTCGCTCTCTCTCTCGTTCTCTGTCACGTTCTCTCTCTCTCCCCCTCTCTCTCAAATTCTAATTCAAATTCAAGCTGCTTTATTGGCATGAAAAACATTGCATCAATATTGCCAAAGCAACAATGTATACAATTGTCATAAAATAATAAATAATAAAATATAAAATGGTAGTAAATAATAATACAAAAAAATAAAATAATAATAACAACAATAAAATGGTAACAGTCAATAGTATAAATATAATGCATATAAAAGGCTAAACATGGAAAATGAAACTAAAACGAACTTATAACTAACTGTCATTCTCACCATTACATCAGCACTACAACTACCATCATCATTACTACTACTAATACCACTACCATCATTAAACTGCTATCATTACCATCACCCCTACTACCCGTAACACTACTAATTTGAATAATAATCACAACAACAATAATAATAATAATAATAATAATAATAATAGTAATAACAAACCTACTAATAATAACTAAGTTACTGTTTACTATGCAGATATTATTCAGTGTCCCTCAGGCTATGGCAGTCAAATACATATTTGGCTGCAAGAGGAGCCGTTACTCCTTCGCCGATGAGTATTTTTTGTTTTTCCTCTGGGTTTAATAAGTTAGAATTTGGAAGAAATTTAGTAATTTCTGTGAATAATGAATCTCTTGGTGAGGAATATTTATCACAGTAAAGGAGAAAGTGCATCTCTGTTTCTACCTCCCTGTTGTGCAGTGACCACATACACGCTCCTCTTTGGGTAGCAATGTCTTTTTATGTCTGCCGGTTTCTATTGCCAATTGGTGGTCACTCAGCCTGTACTTGGTAAGGATCTGTCTCTGCTTTGTATCTGTGACAGAGTAGAGATAATCAGCCAATTCATATTCTCTGTTTAGGGCCAGATAGCAATTTAGTCGGCTTTGGGATTTTGTTTTGTTTTTCCAATATTGTAAATATGAGTCCTTTGATTGGTTCATGATTTTGTTTATTTGAATTCTTTCTTTTGAAGCAGTGCTGGTGTCAGCTTGGTTGGTTAGGTCCAACACCAGCTGACTGAGAGGGCTCGTTTCTGGGCTCAGCTCTTGGGTTTGAATTGCTTTAAATTGGAGACTTGAATTTGGACTTGAATTTAGATGTAGCCAAAATTGTAATGATATTTTCTGTATTTTCGTTACCACTGGAAAGCGGCCCAATTCTGCCCTACATGCATTAGTTGGTGTATTTCTTTGGACTTGTAGAACTTTCCGACATAATTCTGCATGTAGGGCTTCAATTGGATGTTTGTCCCACATTTTAAAGTCCAGTTTATTGAGTGGCCCCCAAAGCTCACTTCCGTAAAGAGCTATTGGTATAATTTTGAATAATGTAATTTTTATTGCATACAATGACAAAGGTATGAGTAAATTCTAGTGTGTTCAATTATGGTGTTGTTCAAGGTGAATTTATATTTGTGTTTCTGACATTGTTATTTTTTCTGGAAAATCATGATTTTAGTTTTTTTGAAATTTACAGCCAGGGCCCAGTTATGGCAATATTGCTCTAGAATATTAAGATTCTGTTGAAGACCTTCTTTGGTTAGTGATAGAAGAACCAAATCATCAGCAAATAGCAGATATTGTACCTCTATGTCAAATAGTGTGAGTCCTGGGGCTGCAGAATGGTTCAACATGTCTGCTAATTCATTGATTGTCACGAAAATGTTGTTATCTCAATGGTTGAAATCAACTACTTCTCAAGTTTTGAATAATTCCCAGAGGTTGTGAGACTCTAGTTAATAATGAATTAAACAAAGTCCCATTTCTGCAATGAATCAGTTTCTTTATTCAAGAGAGCTCTGCCCCAAAATGGGTGCACAGTCTTTTTATACTCATACACACACACAAAAGTTCTTATCATAGGCCACTCCTTGCTCAGGCAGGCTGCATTTTTTCCCATACATAGTTATCGCGTTCTCACAATATTCTGCAAGCCTCTCACTCCCCTTCCCTGTGTGGGGACATTTGTTTTTGAAACCGGTCTCTGTTATTGGTTTCAACGTTTGCGCTTCTGCTTGCCTAACTACAAGAGACCATTGGGTGGTTGCTTTTAACTTTTAGTCATTTAACTTATATAATTTCTCTATCAATCCACCCTTGACTAACATTTAAAAACACATAAACCAAGAAAAACATTTTGATATTCAAATCCACATTAACTGAAGAGATCAAACACAACATCCAACTATAACTCTTCCTTTGGACATTTTCTTCATAACATGATCCCAGAACACATTCCTAAGCAAAAATGGTCTCATCTAATCTGGGAGATTCAGGATCGAATTGGTCAGCATCGTCCACCAGTCCTGGAGGCATGTAGTGTTCATCCCATTGGTCTGAGTCTGGAATGGGTCCATACCTCACCATCTGTTGGGTCACTACATTCTCCAACGCCTTGCTCACCAAACCTCGGACACAGGGAATACAGTGGGGAAAAAAAGTATTTAGTCAGCCACCAATTGTGCAAGTTCTCCCACTTAAAAAGATGAGAGAGGCCTGTAATTTTCATCATAGGTACACTATGACTATGTGAGAAATGACAGACAAAATGAGAAAAACATTTCCAGAAAATCACATTGTAGGTTTTTTAATTAATTAATTTGCAAATTATGGTGGAAAATAAGTATTTGGTCAATAACAAAAGTTTCTCAATACTTTGTTATATACCCTTTGTTGGCAATGACACAGGTCAAACGTTTTCTGTAAGTCTTCACAAGGTTTTCACACACTGTTGCTGGTATTTTGGCCCATTCCTCCATGCAGATCTCCTCTAGAGCAGTGATGTTTTGGGGCTGTCGCTGGGCAACACGGACTTTCAACTCCCTCCAAAGATTTTCTATGGTGTTGAGATCTGGAGACAGGCTAGGCCACTCCTTCGTTGCCCGGGCGGTGTGTTTGGGATCATTGTCATGCTGAAAGACCCAGCCACGTTTCATCTTCAATGCCCTTGCTGATGGAAGGAGGTTTTCACTCAAAATCTCACGATACATGGCCCCATTCATTATTTCTTTTACACGGATCAGTCGTCCTGGTCCCTTTGCAGAAAAACAGCCCCAAAGCATGATGTTTCCACCCCCATGCTTCACAGTAGGTATGGTGTTCTTTGGATGCAACTCAGCATTCTTTGTCCTCCAAACACGACGAGTTGAGTTTTTACCAAAAAGTTCTATTTTGGTTTCATCTGACCATATGACATTCTCCCAATCCTCTTCTGGATCATCCAAATGCACTCTAGCAAACTTCAGACGGGCCTGGACATGTACTGGCTTAAGTAGGGGGACACGTCTGGCACTGCAGGATTTGAGTCCCTGGCGGCGTAGTGTGTTACTGATGGTAGGCTTTGTTACTTTGGTCCCAGCTCTCTGCAGGTCATTCACTAGGTCCCCCCGTGTGGTTCTGGGATTTTTGCTCACCGTTCTTGTGATCATTTTGACCCCACGGGGTGAGATCTTGCGTGGAGCCCCAGATCGAGGAAGATTATCAGTGGTCTTGTATGTCTTCCATTTCCTAATAATTGCTCCCACAGTTGATTTCTTCAAACCAAGCTGCTTACCTATTGCAGATTCAGTCTTCCCAGCCTGGTGCAGGTCTACAATTTTGTTTCTGGTGTCCTTTGACAGCTCTTTGGTCTTGGCCATAGTGGAGTTTGGAGTGTGACTGTTTGAGGTTGTGGACAGGTGTCTTTTATACTGATAACAAGTTCAAACAGGTGCCATTAATACAGGTAATGAGTGGAGGACAGAGGAGCCTCTTAAAGAAGAAGTTACAGGTCTGTGAGAGCCAGAAATATTGCTTGTTTGTAGGTGACCAAATACTTATTTTCCACCATAATTTGCAAATAAATTCATTAAAAATCCTACAATGTGATTTTCTGGAATTTTTTTTCTCAATTTGTCTGTCATAGTTGACGTATACCTATGATGAAAATTACAGGCCTCTCTCATCTTTTTAAGTGGGAGAACTTGCACAATTGGTGGCTGACTAAATACTTTTTTTCCCCACTGTAAGACAACAACCACATAATACAAGCATACCCATACAGGTTATAGCAGCCCCCAAGACAGTAGCTACAATAGTTTTCCATTTTCCAAGGATTTCATCAAACCCTCCGGTCACAGAGGTATTAACCCCAGAATTCTCAGTCCATTCCTCACTTAAAGCTGTTAACCCCGCCAGAGCTCTTGTCACAGTACTGTCCGGTGCTGTATTGTTGGGGATAAATGTACAACAATGTCCCCCCACCATTCTACTGACACCACACTTCTCTGCCAGCAACATATCGAGAGCCAACCTATTTTGCCCGGTCATGAGGGAGGTGGTGGATCACTGATCTGAGATTCCCTTCACCGCATCTCTAGTCTGGTTTACGAATCGTTGCTAATTATAATAGATATAATTGATCCAATCCACATTTTTATTGATCGCTACCCACCAAAAGAATGTTGTTGTAAAACCTTCCCCTACTTGATTCATAGCTTTATATTAATCAGGGACTCCCCTAGGAATTCCAATCGCATCCATCCAGATAGGACTATACTAATTCAGAGATAAACTCCTCTTATGTCTGTTTAACCCTTTACTTGGCTTCTGGTGGCTAATCCTAACTGGTTGAACTAGTAGAACGGGGGTGCAGGTACCTACCCTCCCTTTTGGCAGTGTCTGTCTTATTTACATTTACATTTACGTCATTTAGCAGACGCGCTTATCCAGAGCGACTTACAAATTGGTGCATTCACCTTATGATAGCCAGTGGGACAACCACTTTACACATTTTTTTTATTTTTTTGAGTATATTTTTAATTTTCATTTGTTTTATATACAGTGGGGAGAACAAGTATTTGATACACTGCCGATTTTGCAGGTTTTCCTACTTACAAAGCATGTAGAGGTCTGTAATTTTTATCATAGGTACACTTCAACTGTGAGAGACGGAATCTAAAACAAAAATCCAGAAAATCACATTGTATGATTTTTAAGTAATAATTTGCATTTTATTGCATGACATAAGTATTTGATCACCTACCAACCAGTAAGAATTCCGGCTCTCACAGACCTGTTAGTTTTTCTTTAAGAAGCCCTCCTATTCTCCACTCATTACGTGTATTAACTGCACCTGTTTGAACTCGTTACATGTATAAAAGAAACCTGTCCACACACTCAATCAAACAGACTCCAACCTCTCCACAATGGCCAAGACCAGAGAGCTGTGTAAGGACATCAAGGATCAAATTGTAGACCTGCACAAGGCTGGGATGGGCTACAGGACAATAGGCAAGCAGCTTGGTGAGAAGGCAACAACTGTTGGCGCAATTATTAGAAAATGGAAGAAGTTCAAGATGACGGTCAATCATCCTCGGTCTGGGGCTCCATGCAAGATCTCACCTCGTGGGGCATCAATGATCATGAGGAAGGTGAGGGATCAGCCCAGAACTACACGGCAGGACCTGGTCAATGACCTGAAGAGAGCTGGGACCACAGTCTCAAAGAAAACAATTAGTAACACACTACGCCGTCATGGATTAATATCCTGCAGCGCACGCAAGGTCCCCCTGCTCAAGCCAGCGCATGTCCAGGCCCGTCTGAAGTTTGCCAATGACCATCTGGATGATCCAGAGGAGGAATGGGAGAAGGTCATGTGGTCTGATGAGACAAAAATAGAGCTTTTTGGTCTAAACTCCACTCGCCGTGTTTGGAGGAAGAAGAAGGATGAGTACCACCCCAAGAACACCATCCCAACCGTGAAGCATGGAGGTGGAAACATCATTCTTTGGGGATGCTTTTCTGCAAAGGGGACAGGACGACTGCACCGTATTGAGGGGAGAATGGATGGGGCCATGTATCGCGAGATCTTGGCCAACAACCTCCTTCCCTCAGTAAGAGCATTGAAGATGGGTCGTGGCTGGGTCTTCCAGCATGACAACGACCCGAAACACACAGCCAGGGCAACTAAGGAGTGGCTCCGTAAGAAGCATCTCAAGGTCCTGGAGTGGCCTAGCCAGTCTCCAGACCTGAACCATCTTTGGAGGGAGCTGAAAGTCCATATTGCCCAGCGACAGCCCCGAAACCTGAAGGATCTGGAGAAGGTCTGTATGGAGGAGTGGGCCAAAATCCCTGCTGCAGTGTGTGCAAACCTGGTCAAGACCTACAGGAAACATATGATCTCTGTAATTGCAAACAAAGCTTTCTGTACCAAATATTAAGTTCTGCTTTTCTGATGTATCAAATACTTATGTCATGCAATAAAATGCAAATGAATTACTTAAAAATCATACAATGTGATTTTCTGGATTTTTGTTTTAGATTCCGTCTCTCACAGTTGAAGTGTACCTATGATACAAATTACAGACCTCTACATGCTTTGTAAGTAGGAAAACCTGCAAAATCGGCAGTGTATTACATTTACATTTACATTAACGTCATTTAGCAGACACTCTTATCCAGAGCGACATACTTGTTCTCCCCACTGTATATATACAGTGAGGGGAAAAAAGTATTTGATCCCCTGCTGATTTTGTACGTTTGGCCACTGATAAAGACATGATGAGTCTATAATTTTAATGGTAGGTTTATTTGAACAGTGAGAGACAGAATAACAACAAAAAAATCCAGATAAAATGTTATGAATTGATTAGCATTTTAATGAGGGAAATAAGTATTTGACCGCTCTGCAAAACATGACTTAGTACTTGGTGGCAAAACCCTTGTTGGCAATCACAGAGGTCAGACGTTTCTTGTAGTTGGCCACCAGGTTTGCACACATCTCAGGAGGGATTTTGTTCCACTCCTCTTTGCAGATCTTCTCCAAGTCATTAAGGTTTCGAGGCTGACGTTTGGCAACTCGAACCTTCAGCTCCCTCCACAGATTTTCTATGGGATTAAGGTCTGGAGACTGGCTAGTCCACTCCAGGACCTTAATGTGCTTCTTCTTGAGCCACTCCTTTGTTGCCTTGGCCGTGTGTTTTGGGTCATTGTCATGCTGGAATACCCATCCACGACCCATTTTCAATGCCCTGGCTGAGGGAAGGAGGTTCTCACCCAAGATTTGACGGTACATGGCCCGTCCATCGTCCCTTTGATGCAGTGAAGTTGTCCTGTCCCCTTAGCAGAAAAACACCCCCAAAGCATAATGTTTCCACCTCCATGTTTGACGGTGGGGATGGTGTTCTTGGGGTCATAGGCAGCATTCCTCCTCCTCCAAACACGGCGATTTGAGCTGTTGCCAAAGAGCTCGATTTTGGTCTCATCTGACCACAACAGTTTCACCCAGTTCTCCTCTGAATCATTCAGATGTTCATTGGCAAACTTCAGACGGCCCTGTATATGTGCTTTCTTGAGCAGGGGGAACTTGCGGGCACTGCAGGATTTCAGTCCTTCACGGCGTAGTGTGTTACCAATTGTTTTCTTGGTGACTATGGTCCCAGCTGCCTTGAGATCATTGACAAGATCCTCCCATGTAGTTCTGGGCTGATTCCTCACCGTTCTCATGATCATTGCAACTCCACGAGGTGAGATCTTGCATTGAGCCCCAGGCCGAGGGAGATTGACAGTCTTTTGAGTTTCTTCCATTTGCGAATAATCGCACCAACTGTTGTCACCTTCTCACCAAGCTGCTTGGCGATGGTCTTGTAGCCCATTCCGGCCTTGTGTAGGTCTACAATCTTGTCCCTGATATCCTTGGAGAGCTCTTTGGTCTTGGCCATGGTGGAGAGTTTGGAATCTGATTGATTGATTTCTTCTGTGGACAGGTGTCTTTTATACAGGTAACAAGCTGAGATTAGGAGCACTCCCTTTAGGAGCACACTCTTAAAGGGGGTCAAATACTTATTTCCCTCATTAAAATGCAAATAAATTTATAACATTTTTGACATGCGTTTTTCTTGATTTTTTTGTTGTTATTCTGTCTCTCACTGTTCAAATAAACCTACCATTAAAATTATAGACTGATCATTTCTTTGTCAGTGGGCAAATGTACAAAATCAGCAGGGGATCAAATACTTTTTTCCCTCACTGTATATATTGTTATTTTGTGGGGGGGGGGGGGTAGAAGGATTACTTTTATACTATCCCAGGTATTCCTTAAAGAGGTAGGGTTTCAAATGTCTCCGGAAGGTGGTCAGTGACTCCGCTGTCCTGGCTTCGTGAGGGAGCTTGTTCCACCATTGGAACTGTGCTTCCGCAGAGGTAGGGGGACCAGCAGGCCAGAGGTGGAAGAATGCAATGCCCTCGTTTGGGTGTAGGGACTGATCAGAGCCTGAAGGTAAGGAGGTGCCGTTCCCCTCACAGCTCCGTAGGCAAGCACCTTGGTCTTGTAGCAGATGCGAGCTTCAACTGGAAGCCAGTTGAGTGTGCGGAGGAGCGGGGTGACGTGAGAGAACTTGGGAGGGGCAGAGTGAGTAGTGTTGGAGGAGAGCGAGAGAGAAAAGGATACGAAGTAGTGGTCGGAGACTTGGAGGGGAGTTGCAGTGAGATTAGTATAAGAACAGCATCTAGTAAAGATGAGGTCAAGCGTATTGCCTTCCTTGTGAGTAGGGGGGGACGGTGTGAGGGTGAGGTCAAAAGAGGAAAGGAGTGGAAAGAAGGAGGCAGAGAGAAATGAGTCAAAGGCAGACGTAGGGAGGTTAAAGTCACCCAGAACTGTGAGGGGTGAGCCATCCTCAGGAAAGGAACTTATCAAGGCGTCAAGCTCATTGATGAACTCTCCAAGGGAACCTGGAGGGGGATAAATGACAAGGATGTTAAGCTTGAATGGGCTAGTGACTGTGACAGCATGGAATTCAAATGAGGAGATAGACAGATGGGTCAGGGGGAAAAGAGAGAATGTCCACTTGGGAGAGATGAGGATTCCTGTGCCACCGCCGCGCTGACCAGATGCTCTCGGGGTATGCGAGAACACATGATCAGACGAGGAAAGAGCAGTAGAAGTAGCAGTGTTTTCTGTGGTAATCCATGTTTCCGTCAGCGCCAAGAAGTCGAGGGACACAGGTCCAGGAATGGCTAAAGGATTGCAATATTTACCTGGAACTAACCTTGCAGATAGCATTACTGGGTGATCTGAAAAGTCATAGTCAATCAATCAATAATATAATAATACTTTTAGCAAAAAAAATTATTTTTTATTCACAATCTGTAGAAGCAATGAGAATAGAAAGGTTCAGAACTTTTGTAAAACATCACAGTACGGTTGAAATATATATGGCAAATAGAAATCCTATATGGATGGTGTTAAGAGATAGATGGGAGGTATTGAATTTAGTTGAAGGATGGGACTAATAACAAATAACAACAAATAATAACAAAGATAGCTAATAATGTAAGCATACTGTGTCCATAATAAGTATATAGGTTGTATGTTGGGAGCTTTTGGGAAAGAGCACAGTTAGAAAGATATGGCATATAGAAGCAAACCGGATGGACATCATGAAAATGATCGGAGAGGTTGAGAGTAGAAGAAGTTCAGGAGCAATAAAAAATAAAATAAATAAAAATATATATAATAGAATTATTGTAAAATTAACTCTGTCCATAAGGTGTAGATAGTAAGTATAGACCGGAAGTAGAGGCCTGGGCATTGTTGTTCACTAATTTACTCCAAGTAGGGAAAGGATGGTGGGGTTGAAAAGTAATAAAGGGGAGTGTGTATATATATGTAAAAAATAAAAAATAAAATAAATAAAAAACATGGGGGATTGGAAGTGATGCAGACAATTACATTGATAGAAGATACAATCTATCTGCAATATTAAGCTGATCCATTCCCCCCCCCCAAAAAATTTTTTTTTAAAAAGATTTTTAAAAAAATAACAAAAAAAAGTCGAGGGACTGGAGGGTGGCATAGGCTGAGATGAACTCTGCCTTGTTGGCCGCAGGACAGCAGTTCCAGAGGCTACCGGAGCCCTGGAACTCCACGTGGGTCGTGCGCGCAGGGACCACCAGATTAGAGTGGCAGCAGCCACGCCGTGTGAAGCGTTTGTATGGCCTGTGCGGAGAGGAGAGAACAGGGTTAGACAGACACATAGTTGACAGGCTACAGAAAAGGCTACAATAATGCAAAGGAGATCGGAAAATATATAAGAAGGTCTTATACGGCCTTTACTGGTGCATGCCCACCACACATCGGCTACAGGTGCTGTGAGATTCAATAGTTTCTCCTGTGCCTCTGAACCCAGGTCAGTAACTTTATCTACTGACTTACATCCATGTGCCATTCTTGTGTCTATAACACTGGTACTCCCCAGGAGTTAGAACTTTTAAACACCTGAGCCCAAGAACAGGCAGCAGTGTGTCCTGAACAGAGGTATAGTGCCCTACTATAACTAGCAGTTTGTCGACCACCTGATCCCCATCGATTAGGGAATTGTCTAATGGAAAATTGTCAAGACTATCATGCAGCTCAGGTCCCCCATATTCCCAAGAACCGCCAACCCCCTCTTTCCCGTGGGTTTCCTGCAAGGTTCCATCCTATACTCACACTTCTAAGAGCACACACAGTGATGAAAGGTCGGGATAGGGGATCTTCGTTAAGGAGGTAACCCCCGAACCCTGTTGGTACTCGGTTCTGCTCCTAACTCTGTGTGATCAGCAGTGTTTGTATGTGTTCCTACCTTTTTGTAGTGGGTAACGTGTACCCAGGTTGCTCTTTCGGCTATTCTAATGGCAAAAGCTGTGACCAATAGAACCTTATAGGGTCCTTTCCAGCGGGGCTGCTTCCAGTCTTTCCTTTTCAACGATTGGATCCACACCCAGTCCCTGGGTTGGATAGTGAGTCACCTTCTCTCTTAGCTCACCTGTAGGGTACAAAATCTTTGACACAGGTGTGGTTAACAAACAATCTTATCATGTGTTCTGCTAGGGTATTTTCTACTTCAACATCTGCCTGACCTATACTTCCTAATTCCGGCATTCTATATGGTCTTCCAAATACCTTCTCAAATGGTGATAACCCTTCTTTATCTGGAGTTATCCTGATTGTCATCAACACTATTGGTAGGCATTGTACCCAATTTCTTCCCTTCACTCCGTGATAACTCTATAAAATCCATTTGCAATTACTGGACTGGATATTTTGCCAGGGGATATTCCCCCTGGGGTGCTCTCTGTCTACCGTGGTGATTATTCTGTGCACAGATGACACATCTGGAACCCAAAAATTGTTTGGGTAATTTGTTATACCATAGGCCACAAAGTGTTTCCTAACCTGCTCTACCATATATTGTCGCATATTGGAACAGTGACTTTGGTAAGATTGGTAAATTATCCTTATGCCAGACATTGTCCAATTCCTTCTGGGATGCTCGTTCTTGGCTTTCCTTTAACAATTATTTGTCAATTGTCCTGTCTTCTTAACTAATGGAGCAGACAGTCTTTCAATGAATTGATGTCCGGAAGCTGAGCGAGCTAAAATATTTTCCCCATTTATCCTTACCCCGTCAGGCTTGTCTGTCGCACAAATAGCAGTCCGACAGGCCCCAGTATCACACCATTTTTTAAATTTTCTTTCCCTCTAGTGCTCGTAGTGAATTGCATACCTTTTTACTTCTGCCAGAGTAGCTGTTCCCCACCCAATTAGAGTCTTCTTTATCTCTTGGCAAATTTCAGGTCTCATACTACTCAAAAATGCTATCTTCAATTGTTGATAATATGGCCCATCTCCTCCTCCCTGCCCCGGGTCTATTAACCCACTATTGGCATTAAAAACATCCCTCAACCTTTCCAAATATTGGCTGATTGTTTCACTGTCTCCCTGCTTACATTCATGGATTTTAGAAAATTCTGCATGTCTGTGATAATAATCCCTGAGATTATTACATAGCTGATTGAGTTTATCTCGGTACTCCCCGTCTACAGCCCACTGTAAAACAATCCTGTTCCCCTGTCCTGGGGTCCAGTCTCCTTTTACAGCGGCCCAATCCTTCCCTACTACCTGCCTAACTGCACGTTCCAGCTCACCTGTGTTCAGCTTAACACTTTCGGTAAACCCTTCCATATCCCTCCTGAACCCTTCTATCCCAGTCTTTGGATAGACTATTCCTTCCACTGCACGCACCACATCTCTTTGGTTCCAAGCTATATACATATAGTATATATGTATAGTGTCTGGTAGATTATCTTCGCCAGCTCTAGGGTTTGGGAGTTCTATAAGGGGACACTGTTCCTCCTCCTCCTCAAATTCTTCCTCCTTACGTCCTTGCTTATTGTGGTGGGTGATCTCTGTTAAGAGTCTGGGTTTTTTGGGTTCAGGAGAATGGGGGAGTGTAACCTTTTTCTGCCTCATCTCCATATCTCTGTCTTTCTCTCTCTATCTTGCTCTCTCTCTCTCTGCTCTATTCTTCCTGGTCCCCCTCCTCCTCCTAATGCTCCCAACCCGTCAAGGTCACCTTCGGGCTAGGCATAGGGCGGGGGAGCCCTTCTCTGTCTGACTAATACCACTTCATCATAGGTTGTCATTACTGAATCAATGACATAGTTAATAGCTTTGTCCCATTAGCTTCTGCCTTTTCCTGATAATGTTATAATTGTAGCTTATTGGATTAATTTAGTTAAAATATAAATTGGTTGTTTAACAAATCTAGAACACACAATAAGTTGGTGCTTTCCCGTCAGCCTAATAGTTAAAGCGACTTGCAATCCACTGGTCCACGTAACGAAAACAAATTATCGTTTTTTATTCAGGCTTTTGCTTCAAATATTTCTTACTGCTCAATTTGTACTCGCTGGACTGTCTCTCTTTTACCCGCGAACTAGAACCTGGCCTTAGTAAAGTCTATTCACAAACCACCAATAACTAATAGTATATTTGCATTCATATTATTAAAAGACATTACTTTCATTCCAGTCTATTTAAGCAACTCGGTATCTCCCGAGTGGCGCAGTGGTCTAAGGCACTGCATCGCAGTGCTAGCTGTGCCACTAGAGATCCTGGTTCGAATCCAGGCTCTGTCGTAGCCGGCCGCGACCGGGAGACCCATGGGGTGGCGCACAATTCGTCCAGGGTAGGGGAGGGAATGGCCGGCAGGGATGCAGCTCAGTTGGTAGAGCATGGCGTTTGTAACGCCAGGGTTGTGGGTTCGATTCCCATGGGGGCCAGTATATTTTTTAAAAATTATGTCGCTCTGGATAAATTATGTCGCTCTGGATAAGAGCGTCTGCTAAATGACAAAATTTTTTAAATGTAAATCATGACCGCAGCTATATTGCAATTGCCAGTCCGCTATTCAATTCCTGTTGCAAAAGTGAGTCTCTCAATTTGAAAGACGCAGGCTGCTAAATCGTTCAGTCTTATCCTGACTGTTTCATCAATCTAAACAACCTATAACCATAGTTGAACTATAATCAGAAAATCTAGATTTTAGTCAGTAATGCAGAATCTATGCTTTATTGTAATGACAAGTAAATCCTCCTTTATTCCACTCGAAGGGAATTACTTAGCAGTCAACGAGTCAAATCTACATTCATTGATTTGAAAACAGATCTAACAACTTTAATCAAATGTGTTTCCCCTACAATATACTAAAATTCCTTTACTATATCACCTCTGCTCCGAAATGATAGATACAGTGAGGGAAAAAAAGTATTTGATCCCCTGCTGATTTTGTACGTTTGCCCACTGACAAAGAAATGATCCGTCTATAATTTTAATGGTAGGTTTATTTGAACAGTGAGAGACAGAATAACAACAAAAAAATCCAGAAAAACATGTCAAAAATGTTATAAATTGATTTGCATTTTAATGAGGGAAATATGTATTTGACCCCCTCTCAATCAGAAATATTTCTGGCTCCCAGGTGTCTTTTATACAGGTAACGAGCTGAGATTAGGAGCACACTGTTAAAGGGAGTGCTCCTAATCTCAGCTTGTTACCTGTATAAAAGACACCTGTCCACAGAAGCAATCAATCAGATTCCAAACTCTCCACCATGGCCAAGACCAAAGAGCTCTGCAAGGATGTCAGGGACAAGATTGTAGACCTACACAAGGCTGGAATGGGCTACAAGACCATCGCCAAGCAGCTTGGTGAGAAGGTGACAACAGTTGGTGCGATTATTCGCAAATGGAAGAAACACTAAATAACTGTCAATCTCCCTCGGCCTGGGGCTCCATGCAAGCTCTCACCTCGTGGAGTTGCAATGATCATGAGAATGGTGAAGAATCAGCCCAGAACTACACGGGATGATCTTGTCAATGATCTCAAGGCAGCTGGGACCATAGTCACCAAGAAAACAATTGGTAACACACTACGCCGTGAAGGACTGAAATCCTGCAGCGCCCGCAAGGTCCCCCTGCTCAAAAAAGTGCATATACATCCCAGTCTGAAGTTTGCCAATGAACATCTGAATGATTCAGAGGAGAACTGGGTGAAAGTGTTGTGGTCAGATGAGACCAAAATGGAGCTCTTTGCCATCAACTGAACTCGCCATGTTTGGAGGAGGAGGAATGCTGCCTATGACCCCCAAGAACACCATCCCCACTGTCAAACATGGAGGTGGAAACATTATGCTTTGGGGGTGTTTTTCTGCTAAGGGGACAGGACAACTTCACCGCATCAAAGGGATGATGGACGGGGCCATGTACCGTCAAATCTTTCAGCCAGGGCATTGAAAATGGGTTGTGGATGGGTATTCCAGCATGACAATGACCCAAAACACACGGCCAAGGCAACAAAGGAGTGGCTCAAGAAGAAGCACATTAAGGTCCTGCAGTGGCCTAGCCAGTCTCCAGACCTTAATCCCATAGAACATCTGTGGAGGGAGCTGAAGGTTCGAGTTGCCAAACGTCAGCCTCGAAACCTTAATGACTTGGAGAAGATCTGCAAAGAGGAGTGGGACAAAATCCCTCCTGAGATGTGTGCAAACCTGGTGGCCAACTACAAGAAACGTCTGACCTCTGTGATTGCCAGCAAGGGTTTTTCCACCAAGTACTAAGTCATGTTTTGCAGAGGGGTCAAATACTTATTTCCCTCATTAAAATGCAAATCAATTTATAACATTTTTGACATGCGTTTTTCTGGATTATTATCTCTCACTGTTCAAATAAACCTACCATTAAAATTATAGACTGATCATTTCTTTGTCAGTGGGCAAACGTACAAAATCAGCAGGGGATCAAATACTTTTTTCCCTCACTGTAGTTATTATAGTGCTTAATATAATATATATGTGCTGTCTCCAACCCCTCACGTACATCTACGCTTCGGGTGCGCAAGTCAGCATTTATGTATTATTCCACTTTTATCCAATCTCTAGTAATCAATCACACGCACATAACATTCATCATATTTTAATATATTAATATCAACCAAACCATTCGTATTTCTAATGATTCTTTATTGCCACCAATCAGTTTATCATAATCTAGTCCCAGCGGAACAACAATTTTAACTACCTAGACCCTTCCCCTCAGTCATAGAATTCTCCCAGAATCCTATAGACTGGTCACTATTCACTGATCTTACACTATTCTCTTATTTCCCAACACACAATCAGTATTCGTATAACCTGCAGGAATATTTCTTTCTATAAAAGTGTCCAAATTTGGAATGTTAACCCTATCACATTTGACATTTCACTATGGTCAATTTCACCATTATCCTACATTACTTCTGAATTTCCCAAATATAATGACCCCTAAAAGATTGGCCGAAATACATTGTAGACGTTATACGACCCCACCAGTACACAGGATGTATTATACTCTTTTCCGGGCTTCAGGCAGCCACACCCTGGCCGTATCTAGCCCTTCTACCTGTTGTTTTCTTACATTATCTCCAAATGTCTTGCATCTGTTTAATCATAGATTCTAACTTGTCTACATCAAGACGCCCAACAAAACCATACTTCTTTCTTCTTTTTTGGACCATAATAAAAATTCCATATTTCTCTCATCCCCGGTTAATGCTGGGACCTCCTTTTGAGGTTTTACTTCCCATTTCGACTATCTAGATATGTTCCTATAATCTAGTAATAATTCACTCAATAATTATTTTCCTTTGGACTTATTATTAGGTGCGACTTTTGAGCAAATGTTATGATCAGCTTTTGTAATTAACCATTTAAATGATTCAACTCGTAACCCAGAGTGTTTTAAGACCCCAGTTTCATGAAACGGATGGGACAACCATTCTTTCTCACGCAACCTATTTTAGTCCCTTCCTTTGGAATGTATTCTTAGATGTGACTTTTGAGCAAATATTAGGTCTCACACGTATACAACCATGATTATTGGTTAACACTATCGGTAACCCGGTGTTTGTAAGGCTCTAGTTTCATGAAACGGTAGAGTTACGGCAAATCTACAGTTGTAGACTTTTGACTTTATTAATATTCTATTTCTCACACATGCTATTTTAATTCCTTTGTTGATATTTATTGACGGTCCTGGACCGTCTCACTATAACAATTTCCTTCCTTGAAGTTTCACCCCCATTTTATATTTATCTAGAATACTGGTGCATGGGTTTTCTCTAGATAAACGTCTAAAAACACAGAAGTTCACATCCTTCTTGTATACTATTGACAATCCCAGATTGTCTCAACACAAGGTTAGTTTATTTTTGGTAATGGCCTCAACTACCTGGAGTCAATTGCGGACCCACACTCCGTTTTTGATCTTACACCCGGCCCCAACCCCGTTTTATATTTATCTAGAATACTGGCGCATGGGTTTTCTCTAGATAAACGTCGAAAAACGGTATACCGGATGATGATCACGTTTTGGATTATCGACGGATTACTACCCTCACTACAGAAGATTTAAACTGTTAATTTTTTTATACTGCAGTTTCCAGATATCAATCCCCCCAAAATACATGAATAATAATTACTGACCTTATCCTTGCAGCTGGGATTTCAATTTTGGTTGGATCTCGTCACCGTTTCTGTCGTGTACCAGTTTGCTATTTTTGAAATAGACCCTCAATTTCAGAGGTCAGGTCTTTGTCTTACGGATCCTGGACCCGCCCATGCATGGTTTAGGGGTTCCCTGGGACGACAGAAAATGGGTGTTGAGATCCAGCTCGAAGGACCAAGTTGTCACGAGAATTTTGTTATCTCAATATCTCAAGAGGTTGTGAGGCTCTAGTTAATAATGAATTAAACAAAGTCCCATTTCTGCAATGAATCAGTTTCTTTATTCATGAGAGCTCTGCCCCAAAATGGGTGCACAGTCTTGTTATACTCACACACACACACACACACACACACACACACAAGTTCTTATCATAGGCTACTCCTTGCTCAGGCAGGCTGCATTTCTTCACTATTCCCATACATAGTTATTGCGTTCTCACAATATTCTGCAAGCCTCTCACTCCCCCTCCCTGTGTGGGGACATCTGTTTTTGAAACCGGTCTCCTGTTATTGGTTTCAATGTTTGCGCTTCTGCTTGCCTAACTACAAGAGAACACAATTGGGTGGTTGTTTTTAACTTTTAGTCATTTAACTTATATAATTTCTCTATCATTGATATAAATGTTGAAAAGGTTTTGACTCAAACTGCAGCCTTGTCTCACACCTCGACGTTGCGAAAAATAATTATGTTCTTTGGTTTTTGATTTTTAATGCACACTTGTTTTCTGTGTACATACATTTTATTAAGTCATACACCTTACCACCAAGCCCACATTGGATAATTTTGTAGGATAGACCTTTGTGCCAAATAGAATCGAATGCTTTTTTAAAGTCAATAAAGCAAGCAAAGATTTGACATTTACTTATTACATTTTTTTCTTGAAGAAAGGTTTGAATTCTGGAATTCAAAATGCTACAGAAAACCTTTCCCAAGTTGCTGTTTATGCAAATTCCCCTGTAATTATTGGGGTCTGATTTGTCTCCACTTTTGTGGATAGGGGAGATGAGCCCCTGGTTCCAGACATCAGAAAAGCAGCCAGAAGTTAGTACCATGTTGAACAATTTAAGCACAGCATTTTTCAACTCAGGTGTGCTGTTTTTCAGCATTTCATTTCTGATGTAATCTAGACCACAAGCCTTCTTTGGTTTGATAGATTTTAGCTTTCCATTTAGTTCTTGTTGGGTTATTGGGAAATCTAATGGATTTTGGTTGTTTTTAATGACTGATTCAAGGATGTTCAATTGTTCTTGAATTTCTAATTGGGTATGTTGTAAGTCTTTTTGTGGGATGTTTTTGTATAGATTATCAAAATAAGTTTTCCATATTCCTTCGTCTTGTATGGCTAATTCTTGTGGCTTTATCATGCTTAAATTGTTCCACATGTTCCAGAACTGATTTTGGTCAATTGCGTTTTCAATTTCATCAAGTGTCTTATTGGTATAATTCAATTTCTTGCGTTTCAGTGTATGTTTATACTGTTTCAGAGTTTCAAAGTATTCATAGCTCTGGGTTGTTTTGCTGCTCTCTCCCCCTCTCTCTCGCCCCCCCCCTCTCTCTCTCTCTCTCTCTCTCTCTCTCTCTCTCTCTCTCTCTCTCTCTCTCTCTCTCTCTCTCTCTCTCTCTCTCTCTCTCTCTCTCTCTCTCTCCCTCTCTCCCTCTCTCCCTCTCTCAGGTGTGTTCAACACCAGTCTTCCTCTGTACTACAACATCCTGTTGAATCCAGGAAGTGCCAGGTCTGTGATGCGTACGGTGGGGCAGGACCAGTACCTCAGTGTGTCTGGATTAGACCCCTACACCCAGTACCACATCAGAGTCCAGGCCTGCCAAGCCGGTATGGACTGAGAATGACCAGTGAAAAACTATCTTGAGAGACAGAGTGTTTTATACTTAATTATGTGTAGTTAACTCACTTTATCAAGTATTTATAACACAACTGGGTAATTCTGACTTCTTTGTACTCTACCTCTCTTTCCTTGTCTCTCTCTCTCTGTGTCAGAGGGGTGTGGGTTGGGTGAGGGGGTTTATGTGCGTACCTCTGAGGCCCCTCCGGAGGACATGGACCCCCCCACAGTGACAGCAGCAGGAGCCACAGTCATCCAGGTCTGCTGGACACCCCCCCACAAGCCCAATGGACTCATCACCTCATACTTCATACACAGGTAATAACCATTCATACAAAGGTAATAACCATTCATACACATGTAATAACCATTCATACACAGGTAATAACCATTCATACACAGGTAATAACCATTCATACACAGGTAATAACATTCATACACAAGCAATAACCATTCATACACAGGCAGTAACCATTCATACACAGGGAATAACCATTAGTTCACAGGCAATGACCATTCGTTCACATGTAATAACATTCATACACAGGTAATAACCATTCATACACAGGTAATAACCATTCATACACAGGTAAAAACCATTCATACACAGGTAATAACCATTCATACACTGGTAGTAACCATTCATACACTGGTAGTAACCGTTCATACACTGGTAGTAACCGTTCATACACAGGTAATAACATTCATACACAGGTAATAACCATTCATACACAGGTAATAACCATTCATACACAGGTAAAAACCATTCATACACAGGTAATAACCATTCATACACTGGTAGTAACCATTCATACACTGGTAGTAACCGTTCATACACTGGTAGTAACCGTTCATACACAGGTAATAACATTCATACACAAGCAATAACCATTCATACACAGGCAGTAAACATTCATACACTGGTCGTAACAGTTCATACACTGGTCATAACCATTCATACACTGATATTAACCATTCATACACTGGTAATAACCATTCATACATAGGTAGTAACCATTCATATAAAGGTAATAACCATTCATACACAGGTAATAACGTCATAGTAATAACATCCTCATGCACCTCATAGTTTATTAGGTAATTTAGACTAAGGGGAGACGTTCTAATCTGCTTTGTATGTGTGTTGGTGTGTGTCGTGTGTGTGTGTGTGTGTGTTTAGTCCGCCTGGAATACGTATGTGTATGTTAAGTCTGCATTTGTGTGTATCGACAACCCAGTGTGCCAGTTTTTCGTCTGCCTGGTGTGTGTGTGTTGTGTACGTGCACCCATGTGTCTACCTGTGCGTGTGTGTGTTTGTCTGCGTGTGTTTGTTTGTGGTCAAGGTCAAGTGTGTGTTGTTGACCAGTGGTATCTGTATGCAGGGTCAGAGAGTATATAAGTCCTGTGGAAACATCATTAGCATACAGGCTGAGGGAAGAATCCTAACTTCACATCCACATAAGGAGTCAGACTTTGGTAAACCAGATGTCAATGGGGAGATTTTCTCCAAAATTGGAGTTACTCAAATTCAGTAGCAGAAGTTAATCCCAGAGAGAGTAGTACAGTAGAGCGTTCAGATCATGCTTAGCACCACCAAGACGACCAAACACACACTGTCTGACTCTCCCACATAATACACTATTACATTTACATTTTAGTCATTTAGCAGACGCTCTTATCCAGAGCGACTTACAGTTAGTGAATACATATTTTTTCATACTGGCCCCCCGTGGGAATCGAACCCACAACCCTGGCGTTGCAAACGCCATGCTCTACCAACTGAGCTACATCCCTGCCGGCCATTCCCTCCCCTACCCTGGGCCAATTGTGCGCCGCCCATGAGTCTCCCGGTCGCGGCCGGCTGCGACAGAGCCTGGATTTGAACCAGGATCTCTAGTGGCACAGTTAGCACTGCGATGCAGTGCCTTAGACCACTGCGCCACTCAGGATGTATTGGGGGGCCTGCTATAGATTTTGGGGGCATGCATCAGCCATCGACTTTAGTGAATCTGTGTGTCTGAGATTCAGTGGTTTCTGATGGAGACAGGTTTGGTTAAGTTTGTGAGAGGTGAAGGAAAGGGTGGAGGGGTGTTGTTTGTGGTATGTCATCAAGTCCAGCTGTTGTTTAGTAGTTTAGATATACATTGTTAACCAAGACACAAACACGCACGCAATGTTGTTTTGATGCAGTTGGAACGATTAGAGACTACCATCCTCATCTCCGTGCCCCTTTTCGCTCCTTCTCCTCCTCTCGCTTCCTCCCTTTCTCCCCTCTCTCTCTCCTCTTACTTTTCATTACCCTCTTTTAACCCCTCTTCCTATTTCTCTCTCTCTCTATCTTCTAAAAATCCACCTTTCCAGAAATAAGTCTCTCACTGTTGCCGCTTGCTACAGACCCCCCTCAGCCCCCAGCTGTGCCCTGGACACCATATGTGAATTGATTGCCCCCCATTTATCCTCAGAGTTCGTACTGCTTGGTGACCTAAATTGGGATATGCTTAACACCCCGGCCATCCTACAATCCAAACTAGATGCCCTCAATCTCACACAAATTATCAACGAACCTACCAGGTACAACCCTAAATCCGTAAACATGGGTACCCTCATAGATATCATCCTGACTAACTTACCCTCTAAATACACCTCCGCTGTCATCAACCAGGATCTCAGCGATCACTGCCTTATTGCCTGCGTCCGTAACGGGTCCGCGGTCAAACGACCACCCCTCATCACTGTCAAACGCTCCCTAAAACACTTTAGCGAGCAGGCCTTCCTAATTGACCTGGCCCAGGTATCCTGGATGGATATAGATCTCATTCCGTCAGTAGAGGATGCCTGGTTGTTCTTTAAAAGTAATTTCCTCTCAATCTTAAATAAACATGCCCCATTCAAAAAATACAGAACTAAGAACAGATATAGCCCCTGGTTCTCCTCAGACTTGACTGCCCTTGACCAGCACAAAAACATCCTGTGGCGTACTGCATTAGCATCAAATAGCCCCGGCGATATGCAACTTTTCAGGGAAGTTAGGAACCAATATACACAAGCAGTCAGGAAAGCAAAGGCTAACTTTTTCAAACAGAAATTTGCATCCTGTAGCACTAACTCCAAAAAGTTTTGGGACACTGTAAAGTCCATGGAGAATAAGAGCACTTCCTCCCAGCTGCCCACTGCACTGAGGCTAGGAAACACAATCACCACCGATAAATCTACAATAATCAAGAATTTCAACAAGTATTTTGCTACGGCTGGCCATGCTTTCCACCTGGCTACCACTACCCCGGCCACCAACTCTGCACCCTCCGCTGCAACTTACCCATGCCCCCCCCCACCCCCCCGCTTCTCCTTCACACAAATTCAGACAGCTGATGTTCTGAAAGAGCTGCAAAATCTGGACCCCTACAAATCAGCTGGGCTAGACAATCTGGACCCTTTCTTTCTAAAACTAGCCGCCGAAATTGTCGCAACCCCTATTACTAGCCTGTTCAACCTCTCTTTCGTAACGTCTGAGATCCCCAGAGATTGGAAAGCTGCCGCGGTCATCCCCCTCTTCAAAGGGGGTGACACTCTAGATCCAAACTGTTACAGACCTATATCCATCCTGCCCTGCCTTTCGAAAGTATTTGAAAGCCAAGTTAACAAACAGATCACCGACCATTTCGAATCCCACCGTACCTTCTCCGCTATGCAATCCGGTTTCCGAGCTGGTCATGGGTGCACTTCAGCCACGCTCAAGGTCCTAAACGATATTATAACCGCGATCGATAATAGACAGTACCTTGCAGCCGTCTTCATCGACCTGGCCAAGGCTTTCGACTCTGTCAACCACCGCATTCTTATTGGCAGACTAAATAGCCTTGGTTTCTCAAATGACTGCCTCGCCTGGTTCACCAACTACTTCTCAGATAGAGTTCAGTGTGTCAAATCGGAGGGCCTGTTGTCTGGACCTATGGCAGTCTCTATGGGGGTGCCACAGGGTTCAATTCTTGGGCCGACTCTTTTCTCCGTGTATATCAATGATGTCGCTCTTGCTGCTGGTGACTCTCAGATCCACCTCTACGCAGACGACACCATTTTGTATACATCTGGCCCTTCATTGGACACTGTGTTAACAAACCTCCAAACGAGCTTCAATGCCATACAACACTCCTTCAGTAGCCTCCAACTGCTCTTAAACACTAGTAAAACTAAATGCATGCTCTTCAATCGAACGCTGCTGGCACCCGCCCACCTGACTAGAATCACTACTCTCGACGGGTCTGACCTAGAGTATGTGGACAACTACAAATACCTAGATGTCTGGTTAGACTGTAAACTCTCCTTCCAGACTCACATTAAGAATCTCCAATCCAAAGTTAAATCTAGAATCGGCTTCCTATTTCGCAACAAAGCCTCCTTCACTCATGCTGCCAAACATGCCCTCGTAAAACTGACTATCCTACCGATCCTTGACTTCGGCGATGTCATTTACAAAATAGCCTTCAACACTCTACTCAGCAAATTGGATGTAGTCTATCACAGTGCCATCCGTTTTGTCTCCAAAGCCCCATACACTACCCACCACTGTGACCTGTACGCTCTTGTTGGCTGGTCCTCACTACATGTTCGTCGTCAAACCCACTGGCTCCAGGCCATCTATAAATCACTGCTAGGCAAATCCCCGCCTTATCTTAGCTCATTGGTCACCATAGCAGCACCCACCCGTAGTCTGCGCTCCAGCAGGTATATCTCACTGGTCATCCCCAAAGCCAACACCTCCTTTGGCCGCCATTCCTTCCAGTTCTCTGCTGCCAATGACTGGAACGAATTGCAAAAATCTCTGAAGCTGGAGACTCTTATCTCCCTCACTAACTTTAAGGATCAGTTGTCAGAGCACCTTACCGATCACTGCACCTGTACACAGCCCATCTGAAATTAGCCCACCCAACTACCTCATCCCTATATTGTTATTTATTTTGCTCTTTTGCACCCCTGTATCTCTATTTGCACATAATCTCTTGCACATCTAGCATTCCAGTGTTAATACTAATTGTAATTATTTTGCACTATAGCCTATTTATTGCCTTACCTCCATAACTTGCTACATTTGCACACACTGTATATATATTTTCTGTTGTATTTTTTGACTTTATGTTTTTTTACCCCATATGTAACTCTGTGTTGTTTTATCGCACTGCTTTTCTTTATCTTGGCCAGGTCGCAGTTGTAAATGAGAACTTGTATTGCTCTTGGTTAAATAAAGGTGAAATAAAAAATAAAAAAATAAATCTCTTTTAACCCCTCTTCCTATTTCTCTCTCTCTCTATCTGTCTCTGAAGTTGGAACTAAGGCGTAGAGATGAATCTCAGGGTTAGTTAGTGTAACTTACTTGCTCTTCCTGTTTCCTGCAAGGCGACCAATGGGGACGCAGGAGGAGCTGCTGGTGTTTATCTGGTCCAATGGGCCGCTAGAGTTCATCGACGCCAGCGACGCCCTCCAGCCCTTCAGACAATACCAGTACAGAGTACATGCCCACAACTCCCGGGGCTCTGCTCACAGCCAATGGGCTTCAGCTGTCACCATGGAGGCGGGTCCAGAGGACATTGCTCCTCCTATTGTCACACCGACGAGTGAGTGAGAGATGAACGAGAGGGAGGGAAGAAAATGTGATGTTTCACTTATGTTATTCTCACTGTGTGTGTAATATCTGCAGGTGCGTACTCAGTACAGTTGAACTGGACACAGCCTGGACAACCCAATGGAAGGATTTCACAGTATCACCTGGTGTACAGAAAACAGCACACAGACCCCACTCTCAACACCTCTACTATTACTGCGCTGACTGTACCGGTAAGACAGTACACACACACACGATATGCCACACACACACACGATATGCATCCGTGTCTGTATTATCATTGCGTGTATGTGTTGGGCACAGCCTGTGGTGCTGGTGCCATCTGTTTGCCAGTGAAGGGGCCTGTAGGCATACACACAGCCAGGGGCTCCTGTCCACCAGGGATCTTCCCACAATCCTCCACGCCAAGTCTGCTCCAACGCTCCCACACAGAGAATAACTGTAAATGTGCCTTTCACACACATACATACACACACACACACACACACACACACACACACACACACACACACACACACACACACACACACATCCTCCCCTGCTGCCTGTCAGCCAGTCTAAATGTAACCTGGCAGCTCAGTAAACAGCCTGACATCAGTAGAACGCCATGCCAACGCCTCTCTGTGATGCCATCCCCTCAGTACACCACGCCACCGCTCAAAGCTCTGTGTGTCGACGTATATACCATCACTTTCACCACGATGCCATTGTTGTTGATTGTCATTGATCACATGTTGATTTACATGTTGTCACATGTTATCACATTAACTTCACGTAAGATCACGTGTGATCACATGAAAATGTGTTTTTTGGAAGACTTCACGTGTTCACATGTGGAATTCATGTGGTTTTTCCATAAGGGAAGAAAGAGAGGATGAGAAATAGAGAGAGAGAGAACAATGTAAAAGGGTGGTGTATATAGATATCTAGTTGCTTCATACATCTTGTTTTCTCACCCTCTGACCTTTGTGTCGTCAGTCATAATTAATACAGCATGGAAATACAGACCTTTCACCTCCTCATTGATATGGAGCAGTGTGTGTGTGTGTGTGTGTGTGTGTGTGTGTGCGTGTGCGTGTGCATGTGTTTCATTGATGTGGAGCGGCCAGAATGCCGCCACGGTCATTTGTGACACTGGGGGCGTGCAGTCAGTCTCAGTCGCTCACTGAGAAAAAAAGAACGAAGAGACACAAGACTGTGTTACTCCTCTGACCTAAAGCCAAGGCCAGGAGCTAAGACAAGTCTTCAGGCAAGGTTACTCATCACGCGAATGTGTATGAATGTTCATGAAATCACCTCTGTTCCACTGGTGGGTGGGTGGGTGGGTGGGTGGGTGGGTGGGTGGGTGGGTGTGTGTGTGTGTGTGTGTGTGTGTGTGTGTTTTGTCTGCGGGCCGGGGTTTGGGAGGTTGGGACCGTAGCTCTCTACCTCTGGCCTTATGCTATCACACCTGTTTCTCTGTGGACGTAACTCTCTAACATTTTCTCTTTCCTCCTCTCTCCTCTCCTCCTCTCATCTCCTCCTCTCTCCTCCTCTCCTCCATCTCTTTCCATCTCTCTCCTCCTCTCCTCCTCTCCTCCATCTCTCTCCTCTCTCCTTCTCTCTCCTCCTCTCTCCCTTTCTCTTCAATTAGCATAAAAAACTCCACCAACCTATTTTGTCTAAAAACAGTGCAAGTCTGTTTTTATGTGGAAAAACAGGTTGGTGAAGTTCTTAGGTTTATGGGTTAATGGGAGAGAAGTTGGCAGTTAATCAGCAGTGTATCTAATGTGTAGTCTGGTGTAGTTTTCTCCTCTCTAGTCTGACAGCCTTCAGAGCAGATGGTTTGATGTTCTCCTCACTAATGTCCACAACTGAGAGGGAGATCAACACCACAGATATATGCAATGAGCCTGTGTGTGTGTGTGTGTGTGTGTGTGTGTGTGTGTGTGTGTGTGTATTGATCTCTGACTGGGCTGGGAGCTCCTCTCCGTGCCAGTGT